>NC_073344.2:1575000-1890000 GCF_027580225.2 Misgurnus anguillicaudatus
ATTATTTACCTACTCACTCCACAGATTTCTCCTGCATTGGAACGGTTCCGATCGGGCGAATAACCTAGGACTAGTTCATTTTGGCTTGAAATGTATATTATGCAAATAAGCGAAAAAATTTGCATACCGGAAATGAAATCGGAGATATACATTTTTTAAGTTTGGAGCAAGGGATTACAATGATACCAAACACTTGAGTGTATGATATCCGAATTAGGAGTTATGAGCCCCAACGCGTCGGGCATTGCTATAGCGCCACCTATGTGCCGATTTGGCTGGTTCACTGTATCTGAGTAGCCTGCTAATATACAACCAGTTGACCAAGTGGCAAGTTTCTACGACTTACGGTTTGGGCTGGGCAACGCGTTTTAGCGTGGAAAAATAATAATAATAATAAAACAGACAAATACAATAGGTTTTCAGCACTTCGTGCTCGAAACCCTAATAAAACAGACAAATACAATAGGTTTTCAGCACTTCGTGCTCGAAACCCTAAATATAGCTGCAAGCAGCAATTGCCGGGTTTCGAGCATTAAAGCACGTCAAAAACGTCAGACGACGATTACCAGGCTGAGGAGTTGCACCCGAATACAGACACAATGAATGATAGACCACCTCGCTCCAGAAAAACGAAAGAGATGGTCATACAGACTATTTATGCTTACACACATGTGCACCTATAAGACAAACATGTAATGTCCTTAATGTGAAGTTATAAGGATAATTTGTTAACGAGAATAAGTTATTCAGATTTATACGGAAACATACAATTCAGAAATGGCTGTTTAGTTTAACTAAAAGGCCATTGAGTCGTGGTATGGTCATCAATGGTTCAAACAGAACTGCGGACGTGCATATACGACACAAACAGCAGCGCAGCAGACCGCAAAGACTTACAGTGGACAGCACATCAAAGATGTCAGACGTCGTCAACCAGGCTGATCCAGCATCCACAAAAACGAAAGAGATGGTCAGAAACAGTTCATACGGACTATGTATGCTTCAATACACGTGCACCTATAGGACAAACATGTCTCGTGCTTAATGTGAAGTCATTCGCTTGGGTTCAAGCGATTTGGGATCTTATGACCTTTAAGGGCATGCCTGAGTAGATTTGCTGCATTGTACAAAATAAATGATGAAAAGTAAGCTACCAGACACACTTGTTCATAGTTGTCGTCATAGCCGAACCCCATGTCTCTAAGATGTTCTGATACTGAGATACAGCTCTTGCTAAATGGTTGCTAGGGTATTCTCATTGGTTGCTAGGGAGTGAACTGCAATCCACCAATGATTATACTCAAAGCCATGAAAGGCACAATCTATGATGACTCATGATTTTAGATGTAAGGTTGCAGTATTTTTAAGTGAAAATAACAAATAACCACTAGGTGGCGCTATGTCAAACTCGTGCAGGTAACCTCGGGTCATGACTGTGTTACATGTAGCTAGTATCACGGCTATTCACTTTAGTTTAGTGAAGAAACAATTGTATGACCATTAGGCTTACTCAATGTCAAAGGTTTTGTACAATAAAGAGGCCAACTATTGGTGTAGGCAAACAATTTTCTTTGTATTGCCTCAGACTCTGCTCAGACATCAGCATATCAAATCTGGTAGAAAAATGTCATTTCATAGCGGAGTTATAACCATTTATGTGTAGAAAACACAAAAAATGAATGTAATTTTTCGTTATTTGCAATTTCGGCCATTTCTGATGGAAATTTTAACATCACACCAATAGAGTTTTTTGTTCAGAAGGTAAAGTTAATTTCTTCCTGTGGTGTTTTCGAGTCGATCGGAATAACCCTCGCGGAGTTATTCACGCATGTTTTGTAAGCACAGTTTTTGCAGTGCAGAACTAACCGTAAGGCAAAACCTGGTATGTTTGGTATCGTAGGACTTGGAAACAATTCAGGATGATAAAAAAAACAACTCCCATGAAAATCTCTTGACTACAGATAAAATTATAGGCGTGAAAGTTGTAACCATTGCATAATCACAGTATTTAGTGCCATTTTCCCCGTTATAGCGCCATCTAGTGTCCGATCGGCGAGCTTTTTATATCACGGCCTTAGACCGATGGCCTACAAATATGATTCAAGCCCCGTGATGATATCTCAAACGACTCTCGAGTTATGGCCTTTTTAGTGTTTTAAGCTCCGCCCAGTTTGGTTTTTGGCCACTCCTTGCGT
This sequence comes from Misgurnus anguillicaudatus, assembly GCF_027580225.2. NCBI lineage: Eukaryota > Metazoa > Chordata > Actinopteri > Cypriniformes > Cobitidae > Misgurnus > Misgurnus anguillicaudatus. Next base: position 1,577,196 of record NC_073344.2, read on the forward strand.
GATTGAATGTAAATTTCAATTTTTTTTTGATAATTATTTATAGTCACACTCCACAGAATCAATCAGCCTTGGTTAGGTTCAGATCGGGCGAAAAACCAAGGACTAGTTCGCAAAAGTATGTTTGAACGTTATCGCCAATAACTCACAAACCGTTTGATTGACAGCAACGCTTCCAGAGGCAAAGTTTTTCGTCATGAGCCTATCTATCATATGATGTCATGTTTGTTTGTGTACGTCAAACGTCACGTGATACAGGCACCGAAATACGGTATTACGCCCCCTAGTGGCCAAATGACACCAAAATTCTTACAGGCCTTCAGGAGCAGTACACGAAGAAGCACAGTGCGTTTCGTTCCGATCAACCTTTGTTAACCCTGTCAAATCAGTCCTCAACCTTCATTGGCCGACGACGGCCATGTTTTTGAAGATACGCCAATGTCCTTCTAGACCCTCACGGTACATTGCACAAAGACATACAATACAAAATATTAAGTGTATCGGGCTAACGGTTGTGTAGTAATAGCCATTCCCGATCTCAAGCCTGTTACAGCGCCACCTAGTGGCCAAAATCCGCATCTTTTTTACTGTGATCCCGGATTGAGCTGATACATATGTGTACCAAACCTCGTTAAGATATCTCAAACCGTTCACGAGTTATAGCCATTTCAGTGACGATAGGCTACTTCCTGTATGGAGTTTTGGTGCCCCCTAATGACCCTGAAGCGGAATTTCAAATTCTGTTCGATAATTATTTACCTACACACTCCACAGATTTCTCCTGCATTGGAATGATTCCAACCGGGCGAAAAACCTAGGACTAGTTCATTTTGGCTTGAAATGCATATTATGCAAATTAGCGAAAAATTTCCATACCGGAAATGAAATCGGAGATATACATTTTTTAAGTTTGGAGCCAGGGATTACAATGATACCAAACACTTGAGTGTATGATGTCCGGTTTAGTAGTTATGAGCCTAAACGCGTCGGGCATTGCTATAGCGCCACCTATGGGCCGATTTGGCTGATTCACTGTATCTGAGTAGCCTGCTAATATACAACCACTTGACCAAGTGGCAAGTTTCTACGACTTACGGTTTGTGCTGGGCGATGCGTTTTATGGCGGAAAAATAATAAATAATAATAATAAATATAGCTGCTAGCAGCGATTATCGGGGTTCAAGCCATTTAGAACACAAGACGTTTAAGGACATTGGCATATAGATATTCTGCATTGTATATTGTACATACACACGTTTACCTGAGAAAGGAAAAACAAGACTGTTAAAGAACAAGACTTCATATTGACATGGTTATACACTCATTTGGTATGTAGTTTTTTTTATAAAAAACAAAAAATATATAATTCTTAGGGCAAATGTCGTGTAAGTGCCTCCAAAATTATGTTCACGTTTCACAGCAATCATAAAATGACATGAGTGTTAAAACTGATAACTCAGAACAATTGAAGTGGTAGTCTTTAACTAAATGTGATTTTAATATTATAATAGTAAAATCATGAAGTTAAAGGTGCAGTGTATACATTTAAGCGGCACCTAGTGGTGAGGTCACGAATTGCAACCAATGGCTTAGTCCACTGCTCACCCCTCGCTTTTGAAACACATAGAGAAGCTACGGTAGCCGCCACCAGACAAACATGTCATCGTCGGAGATAACTTAGTAAAAAAATGTGTCCGTTAAGGGCTTCTGTAGAAAAATGGCGGCACAAAATGGTGATTTCTATGTAAGGGCACCCTCAGTGTATGTAGATAAAAATGTCTCGTTCTAAGGTAATAAACACATACCGGTTCATTATGAAAGGTCTTTATACACCCCTGATAATATAGTTTTGTATATCATTTTGCATTTCCGTCAAGAGATCCTTCTAAAAATTACACACTGCACCTTTAAATGTGTACAGAGTTCTATTAATAGTAGACTTAGTTAAAGAGTAATCATCTTCTGTGTTTTCTGTGAGTGCAAATGTCAACCAGTGATTGATCCTCTTCAGCCATCTAGTGGACATAACGGAAAATTGCACCTAAAAACCACAATAAGGAATTTGAGTATATTGCCTGATCTCAATAATACTTGTATGCTTTGTCATAAGCTTTAAGGGCCATTCGTCAGGGCCGTTTTCAAAATGACTGTGTGATAGCTATACTTCTGCAAAGTTGTTTTTGTATTTGATATATATATATATATATATATATATATATATATATATATATATATATATATATATAGTGTAGAGAAAATTGTACTACACTGGCTTTACTGTTGTTGAGTGTAAGAACTGAAATAATTTAATAAAACAAAACCAGATACGTTATCTGAATGGTGGATGGTGTTATTAAATTGTGTCAATAACAAATATCATTTCATTTAGCAGATTCATGTTCATGTCCTTTAATAGAGTACCATGAAGGCTTTCTGTTTTAATTAGGTAAATAAAGTGAGGTATGCAAGTTATTAAACCTTATATATCTTTATGGACAAAAGGAACATATACACAAACATGCTCTGCACATTTTGTATGTTTCTCTCATCTGAAACAGTCATTTTAATTCATAGAGATCTAGGTCTTACTAAATGGTTGCTTGTTTAAATCTTTTAGACTATTTTTTTAAACAAAAGTAATTGTTCTTATAGAACATATATATTCTTTGACATAGATATTATGTGCAAACATACAAGTTTTTCAGATGACAGCCTCTGTCATATTATAGTAGGCCTAAAAATAGTACTAAAGCTGTACATTTTTTTTTATATTTAACAACTGGCTATGTCCATACATAACTGATCCAGATGTGTTGTTTATATCAAATGGAGTTAATAACAAATATGATGTCATTAAGCAAATGTCAGTCAGATTTGCTATTAAGCACTTATTTGTAAATAGAAAATAGAAAATAGATTAGAATACTAACTTTTAAATCTAGATTAAAAACACATCTGTTTAACTCTGCATTTACTGAATGAGCACTGTGCTGCTTCTGCTGACTAGCCATTAGTTATGTAAAAACATTTAGGTACTTTTTACAAACAAACCTTATAAAAAACATTACTGGTGTACATCTTAAGACAAAACTATGGCCCAGATATATTTAAAGGTAGGCCAGTGTAAGCTATTTTCAAGTAAGATAATTAAACTTAAGCCTTAATTTTAGTCTGTAACTACACTTAAACCAATGGTCAGTAACAATAATCTCTAAGACTAGTATTCAAAGTTAGTCATACATTTTTGTCTTCATGATTAAATATTACTGCTTTAAGTATCATGTGAAAAATATTTAAATTATTTAAATTATATTTAAATCCAAATAGTAAGACTGATTAGCCCTAACTAACTACTAGTTCTTCAGAATAGTCCTTAAAACACAGTCTTAACTTAATGGCTACTGTATGTTTATTCAACCAGCCCTAGTCTTGGAAAGACATATATTGTCTGATCTTAATAAAACTGTTCATATTTTGTCATAAGCTTCACATTACTAGTTAATAAGTTAGATATACTTAGTTTGGCTCATTTTGAAAATGTCACATTTCAAAATGCTTGAATTGATTACCTCAAGGCTTTTAGTTTTAATGAGGTAAAAGACTGCAAATCATTAAATCTTATAATAATTTTCATGCAGATGCAAACCCATGGACAAAAGGAACATAACAGCAGCTACAAATGAAATAAAGAATACAGGTTACAAATGGTGCCCACCTCACTATGTGACATCACATCAAATCTAGTAATACAGTGAACCGCAGTGGTTTCTCAAGACCCAATGCTCGGCACATTTTGTATGTTTCTCTCATCTGACACAATCAGTTCAGTTCATACAAATCTCTACTGATGATTAAAGTAGATTTGTTTAAAATAGAAGACTTTCGTATATGTGCAGAGCAGTGGGCCTCCAGGAATAATTTTGAGAACCATTGATCTAGGGGACAGTTAACGTAACTCCCGTTGTTCTAGATGCAAATATTTCCGGAATGATGAGCCAAAAATCATCAAAGACACTTGAGAACATAAGACAAACAGGCCCATCAGTTTAGTTGTAATCGCACACCATTACGCTGGACTCATACATGGTTAATGCTGGCTGGCTGTTGGTCGGCATGTTTTCTAAGATATGTAATTATCCTAAAAGACCCTTATAAGAATCTGAAAGTAGATGTTATGTGCAAAATAACAAGTTGGTCAGACAAATATTTATGTGTTGTATACATATGCTATAGTTATCGTTATTTGTTCTTGGGTTATAGCGCCACCTAGTGGACAATCTCTGCAATTTTTTGCATGTGACCTCGGCCTGTGTCTATACATATGTGTACCAAGTTTCGTGTTGATATCTCATTCCTATCATAAATGATAGCCATTGTAGTATTTGTGGCACCGCCTCTTCGTACTTTTGACCGTGGTGTTGCGACAACGAGTGCAAAGTTCAACTTTTTTTTGATAGTTATTGATAATCAGTGTCTAAGGAATATTCCAGCACTGGATCGGTTCAGATCGGTCAAAAAACCTAGGACTAGTTCGCAAAAGTAGGTTTAAAAGAAAATTATGAATATCTTACAAACGATTCGACTGAGACAAGTGCTGCTTGAGGAAAAGTTGTTCATTTTAAGTACCTCTATTAAATGATATGAGGATCTTGTTGATATCTGAAACACTGCATAATACACAATCACTTAAACACTGAAAAAACGTGATACCGCCCCCCGGAGGCCGAATTTTTTCTTACTCTGCACAGACCTTCATGGCCAAGAGACAAACAGGGCCACCGCGTTTCGTTTCGATCGGCCTCCGTTAACCCTGTCTAATAGCTGCTTTTTCTTGATTGGCCGATGGCGGCCATGTTTTTTGAGTTACGCAAAATTCCTTTTAAACATAGATAGTACCCCAGACCAGGATCACACGTGTCAAATGTCAAGTTGATCGGTCCCATATTTCGGTAGTTACAGCCCTTCAAAGTTGAGGTGGTGTTATAGCGCCAACTAGTGGTCAAGCGGCGCAATTTTTTGCACCTGACCTCAGAATAGTCCCCTGTATATGTGTACCAAATTTGGTGTCAATACCTCCTTCCCTTCCTAAGTTATAGCCATTTAAGTCCAAGAGGCTCCGCCCATTGGGGGCGTTTTGGCGTGGCTTGACGACGGCGAGTCGAAAGTTCAAATTCTTTTTGATAACTTTTGATAAACACACTCCAAGGAATATTACGGCACTAGAACGGTTCCGATCGGACGAAAAACCTAGGACGAGTTCGTTTTTATTTTTTTCGACAAAATCGAAAATAGCGAAAAAATTTTCATGACGGAAATGAAATCGAAGATATACGTTTTGTTCGTCTTGACGCAAGGAATCCAGGGATATAAGACACTTGACATTTGGATAAGATTTGTGGAAGTTATGACCATCAACGCGTTTGTTATCGCTATAGCGCCACCTATGGGCCAATCGGGTTGATACTCTATCAACCTCTCCCCAAATTGGGTCCTACCATTTGGCCAAGTTTCAAGTCTCTAGGCCTTACGGTTTGGTCTGCACGTTCCGTTTTACGGCAGAATAATAATAACTAATAATAATTAAAGCTGCAAGCAGCATTTACCGGGTTTCGAGCATTAAAGCACGTCAAAGACGTCAGACATCGCCGACCAGGCTGATCCAGCATCCACAAAAACAAAAGAGGTGGTCAGAAACGGTTCACACAGACTATGTATGCTTAAACACGCGTGCGCCTATAAGACAAACATGTCAAGTCCTTAATGTGAAGTCATTCGCAGCTACCAGACACACGTGTTCAAAGTTGTCAGCAAAAAAGGTGTTATCATTCAGTGAAATGTCTCCCTCTCTTCTCACGGAACATTGACAAACAGAACACTGAAGGAAATGTTTGTGATGCTTGCAGTGGCAAAACTTGGGTCACAAAATGTTAAAATAGTGTTAATGAGTCAAAAGAGCCGAACCCCATGTCTCTACAATGTTCTGATACAGAGATACAGCTCTTGTTAAATGGTTGCTAGGGTATTCTCATCGGTTGCTAGGGAGTGAATTGCAATCCACCAATGATTATACTTAAAGCCATGAAAGACATAATCCATGATGACTCATGATTTTAGATGTAATTTTGCAGTATTTTTAAGTGAAAAAAACAAATAACCACTAGCTGGCGCTATGACAGACTCGTGCATGCAACCTCAAGTCATGACTGTGTTACTTGTAGCTAGAATCACGGCTATTCACTTTAGTTTAGTGAAGAAACAATTGTATGACCATTGGGCTTACTCAATGTCAAAGGTTTTGTTTAATTATGAGGCCAACTAGTGGTGCAGGCATACCATTTTTTTTGTATTGCCTCAGACTCTGCTCAGATATCAGCGTATCAAATTTGGTGAAAAAATGTCATTTCGTTGCAGAGTTATAAGCATTTATATCTAAAAAACACAAAAAATGAATGTAATTTTTCGTTTTTTGCAATTTTCGGCCATTTCTGATGGAATTTTTAACATAACACCAATAGAACTTTTTGTTCAGAAGTTCAAGTTAATTTCTTCCTACGGTTATTTCGAGTCGATCGGAATAACCCTCGCGGAGTTATTTGCGCATGTTTTTTAAACGCTATTTTGCTGTGCAGGGCTAACCGTAAGGCGAAACCTGGCATGTTTGGTATCGTTGGACTCGGCAACAACTCAAAACTCTTAGTAAAAAAGTCCCATGAAAATACGTCAAACTCAGCTTAAGTTATAAGCATTTACATGATTCCTCTGACCACTAGGTGGCGCTGTGACAAAACGAGGCACGCAACCTCAGGCCATGACTGTCATCACAAATCCCAAGTGTCGTGTTGATACTTCATTTCTGTCCCCAGTTATAGCCAAAAAAGTCCAATTGGCTGCGCACACTTCAGACGTTTGGGCTTGGCATATCGACCGTGAGTCGAAAGTTCAACTTTTTTTTAATAATTATTGATATTCGAACTCCAAGGAACATTTTAGCACTGGAACGATTCTGATCGAGCGAAAAACCTAGGACTAGTTCGTTTTTATTTTTTTCGACAAAATCGAAAATACAGAAAAAAATTTATGACGGAAATAAAATCGGAGATATACATTTTTTAAGTTTGGAACCAGGGATTACAATGATACCAAACACTTGACTGTCTGATGTCCGGTTTAGGAGTTATGAGCACCAACGCGTCGGGCATTGCTATAGCGCCACCTATGGGCCGATTTGGCTGATTCACTGTATCTGAGTAGCCTGCTAATATACAACCAGTTGACCAAGTGGCAAGTTTCTACGACTTACGGTTTGGGCTGGGCAACGCGTTTTACCGTGGAAAAATAATAATAATAAAACAGACAAATACAATAGGTTTTCAGCACTTCGTGCTCGAAACCCTAAATATAGCTGCAAGCAGCAATTGCCGGGTTTCGAGCATTAAAGCACGTCAAAAACGTCAGACGTCGCTTACCAGGCTGAGGAGTTGCACCCGAATACAGACACAATGAATGATAGACCACCTCGCTCCAGAAAAACGAAAGAGATGGTCAAAAACGGATAATACAGACTATTTATGCTTACACACATGTGCACATATGAGACAAACACGTAATGTCCTTAATGTGACATTATGAGGATAATTTGTTAACGAGAATTAGTTATTCAGATTTATACGAAAACATACAATTCAGAAATGGCTAACTAAAAGGCCATTGAGTCATAGTATGGTCATCAATGGTTCAAACAGGCTGCGGGCGTGCATATACGACACAAACAGCAGCGCAGGAGACCGCAAAGACCTACAGTGGACAGCACATTAAAGATGTCAGACGTCGTCAACCATCGATCCAGCATCCACAAAAACGAAAGAGATGGTCAGAAACAGTTCATATAGACTATGTATGCTTAAACACACGTGCACCTATAGGACAAACATGTTATGTCCTTAATGTGAAGTCATTCGCTTGGGTTCAAGCGATTTGGGACCTTAAGAGCTTTAAGGGCATGCCTGTGTAGATTTGCTGCATTGTACAAAATAAATGATGAAAAGTAAGCTACCAGACACACGTGTTCATAGTTGTCAGCAAAAAAAGGTGCTATCATTCAGTGAAATGTCTCCCTCTCTTCTCACGGAACATTGACAAACAGAACACTGAAGGAAATGTTTGTGGTGCTTGCAGTGGCAAAACTCGGGTAACTAAATGTAAAAATAGTTTTAATGAGTCAAAATAGCCGAACCCATGTCTCTAAGATGTTCTGATACATAGATACAGCTCTTGCTAAATGGTTGCTAGGGTATTCTCATTGGTTGCTAGGGAGTGAAATTCAATCCACCAATGGTTATACTCAAAGCCATGAAAGGCACAATCTATGATGACCCATGATTTTAGATGTAAGGTTGCAGTATTTTTAAGTGAAAATAACAAATAACCACTAGGTGGGGCTATGACAAACTCGTGCATGCAACCTCGGGTCATGACTGTGTTACATGTAGCTAGAATCACGGCTATTCACTTTAGTTTAGTGAAGAAACAATTGTATGAACATTGGGCTCACTCAATGTCAAAGGTTTTGTTCAATTATGAGGCCAACTAGTGGTAAACAATTTTTTTTGTATTGCCTCAGACTCTGCTCAGACATCAGCATATCAAATCTGGTAGAAAAATGTCATTTCATAGCGGAGTTATAACCATTTATGTGTAGAAAACACAAAAAATGAATGTAATTTTTCGTTTTTTGCAATTTTCGGCCATTTCTGATGGAAATTTTAACATAACGCCAATAGAGTTTTTTGTTCAGAAGGTAAAGTAAATTTCTTCCTATGGTGTTTTCGAGTCGATCGGAATAACCATCGCGGAGTTATTCACGCATGTTTTGTAAGCACAGTTTTTGCAGTGCAGAACTAACCGTAAGGCAAAACCTGGTATGTTTGGTATCGTAGGACTTGGAAACAATTCAGGATGATAAAAAAAACAACTCCCATGAAAATCTCTTGACCACAGATAAAATTATAGGCGTGAAAGTTGTAACCATTGCATAATCACAGTATTTAGTGCCATTTTCCCCGTTATAGCGCCATCTAGTGTCCAATCGGCGAGCTTTTTATATCACGGCCTTAGACCGATGGCCTACAAATATGATTCAAGCCCCGTGATGATATCTCAAACGACTCTCGAGTTTTGGCCGTTTTAATGTTTTAAGCTCCGCCCAGTTTGGTTTTTGGCCACTCCTTGCGTGATTGAATGTAAATTTCAAATTTTTTTTGATAATTATTTATAGTCACACTCCACAGAATCAATCAGCCTTGGTTAGGTTCAGATCGGGCAAAAAACCAAGGACTAGTTCGCAAAAGTATGTTTGAACGTTATCGCCAATAACTCACAAACCGTTTGATTGACAGCAACGCTTCCAGAGGCAAAGTTTTTCGTCATGAGCCGATCTATCATATGATGTCATGTTTGTTTGTGTACGTCAAACGTCACGTGATACAGGCACCGAAATACGGTATTACGCCCCCTAGTGGCCAAATGACACCAAAATTCTTACAGGCCTTCAGAAGCAGTACACGAAGAAGCACAGTGCGTTTCGTTCCGATCGACCTTTGTTAACCCTGTCAAATCGGTCCTCAACCTTCATTGGCCGACGACGGCCATGTTTTTGAAGATACGCCAATGTCCTTCTAGACCCTCATGGTACATTGCACAAAGACATACAATACAAAATATTAAGTGTATCGGGCTAACGGTTGTGTAGTAATAGCCATTCCCGATCTCAAGCCTGTTATAGCGCCACCTAGTGGCCAAAATCCGCATCTTTTTTACTGTGATACCGGAGTGAGCTGGTACATATGTGTACCAAACCTCGTTAAGATATCTCAAACCGTTCACGAGTTATAGCCATTTCAGTGACGATAGGCTACTTCCTGTATGGAGTTTTGGTGCCCCCTAGTGACCCTGAAGCGGAATTTCAAATTCTGTTCGATAATTATTTACCTACTCACTCCACAGATTTCTCCTGCATTGGAACGATTCCGATCGGGCGAAAAACCTAGGACTAGTTCATTTTGGCTTGAAATGCATATTATGCAAATTAGCGAAAAAATTTGCATACCGGAAATGAAATCGGAGATATAAATTTTTTAAGTTTGGAGCCAGGGATTACAATGGTACCAAATACTTGAGTGTCTGATGTCCGGTTTAGGAGTTATGATGCCAAACGCGTCGGGCATTGCTATAGCGCCACCTATGGGCCGATTTGGCTGATTCACTGTATCTGAGTAGCCTGCTAATATACAACCAGTTGACCAAGTGGCAAGTTTCTACGACTTACGGTTTGGGCTGGGCGATGCGTTTTAAGGCGGAAAAATAATAATAATAAAACAGACAAATACAATAGGTTTTCAGCACTTCGTGCTCGAAACCCTAATAAAAACCTTGGCAATTACAATAGGGTTTCAGCACTTCGTGCTTGAACCCCTAATTAAAGCTGCAAGCAGCATTTACCGGGTTTCGAGCATTAAAGCACGTCAAAGACGTCAGACATCGCCGACCAGGCTGATCCAGCATCCACAAAAACAAAAGAGGTGGTCAGAAACGGTTCATACAGACTATGTATGCTTAAACACACGTGCACCTATAGGACAAACATGTCACGTCTTTAATGTGAAGTCATTCGCAGCTACCAGACACACGTGTTCTAAGTTGTCAGCAAAAAAGGTGTTATCATTCAGTGAAATGTCTCCCTCTCTTCTCATGGAACATTGACAAACAGAACACTGAAGGAAATGTTTGTGGTGCTTGCAGTGGCAAAACTTGGGTCACAAAATGTTAAAATAGTGTTAATGAGTCAAAAGAGCCAAACCCCATGTCTCTACGATGTTCTGATACAGAGATACAGATCTTGTAAATGGTTGCTAGGGTATTCTCATCGGTTGCTAGGGAGTGAATTGCAATCCACCAATGATTATACTCAAAGCCATGAAAGACATAATCCATGATTACTCATGATTTTAGATGTAATTTTGCAGTATTTTTAAGTGAAAAAAACAAATAACCACTAGGTGGCGCTATGACAGACTCGTGCATGCAACCTCAGGTCATGACTGTGTTACTTGTAGCTAGAATCACGGCTATTCACTTTAGTTTAGTACAGTTGTCACCAGTCAACAGTTGTACGACCATTGGGCTTACTCAATGTCAAAGGTTTTGTTCAATTATGAGGCCAACTAGTGGTGCAGGCATACCATTTTTTTTGTATTGCCTCAGACTCTGCTCAGACATCAGCGTATCAAATTTGGTGAAAAAATGTCATTTCCTTGCAGAGTTATAAGCATTTATATCTAATAAACACAAAAAATGAATGTAATTTTTCGTTTTTTGCAATTTTCGGCCATTTCTGATGGAAATTTTAACATAACACCAATAGAACTTTTTGTTCAGAAGGTAAAGTTAATTTCTTCCTATGGTTGTTTCGAGTCGATCAGAATAACCCTCGCGGAGTTATTCGCGCATGTTTTTTAAGCGCTAATTTGCTGCGCAGGGCTAACCGTAAGGCGAAACCTGGCATGTTTGGTATCGTTGGACTCGGCAACAATTCAAAACTCTTAGTAAAAAAGTCCCATGAAAGTACGTCAAACTTAGCCTAAGTTATAAGCATTTAAATGATTCGTCTGACCACTAGGTGGCGCGGTGACGAAACGAGGCACGCAACCTCAGGCCATGACTCTCATCACAAATAACAAGTGTCGTGTTGATACTTCATTTCTGTCCCCAGTTATAGCCAAAAAAGTCCAATTGGCTGCGCACACTTCAGACGTTTGGGCGTGGCATGTCGACCGTGAGTCGAAAGTTCAACTTTTTTTTATAATTATTGATATTCAAACTCCAAGGAACATTTTAGCACTGGAACGATTCCGATCGAGCGAAAAACCTAGGACTAGTTCGTTTTTATTTTTTTCGACAAAATCGAAAATAGCGGAAAATTTTTAATGACGGAAATGAAATCGGAGATATACATTTTTTAAGTTTGGAGCCAGGGATTACAATGATACCAAACACTTGAGTGTCTGATTTCCGGTTTAGGAGTTATGAGGCCCAACGCGTCGGGCATTGCTATAGCGCCACCTATGGGCCGATTTGGCTGATTCACTGTATCTGAGTAGCCTGCTAATATACAACCAGTTGACCAAGTGGCAAGTTTCTACGACTTACGGTTTGGGCTGGGCGACGCGTTTTAAGGCGGAAAAATAATAATAATAATAAAACAGACAAATACAATAGGTTTTCAGCACTTCGTGCTCGAAACCCTAAATATAGCTGCAAGCAGCAATTGCCGGGTTTCGAGCATTAAAGCACGTCAAAAACGTCAGACGTCGATTACCAGGCTGAGGAGTTGCACCCGAATACAGACACAATGAATGATAGACCACCTCGCTCCAGAAAAACGAAAGAGATGGTCAAAAACGGATCATACAGACTATTTATGCTTATACACATGTGCACATATAAGACAAACACGTAATGTCCTTAATGTGACGTTATGAAGATAATTTGTTAACGAGAATTAGTTATTCAGATTTATACGGAAACATACAATTCAGAAATGGCTAACTAAAAGGCCATTGAGTCGTAGTATGGTCATCAATGGTTCAAACAGGCTGCGGGCGTGCATATACGACACAAACAGCAGCACAGGAGACCGCAAAGACCTACAGTGGACAGCACATTAAAGATGTCAGACGTCGTCGACCAGGCTGATCCAGCATCCACAAAAACGAAAGAAATGGTCAGAAACAGTTCATACAGACTATGTATGCTTAAACACACGTGCACCTATAGGACAAATATGTCAAGTCCTTAATGTAAAGTCATTCGCTTGGGTTCAAGCGATATGGGACCTTATGACCTTTAAGGGCATGCCTGAGTAGATTTGCTGCATTGTACAAAATAAACGATGAAAAGTAAGCTACCAGACACACTTGTTCATAGTTGTCAGCAAAAAAGGTGCTATCATTCGGTGAAATGTCTCCCTCTATTCTCACGGAACATTGACAAACAGAACACTGAAGGAAATGTTTGTGGTGCTTGCAATGGCAAAACTTGGGTCACAAAATGTTAAAATAGTGTTAATGAGTCAAAATAGCCGAACCCCGTGTCTCTAAGATGTTCTGATACAGAGATACAGCTCTTGCTAAATGGTTGCTAGGGTATTCCCATTGGTTGCTAGGGAGTGAACTGCAATCCACCAATGTTTATACTCAAGGCCATGAAAGGCACAATCTATGATGACTCATGATTTTAGATGTAAGGTTGCTGTATTTTTAAGTGAAAATAACAAATAACCACTAGGTGGCGCTATGTCAAACTCGTGCATGCGACCTCGGGTCATGACTGTGTTACATGTAGCTAGTATCACGGCTATTCACTTTAGTTTAGTGAAGAAACAGTTGTATGACCATTGGGCTTACTCAATGTCAAAGGTTTTGTTCAATTATGAGGCCAACTAGTGGTGTAGGCAAACAATTTTTTTTGTATGAAAATCTCTTGACCACAGATAAAATTATAGGCGTGAAAGTTGTAACCATTGCATAATCACAGTATTTAGTGCCATTTTCCCCGTTATAGCGCCATCTAGTGTCCGATCGGTGAGCTTTTTATGTCACGGCCTTAGACCGATGGCCTACAAATATGATTCAAGCACCATGATGATATCTCAAACGACTCTCGAGTTATGGCCGTTTAAATGTTTTAAGCTCCGCCCAGTTCGGTTTTTGGCCACTCGTTGCGTGATTGAATGTAAATTTCAGTTTTTTTTATAATTATTTATAGTCACACTCCACAGAATCAATCTGCCTTGGTTAGGTTCAGATCGGGCGAAAAACCAGGGACTAGTTCGCAAAAGTAGCTTTGAACGTTATCGCCAATAACTCACAAACCATTTGATTGACAGCAACGCTTTCAGAGGCAAAGTTTTTCGTCATGAGCCGATCTATCATATGATGTCATGTTTGTTTGTGTACGTCAAACGTCACGTGATACAGGCACCGAAATACGGTATTACGCCCCCTAGTGGCCAAATGACACCAAAATTCTTACAGGCCTTCAGGAGCAGTACACGAAGAAGCACAGTGCGTGTCGTTCCGATCAACCTTTGTTAACCCTGTCAAATCAGTCCTCAACCTTCATTGGCCAATGACGGCCATGTTTTTGGAGATACGCCAATGTCCTTCCAGACCCTCATGGTACATTGCACAAAGACACACCATACCAAATATTAAGTGTATCGGACTAACGGTTGTGTAGTAATAGCCATTTCCGAGCTCAAGCCTGTTATAGCGCCACCTAGTGGCCAAAATCCGCATCTTATTTACTGTGACCCCGGAGTGAGCTGGTACATATGTGTACCAAACCTCGTTAAGACATCTCAAACCCTTCACGAGTTATAGCCATTTCAGTGACGATAGGCTACTTCCTGTATTAAGTTTTGGCGCCCCCTAGTGACCCTGAAGCGGAATTTCAAATTCTGTTCGATAATTATTTACCTACTCACTCCACAGATTTCTCCTGCATTGGAACGATTCCGATCGGGCGAAAAACCTAGGACTAGTTCATTTTGGCTTGAAATGCATATTATGCAAATTAGCGAAAAAATTTGCATACCGGAAATGAAATCGGAGATAAACATTTTTTAAGTTTTGAGCCAGGGATTACAAAGATACCAAACACTTGAGTGTCTGATGTCCGGTTTAGGAGTTATGATGCCCAACGCGTCGGGCATTGCTATAGCGCCACCTAAGGGCCGATTTGGCTGATTCACTGTATCTGAGTAGCCTGCTAATATACAACCAGTTGACCAAGTGGCAAGTTTCTACGACTTACGGTTTGGGCTGGGCGATGGGTTTTAAGGCGGAAAAATAATAATAATAAAACAGACAAATACAATAGGTTTTCAGCACTTCGTGCTCGAAACCCTAATAATAATAATAAAACAGACAAATACAATAGGTTTTCAGCACTTCGTGCTCGAAACCCTAATAATAATAAAAACCTTGGCAATTACAATAGGGTTTCAGCACTTCGTGCTTGAACCCCTAAATATAGCTGCTAGCAGCGATTATCGGGGTTCAAGCCATTTAAATCACAAGACGTTTAAGGACATGGCCATATAGATATTCTGCATTGTATATTGTACACACACACACACATTTACCTGAGAAAGGAGAAACAAGACTGTTAAAGAACAAGACTTAAAGGAATAGTCTACTGATTTTCAATATTAAAATATGTTATTACCTTAACTAAGAATTGTTGATACATCCCTCTATCATCTGTGTGCGTGCACGTAAGCGCGAACTAGTCCTTGGGAGTACTTCGACTCGCCTGAAAAGTCCGCTCCCCTTTCTCACTCTCATAATGGGAGGGGGAGGGTGTTACTGCGCCGAGTCGAAGTACTCCCAAATGTGCTATTACACCAACAAAAAAAGTTCCTCTTTTAAATCCGCTTAGAGAAGCGCTGCGTTTTGTTTTGTACCACCAAACTTGCTCGTATAACTACTCATCTTAAATAGGAAAAACGTTGGTGTGTTTGGTCACTTCTGGCTTTGTCTCTAGATGGTACCATTGAATGAGTGGGGCTGGGCTAGATGCTGTCTAGGCGTCGCGGCGCGCTCCAGCGCTTGCGTGCGCGCGCACAGATGATAGAGGGATGTATTCAATTCAATTCAATTCAATTTTATTTATATAGCGCTTTTCACAAGTGTTAATTGTTGCAAAGCAGCTTTACATGAGAAGATGTAGAGGAGAACACAGAAAATCAATAGATAATATAAGAAGTAGAGAAAGCGGTTAAACCGTACAAGCGAGCATATTAATAATGTAACGTATACAGTAAAGTGCTAAGTAAGGCCAAAGTTGGCTGACTCTCCCTGGGACTAAAAACCCTCTAGGAAAAAAAACCCAATGGGAAAAACTCCTAGAAGGACAAAAACCCTTGGGAGGAATTAATATATATTTATATATATATATATAGAAACGGTAGGGATAGGAGGCGGGTAAGCGAATTAAACTGGTTTAGCCGGTGGTCGTTGGTCGGGCATCGGCTGGTCATCACGTTGAAGGACAGCCAGTGGATCAGTGATGCAATGATCTTCACAGCAACCGGAACTGGGTCTGTTTGTCTCATGGTCCTCGTGGTAGAGGACGAGACAGGGAGAGAAAAACAGAATTCTATTAGCGTAGGGGCCGTTCGCATGCAATGCAAGTGTCAAACATTATAGTGGTTCAAGTCGGCTCGGTTCCAGACAGGCTAACTATTGCGGCAATAGTATATTACCCATATGAGGTATGTGAGTGCTTTGTTCTAGACAAACTAACTACTGCGGGAAAAGTACATTTACTGGACATTTTATGTGAATGCTTTGTTAAAGAAGAATGTCTTAAGTTTAGATTTAAATTGATCGACTGTGTCTGATACTCGAACATTATTTGATAAATCATTCCAGAGCTTAGGGGCTAAGTAGGAAAAGGATCTACCACCTTTAGACACTTTTGATATTCTAGGGATAATTAAGTGACCAGAATTTTGTGAGCGCAGTTTACGTGATGGATTGTATTCTGATAGTAGTTCTTTAATATACGAGGGCGCTAGGCCATTTAAGGCTTTGTAGGTGATTAGTAATATTTTTTAACTGGTAGCCAGTGTAAAGATGCCAGAATTGGACTGATGTGGTCATACTTTTTAAATCGAGTAAGCACTCTTGCGGCAGCGTTTTGAACCAGCTGTAGCTTGTTTACCTGATTTGCATGGCATCCCCCGAGTAGCGAGTTACAATAGTCTATTCTAGAGGTCATAAAAGCATGTATAAGCTTTTCTGCGTCTGATGCAGACAGCATATGGCGTATTTTTGAGATATTTCTAAGATGGAAGAATGCTGTGCGGCAGATGTTGGCGATATGACTATCAAAAGATAGATTGCTGTCAAACATTACGCCTAAATTCTTAACCGTGGAAGATGGCACCACCGTGCAGCCATCTATGGGCAACTTGTAATCTGACATAGTATGTTTGTAGCGATTCGGTTCAATAATAAGTATCTCTGTCTTATTGGAGTTTAGCATAAGAAAGTTTTGTGCCATCCAGTCCCTAATATCACTAATGCAGTCTGTTAGCTTAGAAAACTGGTGGGTTTCGCTAGGATGCGACGAGATGTAAAGCTGGGTATCATCCGCATAGCAGTGAAAACTTATGTTATGTTTCCTGATAATGTCTCCTAGAGGTAACATATATAACGAGAATAGGATAGGGCCTAGAACTGATCCCTGAGGTATGCCGTATTTAACGGGGGAGTGATATGACTCTTCCTCATTTACATAAACAAAGTGATATCGATTGGTTAGATACGATCTGAACCAGGCTAACGCCTGACCACTGATGCCAACATAGTTTTCTAGTCTATTGAGTAAGATTGTGTGATCTATTGTGTCAAAGGCTGCACAAAGGTCTAGTAATATAAGGATTGAGATTTCACCACGATCGGATGTTAATAGGAGGTCATTTGTAACTCTAAGCAGCGCTGTCTCTGTGCTATGGTGGGGCCTGAATCCTGATTGGAACTTTTCATATGTATTATTATTTTCTACGAATGTGCGTAGCTGGCTTGCCACTACTTTTTCTAATATTTTAGAAAGAAAAGGTAGATTTGAGATTGGTCTAAAGTTATTAAGATCTCCCTGGTCAAGGTTTTGTTTTTTAATGAGCGGTCTAATAACTGCTAGTTTGAAAGCTGTTGGAACGTATCCTAATTCTAGAGATGAGTTAAAGATATTAAGTACCGTGTCTGACACTACATGAAATACCTCTTTTAGTAATTTTGTGGGAACGGGGTCTAGTATACAGGACGATGATTTGGATGACGTTACTAGTTCTGAGAGCTCTTCTATTGTAGTAGGATTAAATGACTCAAGATGTTCGTTTGGTAATCTAGTGGAAAATGTACTATTGGGTAGAGTGGTGGCTGCTTGCGTAGTTTCTATGTTTTCCCTAATAAACATAATTTTGTTAGTAAAGAAGTTCATGAAGTCGTTACTATTGTGTTGGAGTTTACTATTGGTTTCTGTTTGTTCTTTGTTTCTAGTCAGTTTCGCAACTGTGCTAAATAGAAAACGAGGGTTGTTATGATTTTCTTTAATAAGCGTACTGAGATAAGTAGATCTGGCAGTTTTAATAGCCTGTCTGTAGTGTTGAACACTCTCTTTCCATGCTGAACGCCATACCTCTAACTATCAACAATTCTTAGTTAAGGTAATAACATATTTTAATATTGAAAATGAGTAGACAATTCCTTTAATATTGACATGGTTATACACTCATTTGGTATGTAGTATTTTTTATAAAAAACAAAAAATATATAATTCTTACTGCAAATGTCGTGTAAGTGCCTCCAAAATTATGTTCACGTTTCACAGCTATCATAAAATGACATGAGTGTTAAAATTGATAACTCAGAACAATTGAAGTGGTAGTCTTTCACTAAATGTGATTTTAATATTATAACAGTAAAATCATGAAGTTAAAGGTGCAGTGTGTACATTTTAGCGGCATCTAGTGGTGAGGTCCCGAATTGCAACCAATGGCTTAGTCCACTGCTCACCCTTGCTTTTGAAACACATAGAGAAGCTACGGTAGCCGCCACCAGACAAACATGTCATTGTCGGAGACAACTTAGTAAAAAAATGTGTCTGTTAAGGGCTTCTGTGGAAAAATGGCGGCACAAAATGGTGACTTCTATGTAAAGGGACCCTCAGTGTATGTAGATAAAAAGGTCTCGTTCTAAGGTAATAAACACATACTGGTTCATTATGAAAGGTCTTTATACACCCCTGATAATATAGTTTCGTATATCATTTTGCATTTCCGTCAAGAGATCCTTCTAAAAATTACACACTGCACCTTTAAATGTGTACAGAGTTCTATTAATAGTAGACTTAGTTAAAGAGTAATCATCTTCTGTGTTTTCTGTGAGTGCAAATGTCAGCCAGTGATTGATCCTCTTCAGCCATCTAGTGGACATAACGGAAAATTGCACCTAAAAACCACAATAAGGAATTTGAGTATATTGCCTGATCTCAATAATACTTGTATGCTTTGTCATAAGCTTTAGGGGCCGTTCGTCAGGGCCGTTTTCAAAATGACTGTGTGATAGCTATACTTCTGCAAAGTTGTTTTTGTATTTGATATATATATATATATATATATATATATATATATATATATATATATATATATATATATATATATATATATATATATATATATATATAATACAGTGTAGAGAAAATTGTACTGCAATGGCTTTACTGTTGTTGAGTGTAAGAACTGAAACAATTTAATAAAACAAAACCAGATACGTTATCTGGAATGGTGGATGGTGTTATTAAATTGTGTCAATAACAAATATCATTTCATTTAGCAGATTCATGTTCATGTCGTTTAATCGAGTACCATGAAGGCTTTCTGTTTTAATTAGGTAAATAAAGTGAGGTATGCAAGTTATTAAACCGTATATATTTTTATGGACAAAAGGAACATATACATAAACATGCACTGCACATTTTGTATGTTTCTCTCATCTGAAACAGT
Source organism: Misgurnus anguillicaudatus (assembly GCF_027580225.2). NCBI lineage: Eukaryota > Metazoa > Chordata > Actinopteri > Cypriniformes > Cobitidae > Misgurnus > Misgurnus anguillicaudatus. Next base: position 1,596,823 of record NC_073344.2, read on the forward strand.
CATTTTAATTCATAGAGATCTATTCTGTAGGTCTTACTAAATGGTTGCTTGTTTAAATCTTTTAGACTATTTTTTATTAACAAAAGTAATTGTTCTTATAGAACATATATATTCTTTGACATAGATATTATGTGCAAACATACAAGTATTTCAGATGACAGGCTCTGTCATATTATAGTAGGCCTAAAAATAGTACTAAAGCTTTTACATTTTTTATATTTAACAACTGGCTATGTCCATACATAACTGATCCAGATGTGTTGTTTATATCAAATGGAGTTAATAACAAATATGATGTCATTAAGCAAATGTCAGTCAGATTTACTATTAAGCACTTATTAGTGTTCACACATGTGCTGTGCTAGATTAAGTTTTCAGTAAATAATTTACATTTAAAATAACCAATTGTATCATAACATTACAATTTCATTGCAATAATTCTATAAACAATTATTAAAAACTTTATAAGACACAGCATGACGTGTTTATGTCATGGAAAATAGATTAGAATACTAAAGCTACTGATAGCCAAATATATATTCTCTTTATGTATGATTATTGGTTATTATTTCTAATGTTGGCCTGTTCTTTAAGAATCCACATATTTACAGCAATCTTTTTCATATGTTTAGGATTTGAAGAATTCCAAGACAACATTTGAAGCTTTATAACTTTATTGGGTTGTTTCCCACAGGTTAAATTGATGCATGACTAGCCATTAGTTATGTAAAAACATTTAGGTACTTTTTACAAACAAACCTTTTAAAAAACATTAATGGTGTACATCTTAAGACAAAACCATCGCCCTGCAATATTTGAAGATAGGCCAGTGTAAGCTATTTTCAAGCAATACAACTAAAAACATAAACCTAAATTTTAGTCTGTAACTACACTTAAACCAATGGTCAGTAACATTAATCTCCAAGACTAGTCTTAAAAGTTAGTCATACATTTTTGTCTTCATGATTGAACATAACTGCTTTAAATATCATGTGAAAAAATATTTAAATTATATTTAACTCTACTTAGTAAGACTGTTGGGGTTTTGTCTGTGTGTTTTCTGATGTTATTATTTCCTTGTCATGCTTTGTTTTATTTTGCTTATTGTTACCTGGGTTCCTTGTTTATTGCATTATGTCCTGTTTATTGATTGGTCTTGTCTTTGCTTTTGGTTTTGATTTACATTATATATTGTACTGTGTTGTTGTTATTGTCTTTGTATACCTTGTTTTGATCAGTGTCTTACCTGAGCTCCCTGTGTTAATTCTGTCTCTGCCTTGTCATTTGTTACCATGGTTATTCATTGTTTTTACGCTCCTCCCCTTGTTTGTTGTCTTGGTGATTCATTGTTTCCGTTTACCCATTGGTCATTGTGTTGTTTAAATTCACTTCTGTTTCCCCTGTCTTGTACGGTTCATTGTTGCGTGTTCCACGTATGTTTGGGTGTTGCCCAGAGTTTCTTGTGTTTTGTTTTGTTTATATTTTCAAGTTGAATAAAATACTGTATATTGGATCCACTCTCTCCTGTCCTTACTCAATTGTGTGCAGCATAGTGACAAAGACTGAATAGCCCTTATTAGCTTCTAGTTCTTCAGACTTGTCCTTAAAACACAGTTTTATCTTAATGGCTACTGTATGTTTATTCAACCAGCCCTAGTCTTGGAAAGACATATATTGTCTGATCTTAATAAAACTATTAATATTTTGTCATAAGCTTTACATTACTAGTTAATTAGTTAGATATACTTAGTGTGGCCCATTTTGAAAATGTCACATTTTAAAATGCTTGAATTGATTACCTCAAGTCTTTTAGTTTTAATGAGGTAAATGACTGCAAATCATTGAATCTAATAATAATTTTCATGCAGATGCAAACCCATGGACAAAAGGAACATAACAGCAGCTACAAATGAAATAACGAATACAGGTTACAAATGGTGCCCACATCACTATGTGACATTACATCAAATCTAGGAATACAACGGCAAAAGTTTATTTTATGTTTCATATTGATATTTGCCCAGATAGTACAGTAAATTCACAAATTGTTTTTTCATATAAACATAAACATCTAGAGCAGTTCTTTCAACTCAGTGAAACGCAGTGGTTTCTCGAGACCCAATGCTCAGCACATTTTGTATATTTCTCTCATCTGACACAATCAGTTCAGTTCATACAAATCTTTACTGATGATTAAAGTAGATTTGTTTAAAATAGAAGACTTTTGTATATATGCAGAGCAGTGGGCCTTCAGGAATAATTTTGAGAACCACTGATCTAGGGGACAGTTAACGTAACTCCCGTTGTTCTAGATGCAAATATTTCCAGAATGATGAGACAAAAAAACCCACAGACACTTGAGAACATAAGACAAACAGGCCCATCAGTTTAGTTGTAATCGCACACCATTACGCTGGACTCGTACATGGTTAATGCTGGCTGGTTGTTGGTCGGCATGTTTTCTTAGATATGTAATTATCCTAATAGACCCTTATAAGAATCTGAAAGTAGATGTTAAGTGCAAAATAACAAGTAGGTCAGACAAATATTTATGTGTTGTATACATATGCTATAGTCATTGTTCTTTGTTCTTTGGTTATAGCGCCACCTGGTGGACAATCTCTGAAATTTTTTGCATGTTAGCTCGGCCTAGGACTATACATATGTGTACCAAATTTCGTGTTGATATCTCATTGCTATCATAAATGATAGCCATTGTAGTATTTGTGGCACCGCCTCTTCGTACTTTTGACCGTGGTGTTGCGACAATGAGTGCAAAGTTCAACTTTTTTTGATAGTTATTGATATTCAGTGTCTAAAGAATATTCCAGCACTGGATCGGTTCAGATCGGTCAAAAAACCTAGGACTAGTTCGCAAAAGTAGGTTTATAAGAAAATGATGAATATCTAACTAACGATTCGACTGAGACAAGTGCTGCTTGAGGCAATGTTGTTCATTTTAAGTACTTCTATTAAATGATATGAGGATCTTGTTGATATCTGAAACAATGCATAATACACAATCACTTAAACGCTGAAAAAACGTGATAGCGCCCCCCGGAGGCCGAATTTTTTCTTACTCTGCACAGACCTTCATGGCCAAGAGACAAACAGGCCCATCGCGTTTCGTTTCGATCGGCCTCCGTTAACCCTGTCTAATAGCTGCTTTTTCTTGATTGGCCAATGGCGGCCATGTTTTTTGAGTTACGCAAAATTCCTTTTAAACATAGATAGTACCCCAGACCAGGAGCACACGTGCCAAATGTCAAGTTGATCGGTCCCATATTTCGGTAGTTACAGCCCTTTAAAGTTGAGGTACTGTTATAGCGCCAACTAGTGGTCAAGCGGCGCAATTTTTTGCACCTGACCTCGGAATAGTACCCTGTATATGTGTACCAAATTTGGTGTCAATACCTCCTTCCATTCCTAAGTTATAGCCATTTAAGTCCAAGAGGCTCCGCCCATTGGGGGCGTTTAGGCGTGGCTTGACGACGGCGAGTGGAAAATTCAACTTTTTTTTGATAACTTTTGATATTCACACTCCAAGGAATATTACGGCACTGGAACGGTTCCGATCGGACGAAAAACCTAGGACGAGTTCGTTTTTATTTTTTTCGACAAAATCGAAAATAGCGAAAAAATTTTAATGACGGAAATGAAATCGGAGATATACGTTTTGTTCGTCTTGACGCAAGGAATCCAGGGATATAAGACACTTGACATTTGGATAAGATTTGTGGAAGTTATGACCATCAACGCGTTTGTTATCCCTATAGCGCCACCTATGGGCCAATCGGGTTGAGACTCTATCAACCTCTCCCCAAATTGGGTCCTACCATTTGGCCAAGTTTCAAGTCTCTAGGCCTTACGGTTTGGTCTGCACGTTCCGTTTTACGGCAGAATAATAATAACTAAATATAGCTGCAAGCAGCGATTACCGGGGTTCAAGCGATCTGGGACCTTAAAGGGGTCATAGAATGAAAATCTGACTTTTCCATGTTTAAGTGCTATAATTGGGTGCCCAGTCCTACTATCAACCTAGAAAATGTGAAACAGATCAACCCAGTAACTTTGTTTGGGGAAACCATTCTCTGTAAGCATGTAAAAAAATACATCGTTCAACTTTTGCCTGTTTTGTGAGGTAGGTAGCAAAGCGAATTACAATAATACTGCCCCCTTTATCTGCGCTATCCAACCACAGCACTGCCATTTAGTGCGAGAGAAAGAAGGAAAAAAATAATTGACAGCACAATTGAGTTTCAATTACAACAAACCACCATTATTGTGATCAATTTGCATTTCATCCGCTCATTTGCATTTTAAAGGAAACACCCAAAACGGCATACTTTTGCTCAGATCTACAAAGTGTCAATTTTAACATGCTATAATAAATGATCTGTGGAATATTTTGAGGTAACACTTCACATTAACACTCACTTAAAAAAATATCATAATATGACCCCTTTAGGACCTTTAAGGGCATGCCTGTGTAGATTTGCTGCATTGTTATCAAATCTACTTAGAATCTGGAATACTAACATGTTACCAATTAGGTATATTTTCTGACGAGAATATGATGTGGTGCATGCCATGGCAAGATTTGCCACACAAAATGTTTCAAAAATTGTTAGCATGAGACAAAACAGCCCACCACAATTTCTCTACGATGCTCTGATATAGAGATTTAGGTCTCACATGGCTAATCTATAACACAGCAATGATGAAGAATAAGCTAAAACACATACATGCATTTACACACAGAAGCAGAAATGGCAAGGTTAGGAAATAAGACTTTGAAATAAATGACCAATCTCCATATGCTTGGTGTCCTTCAAGAGTTCAAGAGTTATCCTATGTTCGAATGTCACATGACTGTTAAAACGTTTACCGTCAGAATGATTGACGAAATGTTATTTTAACATAATAATACTGACTTCATAAAGTTAAATCATGCATCCATTGATGAAACCTGTGAACACAATTTTATTGAGTATACATTTTAAAGGGGTCATATCGTGAAAATGTTAGCATTTCCACTTTGTGGGTTTGAGCAAAAATGTGTCGTGTTGGGTGTGTCTTTTAAAATGCAAATGAGCTGATGAAGTGCAAACACTGATCACAATGATGGTGGTTTGATGCAATTCAAACTCAATTGTGCTGTCAATTATTTTTTCTCTCTTTCTTTCTCTCTGCACAAAATGGCAGTGCTGTGGTTGGATAGTGCACATTAAGTGGGCGGTATTAATCTAATAAGATATCCTTATGACATCATAAGGAAAGCCAAATTTCAATGACCTATTTTTGCTCACACCTACAAAGTGGCAATGCTAACATTTTCACGATATGACCCCTTTAAATAATAAATAATAATTTTAGCCAGCAGATGGCAGAAGATGACCTTCTGCCATCTGCTGGCTAAAATTATTTTTTTCATTTTACAATTAATTTAACATAAAATTAGTATAGGGCTTATTCGCAAACACCAGAAGTCGCTAGCCGCGGCCATCTTGTTGACATGACATCTGTCCTGCCCCGAGCCGCACGTAGATTTGAGTCGAGGGGAGCAGTAGCCTAATGCCTTAATCTCGTCTGTATTAAGAGAAGATGAGCTTGATTATTGTGGAACAATATCAAATAGACCCAATAGCCTTAAGTAAAGATCCGTCCTTATTGCCAGCCGTAACTTATCCGGATATTTATATCTATATCGTTCATACAGTATCCACATTCATCATACAAGCACTGAAGGGCCGTTCACATAATAACTATAACGATAACTATATCATCGTCCACATCACCAAACAATACGTTTATGCTAATTCGCTCACGGCACTCGCACAAATCACTTGCCTTTAATATTGCTTGTAATAAAAACTTTTACAGATGTCCTCAACACGCTGCGTTTCGAGTAACTCTAAACAGTGAATCTAATAGTTTGTCTAATCTCTTACCTTTTGGCATAACAGTTAGTTAATGTAATAGATTAAAAAGCATTACGTAGTCAATTTTCACAGCAACTGGAGGTATTCTAATGTTATAGAGCTCAGCAATGAGCTTCACTGTCATTTTAAGTGGCCGTGCACTTGAAGTTCAAATAGATTTTAATGCTATCAATGGTTTATCCTTCATCAGGTGGGAAAAATCGCTCAGAAAGTGATCCCAATGATGTCGTTCATTGTATCTGTTTTGTTATAGTTTTGGTGTGAGCTCCGCTATTCTGTTTAATATAAAACAATTTTCAAAACTATGTGAACGGCCCTTAATTCCCTACCTAGTATCAATGCCAGACCTATTTTTATGTTCATATAGTTATTAATACTAATTTAATAATTGTCTCAATTTATGGCAGCTTATTTGAAAGAGCAGTTTCAGCCACTGCTTACAGCTAACCATAAGTGATCAAATTATGGGGACAGACTTTGCTGTGAGCATATATCCCTAACGGTACCTGGGGTAAAATGATGGGGACAGACTTTGCTGTGTTGGGAGTCTCTCCTTCGCTGGTTCAACTCCTCTGTCTCCTTTCATGTTTTCTGACAGTCGGTATCGCATAAAAACTAATTCCGGAGTTCTTTTTGCTGTTGTTAGAACATCCGTGTATTACACCACACACCATCGCGCGGTTTTAAAAAAATACACCGATAATACCATGCATAATACCCACGCTGCCTCGCTTGTCCATTGACAGACTGACAGTTTTATGTCAACAATATGGCCACCACGAACATTGATGACGTAGATCGAATAAGCCCTATTGAATATTGAAAAGTAAATAACGATAGACACATTTTTACCTCAAATCCTGATAAGCATGCTCTTAAGTATATTAATGAGGGTCTGTGTTTCACACAGAGAGTATATATTTTTCATATAATCCTTTTATTGTGTTATTGTAAGAGAATAAAATTTTTTGGATTTGGAAACAATAAAGCAAAGTTACATATTTTAATAGAAAATTTTTTAGGCTCTGTCATGTTAAATTGTCAAATAGTGGTATAGCTCTGCAATTATTTTCATGTGATTTTAGGCTGGGCCAATAAATAACTGATCCAGATATGTTTTCAATATCAAATTATGTCAATAACAAATGTCATGTTATTTAGTAGATTTGCAGAAGATTTGCTGGTAAGCATTTGTCTGCGTTCAATTTCATAAAGTGCTGCTATTTAGTTGAGTTCTAGCAGGTCATTTATGTGAATAATAACCAATTGCATTATCACATGATAATTTTTGGTGCAATATTTGAAAAAGAACATATAAAAATGTAACAACTTTGTATTATACATAATGTAAGGACACGTTTATGTCATGGAAGGTAAAATAGAATCCTAATGCTACTGATGTAAATAAATGGGGATAATGAAAAACTTTAATACATATCTTTATGAGTTCCTTTAAACACACGTGCTGCAATTCAGTCGTACAAATGGCACCTACACCAATGTGTGACATCACATGAAATCTATGCTTACAAAAGCAGGTATTCAAATTCATTACATTTTGTATTTGATATACCTTTACACACAGAGGACAGAAAAATGTACTGCCCTGATTTTATTGTTGTTGACTGAAAAAATTCTAGTAGTTTTGAAAAGTTGTTTTTGTAATTCAAAGTTAAACAACTAAAGGAATAAGATGTACAATTGGTGATCACAATTTGGCATTCATATTTGCTCACAGACTACAGGAAATTGTATTGCATTGGCTTTAGTGTTGTTGAGTGAAAAACCAAGTATTAGTTCACAAAAAAGTTTTTTCATATAAACATAAACATATAGAGCAGTGGTTCTCTACTTCGTTTCTGGAGGACCACTGCTCTGCACATTTTGTATGTTTCTCTCATCTGACACAATCAGTTCAGTTAATAAAGATCTCTACTATTGTGCTGATTATTTGAAGCATTGAGAACCACTGATCTAGAGAACTGTTTACTTTGCACACATTGTGTTAGATGCAACGATTTTCAGAAAGATGAACTAAAAATCCTCACAGACAATTGGAAACATAAGACCAACATTCCCATGAGTTTAGTTGTAATCACACATAATTAGGCTTGACTTGTACATGGTTAATACTGGTTGGCTGTTGAGTGGCATGTTTTCAAAGATAAATAATTATCCTCATAGACCATTATAAGAACCTGAAAGTAGATGTTATGTGCAAAATAACAAGTAGGTCAGACAAATATTTATGTGTCATATAAATATGCTATAGTTATGGTTATTTGTTCTTATGTTATAGCGCCACCTAATGGACAATCTCTGCAATTTTTTGCATGTGACCTCAGCATGGGTCTATACATATGTGTACCAAGTTTCATGTTGATATCTCATTCCTATCATAAACGATAGCTATTTAAGTATTTGTGGCCCCGCCTCTTCGTACTTTTGACTGTAGTGTTGCGACGACGAGTGCAAAGTTCAACTTTTTTTTGATAATTATTGATAATCAGGGTCTAAGGAATATTCCAGCACTGGATTGGTTCAGATTGGTCAAAAAACCTAGGACTAGTTCGCAAAAGTAGGTTTAAAAGAAAATGATGAATATCTATCAAACGATTCGACTGAGACAAGTGCTTCTTGAGGAAAAGTTGTTCATTTAATGTAGCTCTATTAAATGATATAAAGATCTTGTTGATATCTAAAACACTGCATAATACACAATCACTTAAACACTGAAAAAACGTGATAGCGCCTCCCGGAGGCCGAATTTTTTCTTACTCGGCACAGACCTTCACGGCCAAGAGACAAACAGGCCCACCACGTTTTGTTTGGATCAGCCTCCGTTAACCCTGTCTAATAGCTGCTTTTTCTTGATTGGCCGATGGCGGCCATGTTTTTTGAGCTACGCAAAATTCCTTTTACACATAGATAGTACCCTAGACCAAGAGCACCGGTGCCAAATGTCAAGTTGATCGGTCCCATATTTCTGTAGTTACAGACCTTCAAAGTTGAGGTGGTGTTATAGCGCCAACTAGTGGTCAAGAGGCGCAATTTTTTGCAGGTGACCCCAGAATGGTCCCCTGTATATGTGTACCAAATTTGGTGTCAATATCTCCTTCCATCCTTAAGTTATAGGCATTTAAGTGCAAGAGGCTCCGCCCATTGGGGGCGTTTGGGCGTGGCTTGACGACGGTGAGTCGAAAGTTCAAATTTTTTTGATAACTTTTGATATTCACACTCCAAGGAATATTACAGCACTGGAACGGTTCCGATCGGACAAAAAACCTAGGACTAGTTCGTTTTAATTTTTTTCGACAAAATCGAAAATAGCGAAAAAAAATTCATGACGGAAATGAAATCGGAGATATACGTTTTGTTCGTCTTGACGCAAGGAATCCGGTGATATAAGACACTTGACATTTGGACAAGATTTGTGGGAGTTATGAGCATCAACGCGTTTGTTATCGCTATAGCGCCACCTATAGGCCAATCGGGTTGATACTCTATCAACCTCTCCCCAAATTGGGTCCTACCATTTGGCCAAGTCTCAAGTCTCTAGGCCTTACGGTTTGGTCTGCACGATCCGTTCTACGGCAGAAGAAAAATAATAACTAGAATAATAATAAAAATCCATACAAATACAATAGGGTTTCAGCCCTACGGGCTTGAACCCCTAAATATAGCTGCAAGCAGCGATTAACGGGGTTCAAGCGATTTGGGACATTAAGACCTTTAAGGGCATGGTTGTGTAGATTCGGTGAATTGTACAAAATAAATAATGAAAAATAAGCTACCTGACACACGTGTTCAAAGTTATCAGCAAAAAAGGTGCTTTCATTCAGTGAAATGTTTCCCTCTCTTATCACGGAACATTGACAAATAGATCACTGAAGGAAATGTTTGTGGTGCTTGCAGTGGCAAAACTCGGGTCACAAAATGTTAAAATAGTGTTAATGAGTCAAAAGAGCCGAACCCCATGTCTCTACGATGTTCTGATACAGAGATACAGCTCTTGCTAAATGGTTGCTAGGGTATTCTCATTGGTTGCTAGGGAGTGAATTGCAATCCACCAAGGATTATACTCAAAGCCATGAAAGGCAAAATCCATGATGACTCATTTGATTTTAGATGTAAGGTTGCAGTATTTTTATGTGAAAATAAAAAAAACACTAGGTGGCGCTATGACAAACTCGTGCATGCAACCATAAGTCATGACAGTTTTACATCTAGCTAGTATCATGGCTTTATACTTTAGTTTAGTGAAAAAACAGTTGTATGACCAATGGGCTCACTCAATGTCAAAGGTTTTGTTCAATTATGAGGCCAACTAGTGGTGCAGGCATACAATTTTTTTTGTATTGTCTCAGACTTTGCTCAGACATCAGTGTATCAAATCTGGTGGAAAAATGTAATTTCGTTGCAGAGTTATAACCATTTATGTGTAAAAAACACAAAATTTGGAGGTAATTTTTTGTTTTTTGCTATTTTCGGCCACTTCTGATGGAAATTTTAACATAACGCCAATAGAGTTTTTTGTTCAGAAGGTAAAGTTAATTTCTTCCTATGGTCGTTTCGAGTCGATCGGAATATCCCTTGCGGAGTTATTCGCGCATGTTTTTTAAGCGCTATTTTGCTGCGCAGGGCTAACCGTAAAACAAAACCTGGCATATTTGGTATCGTTGGACTCGGCAACACTTCAGGACTCCAAGGAAAAAGTCCCATGAAAATACGTCAAACTCAGCTTAAGTTATAAGCATTTAAATGATTCGTCTGACCACTAGGTGGCGCTGTAACGAAACGAGGCACGCAACCTTAAGCCATGACTCTCATCACAAATATCAAGTTTTGTGTTGATACTTCATTTCTATCCCCAGTTATAGCCAATAAAGTCCAAGTGGCTGCGCACACTTCAGACGTTTGGGCGTGGCATGTCGACCGTGAGTCGAAAGTTCAAATTTTTTTTGATAACTTTTCATATTCACACTCCAAGGAATATTACAGCTCTGGAATGGTTCCGATCGGACAAAAAACCTAGGACGAGTTTGTTTTAATTTTTTCGACAAAATCGAAAATAGCGAAAAAAAATTCATGACGGAAATGAAATCGTTTTGTTCGTCTTGACGCAAGGATTCCAGTGATATAAGACACTTGAGATTTGGATAAGAATTGTGGGAGTTATGAGCATCAACACGTTTGTTATCACTATAGCGCCGCCTATGGGCCAATCGGGTTGATACTCTATCAACCTCTCCCCAAATTGGGTCCTACCATTTGGCCAAGTTTCAAGTCTCTAGGCCTTACGGTTTGGTCTGCACGTTCCGTTTTACGGCAGAATAATAATAACTAATAATAATAAAAACCTTGGCAATTACAATAGGGTTTCAGCACTTCGTGCTTGAACCCCTAATAATAAAAATCCATACAAATACAATAGGGTTTCAGCCCTTCGGGCTTGAACCCCTAATAAAAATCCATACAAATACAATAGGGTTTCAGCCCTTCGGGCTTGAACCCCTAATAAAACAGACAAATACAATAGGTTTTCAGCACTTCGTGCTCGAAACCCTAATAATAAAAATCCATACAAATACAATAGGGTTTCAGCCCTTCGGGCTTGAACCCCTAATAAAACAGACAAATACAATAGGTTTTCAGCACTTCGTGCTCGAAACCCTAATAAATAATAAGAATAATAAAAATCCATACAAATACAATAGGGTTTCAGCCCTTCGGGCTTGAACCCCTAATAAAAATCCATACAAATACAATAGGGTTTCAGCCCTTCGGGCTTGAACCCCTAATAATAATAAAAATCCATACAAATACAATAGGGTTTCAGCCCTACGGGCTTGAACCCCTAAAAACAGACAAATACAATAGGTTTTCAGCACTTCGTGCTCGAAACCCTAATAATAAAACAGACAAATACAATAGGTTTTCAGCACTTCGTGCTTGAAACCCTAATAAAACTTAAGAAGAACAACAAGTGTGCTTTTGCAAGCACACTTAATAATTAGAATAATAAAACTTAAGAAGAACAATAAGTGTGCTTTTGCAACTTAAGAAGAACAATAAGTGTGCTTTTGCAAGCACACTTAATTAACATTTGTAAACTTTTAGGCATAGTTATTATAGTTATATTATTAACATTAACATTATTTACTTAATTTTATGTTTTTTGCCATATTTTTGCTGCCATTTTATCTTGATTTCATATGATTCAATTAGATAATCAAGTGGTCATTTTAATTTAATTGAATTTTGTAATGTTAATGGACAAATCATGAATAATGTAATTATATTTATTAATATATCAACATTTTATTAAAGCTTTAGTATAGCTTCTGATGTTTTAAGGTCAATTCTGTCCTTACAGATGCATCTGTCTAATAAAGATAGGCAGAGATGGTTCAGACCTACGCAGATGCAAAAGCTAGAGCTGAGTATCTTGAAAAAGAACGTCTCGGTTACGTATGTAATCCTCGTTCCCTGAAGGAAGGGAACGGAGAAGTCACGTCGTGACCAAAGAATTGGGAACCGCATCGCGGGTGACCTATCTACTTCGAGAAACTATAAAAACGCCAATGAACTTGGCATGCAGGTATTTGCATAATGCCGGCGCCGCCCCGCCAGGTACGTATATAAGCTGCAGGTGCATAATACCAAATCAGCTATATTATTGCTGAGAAGCCGAGCAACAGTGCCCGGCCTGAAAACAGCAATGGAACAGCAAACTGTGGCGACGGGACGTGACGTCTCTGTCCCCTTACTTCAGGGAACGAGGGTTACATACGTAACCGAGACGTTCCCTTTCAGTCGGTCACTACGACCTCACGGATGACATAAAAATATATGAAACAACCACAGGTTGCTTAAAGAAGTCTCTGAACAATACATGGTATGCAGAGAGATGCAGAGCAGGCTCTGCTAAGGAAAAACGTGGAGGATTAGAACCCCACTGACTATACACACAAATGAACCCCACGTAGGGGACAAATGTGGGCGCCTAGCCTTCACAGGTTTACAGAGAATACATCAGTGATAGGCTGACAGCGGATGCTCCGCAACATCGGCTATCAGGGCGGTGGAGGAGAGCCAAAAACAGTTTTTGTGACGTTTTTGCCTCGACGGCCTTCCATAATGGTGCAAATGTGCAGCACCAAAATAGAGGCTCCAAGCCAACACGAGCCGACCCTCGGTGTTCTTAACTAGTTAACAGAAAGAACCCGAGTGGATATCGGCTCGACACAACACTATAGAATCTTGTGAACGTATTAGGTGTCGCCCAGCCTGCAGCTCTACAAATATCCGTTAGCGAGGAACCGCGAGCCAGTGCCCAAGATGATGCCATACTGCGTGTAGAGTGAGCACGTAAATTAAATGGACAAGGCACGTCTTGCTTTTGATATGCAAGGGCTATAGTATCCACAATCCAATGGGACATCCTCTGCTTGGTGACAGCTTTTCCTTTCTGCTGACCACCGTAACAAACAAAGAGCTGGTCTGAGGTCCTAAAGCTATGCGTCCTGTCTATATACACACGTAGTGCACGAACAGGGCACAACAAAGCCATGGCTGGGTCTGCCTCCTCCAAAGGCAGCGCTTGCAGGTTCACCACCTGATCTCTGAAAGGACTAGTGGGAACTTTGGGCACGAAACCGGGCCGGGGTCTCAGTGTTACGCTGGATGCAGCTGGCCCGAAACTGAAGGCACGAATCATCAATCGAAAATGCATGAATATCTCCTATCCTCTTAACAGAAGCCAAAGCAAGGAGAGTTAACGTCTTCATAGTAAGAAATTTAACACTCACATTATGCAGAGGCTCAAATGGGGCTTCCTGGAGTGATTTCAGCACCAAGGACAGGTCCCAAGGAGGAATAGAGGGAGGACGCGAAGGATTCAGCCTTCGAGCGCCTCTGAGAAATCTAATGACCAGGTCGTGCTGATCCACTGTCCTACCGTTTACGGGTGAATGGTGAGCTGATATCGCAGCGATATCGACCTTAATAGTGGATGGTGACAGCCTATTCTCCAAACGACGCTGGAGATACAAAAGCACAACACTAATCGGGCATTCTCGGGGGTTCTCACGCTGGGAAGAACACCAGTCGACAAACAGGTTCCATTTAAGCGCGTAAGCCTGTCTCGTAGACGGCACTCGCGCAGCAGCAATAGTATTAGATACCTCTTGCGGTAAATCACTCAAATCCTCCGTGCCCCATCATGGAGGTTCCACAGGTCGTGGCGCGGGTGCCATAATGTGCCCTCTTGTTGAAAAAAGCAGGTCCTTCCTCAGGGGAATCTTCCAAGGAGGGGCTGTCGCGAGGAGAGAGAGTTCTGGAAACCAACTCCTGGTTGTCCAATACGGTGCCACCAACAGCACGCTCTCCTCATCCTCCCGGATCTTGCATAGGGTTTGCGCAATGAGGCTCACCAGAGGGAACGCGTATTTGCGCATGTTTCGCGGCCAGCTGTGTGCCAATGCATCCACGCCGAGCGAGTCATCGGCTAGTGAATAGAACAGGCGACAATGAGTCGTCTCTGGGGAAGCAAACAGATCTATCTGCGCTTTGCCGAAATGTCTCCAAATCTGCTGAACCGCTATGGGGTGGAGCCGCCATTCGCCGGGATGCGCAGCCCGAGAGAGCACATCCGCCTCTACATTGAGCGTGCCCGGAATGTAAATGGCACGGAGAGACCTCAAATTCTTCTGGCTCCAAGTAAGGAGGTGACGGGCGAGATGCGACAGGTGACGCGAGCGTAAACCGCCTTGACGATTGATGTACGCCACGGTCGCAGTGTTGTCTGTGCGAGCTAATACGTCTTTGCCCCGTAACTCGTTGCTGAAACAGACGAGCGCAAGATATACAGCCCACATTTCTCGGCAATTTATGTGCCAATGCAGCTGGGGTGCCGTCCAGACCCCCGAAGCCGCAAGCCCATCGTACGTGGCCCCCCCATCCCGTGTCCGAAGCATCTGTGCATACTATCACATGCCTGATGACCTGTCTCAGAGGCACACCGGCTCGGAGAAACGCACGGTCTGACCACGGAGTGAAAGTGCAACGACACGCAGGTGTAATGATAACACGGTGAATGCCGCGCAACCATGCTCTCCTCGGGACTCGATCGTAAAGCCAATGCTAAAGCGGTCGCATATGAAGCAGCCCGAGCGGTGTCACAGCTGAAGCTGCTGCCATATGCCCCAGGAGCTTCTGAAATTGTTTCAGCGGGACCGCGCTCTTGCTCTTGAATGTATTCAGGCAAGTCAGAATCGACTGTACACGCGCTTCTGTTAGACGAGCTGTCAAATCGACCGAGTCCAGTTCCATCCCGAGAAAAGAGATTTTCTGCAAAGGGCAAAGCTTGTTCTTTTCCCAGTTGACCCGAAGACCCAAACGAGCGAGGTGTTTTAAAGTTAAATCTCTGTGATCGCACAGCGTCTGACGTGTTTGAGCTATTATTAGCCAATCGTCTAGATACGCGAGAATGCGCACACCTTTCTCTCTCAGGGGTTTTAAAGCCCCCTCCACTACTTTGGTGAATACACAGGGCGACAGAGAAAGCCCGAATGGGAGGACTTTGTACTGGTATGCTCGCCCCTCGAACGTAAAGCGGAGAAACGGCCTGTGCCGGGGGAGAATCGATAGTATGCGTCCTTCAGGTCGATGGATGCGAACCAATCGTTTGGACGAATGCATGGAAATATGCGCTTGGGCGTCAGCATCTTGAACGGCATTCTGTGAAGTGCACGGTTCAGCGAACGCAGGTCCAGGATCGCGAGCCGCCGCTTTTCTTGGGTACAATAAAGTAAGGGCTGTAAAACCCCGACCTCATCTCGGCTGGAGGGACCGGCTCGATCGCGTCCTTCGCCAATAGGACAGCGATCTCTGCACGGAGGACGTGCGCATCGGCAGCTCTCACCACAGTGAAACGAAAACCGGAGAATTTGGGGGGACGCCGGGCAAATTGGATCGCATAGCCAAGACGAATCATGCGTAAAAGCCAGCGCGACGGGCTGGGAAGCTGTTCCCATGCCCCCAGATATCGTGCGAGAGGGACTAAAGGCACGATCGGTGTACCCGCGGCCAGCGCAACGGAGTTGATCGCCGGTGTGTGCGTATTGGCCGTATCGACAGCAGTGTTGTGTATGGTAACACTCACCTGAGTCCTCTGCTGGGTGGGTGAGTAAGGGAGGCTCTGTTGAAGACACCTCACGCCACTCGATGCACCCTCTGGTGAAGGAGGAGGAAGACGATGGGTTATGAGCCCGTAATTGTCTCCTACCGCCTGAGAAGTTGGAGAGCGTGGTGGGGTTATGAGCCCGTGCGTCGCTCTCGTACTCCTCTGATGAGTCGGAGAATGAGGGGGGGTTATGAGCCCACTCGTGCCTCTGGCGCTCATCTGAAGACCTAGAGATGAAAGTGGAATTCGCTCTTTCTGTGTCTGTGGGTGCCGACTGAAAAGTCGGCGGAACAGAAAAATGAAACAAAGGATTCCCCAACCGGCCCTCCTCCGGTGGGGGGAGTGGTGCCTTCACCATCTCCCGAAGAGCGATCCCCTCCATCTCTAGGTCGCCCGTCTCAGGGCCGCTTCGATCTTCTTTTTCCACCCTTCGGAGCGGGCTGAGCGGGCGGAGGCGGGCAGCTGACGACCGGTTCCTCGCTTCTTAGAAGAGCCCCAGGGAGGAACATAGGCGGCCGCCGCAGGACGCCCTCGGCGAGGAGCAGACTGAGGCGCCGACGTGGACAGGGCAGGCGCAGGACGCTTCCGACGTGGCATGATCTGAGCGATGGCCTCAGTCTGCTTCTTGGCCGCAGAGAATAGCTGCGCAAACTCCTCGACCGTCTCGCCGAACAGGCCGGTCTGGGAAACCGGAGCATTCGGGAGCCGGGTCTTATCAGCATCCTTCATGTCCGCCAGACACAGCCATAGATGGCGTTCCTGGACTACCAGGGTAGACATCGCACGCCCGAAGGCGCGTGCGGTGACCTTGGTCGCACGAAGCGCCAGATCCGTAGCCGCACGCAGTTCAGAGAACTCCGCCGAGTCGTGACCTCCCGCGTGCAGGTCCCTCAGAGCCTTAGCCTGGTGAACCTGCAGCAATGCCATGACATACAGGGCTGAAGCTGCCTCCCCACAAGCTTTGTAAGCAGCACCGGACAGCGCCGAAGACTGCTTACAAGCCCGTGAGTGGAGAGTAGGCTGGTCCCGCCAGGAGGAAGCGACACCGGCCGGACACAACTGCATCGTGACCGGCCGCTCCACTGACGGGATACCAGTATACCCCCTGGCATCTCCACCCTTGAGAGAGGTGAGGGGTGAATGCTGAAACGGCCGGTTCCGGGCAGAAAACGGGGTTTTCCATGACTGCATCAGCTCTTCATGCACCTCGAGGAAGAAGGGCACCGGGGGCGAGGACTGAGAAGACCTGGCACCCCCGAAGTACCAATCATCGAGGCGGGACGGTTCGGGTGGGGGAGGTTCAGTCCACTCCAAGCCGACCACCGCCGCCGCCGCCCGAGCGAGCATGGCTGCCATCTCGGGGTCGAACGCAGGACCCGCAACCCGACCCGAAGGCGGGAGCGGATCTGGATCGACGTCCGAGGCTGACGACCCCCCCTCCGACGTTACGGTGGACATCGTCTCCGGTGGAGGCTCGACAGAGCGCGAGAACACCGTAGAACACGGGACGCTCGTCTCCATCGGGACCTCCGCTGGCAACGGATCAGGGCGCTGGGAGCTGCTGGACGAACCAGCAGACCGACCCAGCACCATTATACGGAGATCATCCTTCGCAAGTCTGGTGGCTGCGCTCTTAGCAGCACCAGGCTTGGAAGGCGGGGGCCGTTGCCGGAGGAACGACACCCGTCTCCGCAAATCCGCCATAGTCATGCCCTCGCAGACGGAGCATGAACTATCACGCAATGCTGCCTCTGCGTGCTGGAGCCCCAGACACGAAAGACAACGCTCGTGGCCATCCCGGGGGGCGATGAACACACCGTATCCAGAAACGGAGCACGGACGGAAATCCATCTTTAAAAGACGACCCCGACCGTGACACGAATAAAGCTCAAACGTGCTGCTCTTTTAGGGAAATCACTCTTTGTGCAAGCTGGTGAAACACACAGGGAGAGGCAACGCACTCACTCGAACTTAAGTCCTAAATTAAAGAGACAGAGAGAAAGGGTGGAGAAAACACTGCGAGCCTCCGCTGAGGTGTCTTTGCCCAACCAACTTCAGCAAGCTGAGATTTTTCTTTTCCTCCAAAAGAACAGGGATCTACGAAGATCAATTTTAACAGCTTCTCGTGAGCAGATGTCTGCCGGCTTCGAAGCAATAAAAGCTGATTTGGTATTATGCACCTGCGGCTTATATACGCACCTGGCGGGGCGGCGCCGGCATTATGCAAATACCTGCATGCCAAGTTCATTGGCGTTTTCATAGTTTCTCGAAGTAGATAGGTCACCCGCGAAGCGGTTGCCAATTCGTCGGTCAAGACGTGATGTCGTAGTGACCGACTGAAAGGGAAAGCAAGGTATTATAGGGATGACTCAGTGGAATGATAATGTGTCAGTAACAAACATTGTTTATGAAGCATTATAATTTTACAGATTTACTGTATAATATTTAGAAAATATGATTGTAAAGAAATTGGTGTGATTACAACATGCATCTAATACTCATTATTATTGTGTGTACTTGTCAGTGTCTTTTACTTTGTTTTAAGTTTCAGTGTTGGTAAGAAAAATGATACTGAAGATGGTTTTTATGGTAAAAATTGCAGAATGTCCTTCCGTCTAACAGCATGTCATTCCGGCTAACAATGACCCAGGCAATTAATACATATTTGTGTGTTCGATTACACAATTCTGTTTTTTGTTTAGTTAATAAAAAAGCCTTATTTACTTTATTGGAAAATATTTTTAAACATTTTCCAGCTTTTTAAAAAAAATTGTTCTGAATTTTGAGTTATCAGCAGCGAAAAATGAGCTCATGTCTATATGAAATCCCAATCTGATTATACTCATTGTGATTAAAATGTGGTTTTCCAAGCAATAAATGTTTGTTGAGCTCCAATTATGGATATCAGTACATTTGTATAAACCAATTTGTATATGAAATTTAATTAATTTAAGAATTCATTACGTTACCCAGGAATGACATTTTCATGGGGAAAAAGATCTGATACACCAAAAAAAAAAGGTTAATTAAATTTTTTAATTGTGTGCATGTCATTACATTACATTCACAACACTCTAATAAGTATAGAAAGTCCTAAATTTTTAATTTTTTGCCAGTTTTATTTTTTTTCACATTTTAAATCCGTATCCGTCATTCACCCAAACATTTATTCAGATCATCATCATATTTGGTCAGTCTGAACTTAAGGACTTCACAATGATAAATTGTGAAGATCTGGAATTTTCGTTAAAGGGCGTGTCAGTGGCGGCCTGGCAAAGTTTGATGTTTCACCATGAGAAGTAGTTATGCCCGGGTCGTCTCGTAACCCGCAGGCCCCACGGGTAACCCGCGGGTCGGGTTGGGGCGGGTAAAGAATTTGTAACTTTAATGCGGGGCGGGTTGGGGGGGGTCATTAAAAACAAATTAAAAAACAGATATGTTGCGTCTAATTCCCTGTAACATATATATTAAATATTTGGGAATATATATATATATATATATATATATATTTATATTTTATTGCGGTTTTTGATAAGGTTAAATTACTTAGGCCTACGTGGCAATGTAACTTCCGCAA
The DNA here is from genome assembly GCF_027580225.2 of Misgurnus anguillicaudatus. Lineage (NCBI taxonomy): Eukaryota > Metazoa > Chordata > Actinopteri > Cypriniformes > Cobitidae > Misgurnus > Misgurnus anguillicaudatus. The sequence goes on from NC_073344.2 coordinate 1,616,528, forward strand.
CGTAACTTAATATCCCTCAAACCTTTGGCCTCACGTCACGGAAGCGCCAAGTAGCTCCCGCTTCCAGCCACAACAACAAAACAAACGGAGAAATAAAAGATGAAAGACGATCTGCGGGAGAAATTAAGGTAGGGAATTTGTGAATAGATTATACAAACGCTGCTTTGTAAATGTTGAAAATGTTTATAATTATCCTATCTCTATATTAATATGACCATGCTGGTTTCAATGGTTCATTTGGGTATGTTGTTGCCACTTTACAGGGCGATGTAATCTAATGTTTCTAAGCACTTTTAGGCTGAAATAAAGCCTCTTTTTATTTACATTACAAATGCCTAGTATGTGTATTTTAATGGTTGCGGGCGCTGGGCGGTGCGGGTTGTAAAAATAAAAACAGTGTTGCGGGGCAGGTTGGGGCGGGCCAAATATTCTCAAAAACTCTTGAAATTTGGCACAGACATCAGAGTCGTCGGTGATCAAGTCCGGGCAAAGGCTGGACCATGGGCGTTGCAAGGGAGTTCTGTAGCGCCCCCTGCAATGCAAAAACAAACATTGGGGCACAGATCGGGCAAAAATGTACGCACATGTACGAGAGTATGTACACATATAGTTGTAAATGTTGAAAATGTTTATAATTATCCTATCTCTATATTAATATGACCATGCTGGTTTCAATGGTTCATTTGGGTATGTTGTTGCCACTTTACAGGGCGATGTAATCTAATGTTTCTAAGCACTTTTAGGCTGAAATAAAGCCTCTTTTTATTTACATTACAAATGCCTAGTATGTCTATTTTAATGGTTGCGGGCGCTGGGCGGTGCGGGTTGTAAAAATAAAAACAGTGTTGCGGGGCAGGTTGGGGCGGGCCAAATATTTCATAAAAGCGAGACCTAATGAGAAAGCTGTTGTAACTGTTGCAATCTGACCTGTCACAGACTTCATATGTTTGACAAGGTTCCTGGCCTGAACACATAAATATAACAACAATTAGTTACAATCATAGCACTACCTGCTGCACAGAGGAGGTGTGGCACATCAAAGTTCCTTTGAATATCCACCTATATTTACCCACTTAAATTTAAATCCCCCTGGTTCACTGCTTTACTTAGGCCACAGGGTGGCGGTGCACATGCGTGTGCGAGGGCCCTTCCATCGCTGCTTGCAGCTTTAATTTTCTATTTATTTATTTATTTGTAACACTTTTGGGCACTCAGGGTAGAGCTGAAGATCTTTGCCCGAACCCGACGGGATCCATCGGGACCCGACGATACCCGACGGGCTCGGGCGGGTTCGGGCTTCATTTCTAACATTTTACACGGGCTCGGGCCGGGCTCGACTTGCGCTCCGGCTTTGTGAGGTAAATGAGCGGTCAAGTTCAATGCTGCTGGATGATCAGTAGCGCAGGACCGCGCTGAATTCATTTACAGTGGATTTCATGATTTTCCTCATCAAAAACATGTAGCCTAATCTTGGTGAGTAGGTTTTTCAATGTATAACTAAATATGAATCGATTCTTAAATACATAATTTAGACAGAGGATATAGACTAATGTTGGCAGTAATGGAGAGAAGTGCCGACGCAAATCCCGCGGAGCCTTTCTCTTAATTTCGTTATTGCCAAATACCATCTTAATTCAGAATGTATTATCTTAATTTAATTCGTTAAGAAATAATAATTTTATTGGAATATTTATAGTGTATTGCATAAGCCTATTTAGAATGAGATGTTACAATGTTACAGATGACTTATTTTATTTCTTTGTTTCAACTTCCAAGTGGCGTGTAGATTACTAGTCATGAATAAATAATGTTAAAACATGTGTAAATTTCTCATTCTTGACAAAAGCTGTGTGTGTGCGCACATTTAAATAATGTCGGGCTGTAAACGGGTTCGGGCTTTTTAAAAAGCTGTCAATCTAAATGTACGTTCGGGTTCGGGCTGCATTCTGTCGGGCTCCGGACATTTCGGGCCTAACTTTTAAGGCCCGATTACAGCTCTAACTCAGGGTGCCTTAACATATTCAAAAACTCTTGAAATTTGGCACAGACATCAGAGTCGTCGGTGATCAAGTCCGGGCAAAGGCTGGACCATGGGCGTTGCAAGGGAGTTCTGTAGCGCCCCCTGCAATGCAAAAACAAACATTGGGGCACAGATCGGGCAAAAATGTACGCACATGTACGAGAGTATGTACACATATAGTTCCCTTTCAGTCGGTCACTACGACGTCACGTCGTGACCGACGAATTGGGAACTCGCTTAGAGAGACCAATCTGCTTCGAATACTACTAAAACGCCAATGAACTTGGCATTGAGATATTTGCATAATGCTGGCGCCGCCCCGCCAGGTGCGTATATAAGCCACAGGTGCAAATGTAGAAATCAGCTTTTTATTGCTTTGAAAGCCGGCAGTATCTGCTACTGAGAAGCTACTTTCTGCTCTTCTGGGAACGGTTGCTGAAGTTGATTGACAAGCAGTACTGACACAGCGGACGCTCGCAGTATTCCACTGCTCTGCATATTTTTTGTTTTGAGTTTAGTGTGTGCGTTGCCTCTCCCTGTGCGCATCATCAGCTGAGCACCAAAAGAGTGATTCCCTAAAGAGTGATACGTGAGAGCTCTGTGTCTTTTTAAAGACAGCCACTCTCTCGTATATTCGGAGATCAGCGTCCTTTTCAGGATAGCTTTTCCTCCGTGCGATCTTGGGTGCGAGATGTACAGGATTCCAGTGAGGGTCACGAGCGCTGTCTTCGTGCTTGCGCATCGAGCACTCCGAGGCTGCGTTCGTGGAGAGCTTTGTTCTCTCTGTGAGAGCATAACTCTCTTGGATTGCGGAGCCGACTGTCGTTTCTATGGGAACGACGTCCGCGCCTTTGCAGTGCTGAACGCCGCCATGGTGCGGCTGTCAAGCGCTCGCAGGACGCTCTTCGCATCACTACGCTGAGTAGGACGGAGGATGCGTCCTTCACCTACCGGCCTTCTCATCCTCAGCCGGTTGAGGCTCCGGTGGAGACTGCAGAGTCGTGTTCTGCGATTTCTGCCGAATCCATTGGACCTCCTTCTGGTCCCGTCACTTCTGCAGCATCAGAGGGGTGCCCATCTTTTCCCTCCGAGGCGGAGTCGTCCCGGAGATGGCGGCCGTGCCCGCTCGAGCGGCGGAAACGGTAGAGTTGGAGGGGTTAATCCCTCTCCGCCCGAACCGTCCCGCCCATATGATTGGTATTTCGGAGCTGCCCGGGCCTCTACGGTCCTCACCTCCTGCCTTTCCCGACGGCACGAAGAGCTGACGTGATTTGCGGCCGTCTCGGCCGTTCAGCTTTCACCCCTCACCTCCCTCACCAACCGAGCCGCTAAGGACGGGGATTCCTTCAGTAGAGCGGGGGGTTGCGATGCAGCTGCGTTCCTGGAGGGACCACCCAACCCTTCCCTCCCGTGTTTGTATAGACAGTCGTCCGGTTACGGGCGCTGCCCATCAGGCATGCGGAGACGCGGCTTCAGCCCTGCACGTAATAACGTCACTGCAGGTTCACCAAGCGAAGGCTTTAGAGGTTTACGAGGGAAGCCGCGACCTTCAGTCGTGCGATGTCCACCACAGTGTTCAAGATCGCCACCTTTGGCTATGTCTGGCTTACATGACGGACGCAGACGAGAACAACTTCTTGAATGCTCCTGTCTCACAGACCGGCCTCTTCGGCGAGCCCGTGGAGTCGTACAGCTCCGCTGCGCAGACTGAGGCGATCTCCTAGGTCATGCCACGGCAAAAGAGAGCTGCCCTTGGTCCACCACGCCGGCTCCTCAGTCTGCCTCTCACCGTCGCCGTCCTGCGGCGGCCACCTCTGTTCCCCTCCTCGGACCCCATCTCGGCAGCGCATGGGAACCGGTCGTCAGCAGCTCGCCCCGCCCGCTTAGCCGCTTCCCGTGAAAATCGGGAGTTTAAGTGGCCAGTAAACGGGCGACCCAGATTGGCAGAGGATCACTCTTCAGGAGACGGTGATTCGCTCCTTCCCCCGGTAGAGGGTCGGGTGGAAAATTCTTGGTTTGCATCTGTTCCACCGGCTGTCCAGCCGTTACCCACTTAACCACACATAAGAGTGCATTCCTCTTCCCTCTCCAGGTCTCCAGAGGATCGAAAGAGCCGTGAGCGGGCACACCAGCTCACCCTATCTCTCCTCTATCGCCAGCGGGTGTTTTTCCGGAGTCTGCGCTCTCCGCGCAGGAGACCAGACGACCGTCACCCTCAGCGGGCTAAGGTCAGTGTCACACACACACATACTGTAGATGTTTATGCTGTCACAGCAGACGCACCGGCAGTTTCACCTGTCTCGCTTCGCTGCCCCACCGCGGGTACTTCGGTAGTGTCGTTAATTCTCCTCGTACGGTCCCTGGATGCTTCGCTTCAGTTCCCAGCCCGTCTCGTTGAGTTTTACGCACTGTCTGCCTCGGTTACGAAATACAATTACCGGCACTCCCCCAAATTCTACGGGCATTCGTTTCACTATAGTGAAAGCGTCCGATGCACATGTACTGCGTGCAAAAGTCGATGTCCTGCTGGCGAAGGACTTTCGAGCCGGTCCCTCTTACCGAGAATGATGATAAGGTTTTTTCCAGCCCTTATCTCATATTACCCAAAATACGCGGTGGGTTACGACCGATTTATTTACGCACCGGCTCTACAAATGTGATCCTTTAGCAAGATACGCTGAGGCTCGTATTTCAATAATCAGATCGGTTTGCAGCCTTAGACCTGTAAGACGTGTACTTCATGTGTCCATCTTCCCTCGCCTTAGATCGTTTATTCGCTCTGCGTCATGGGGTGGGCATATTAATACCTAGTACACCATTCGAGCTGTCTCTCTCTCCCCGTGTCTCCATGAAAGTGCTAGTCACGGCATTAAAATCTCAGAGAGAGAGCGTTGTTCGCATTCTGCTTATATTTACGTCAACTATAATGGCTCGTTCTTGGCAGACGTGCGCGAACACAGAGATTTAATGCTTCAGCATCTCGCTCGTTTAAGTCATCAGTTCAGCTGGGAAAGAAGCTACTTTGCCCCGTGCAGAGGATCTTTTTCTCAGTATGGAAATAGACTCGGTCGATTTATTGGCGTGTTTTACAAGAGCGCGCAACCAGTCCGTTCTGACTTGCCTCGGTTTAATTCGAGGGAAGTACGCGGTCCCTCTGAAACAATTTCAGAAGCTCCTGGACATATGACAGCATGCTGCGGCTGTGACACTGCTCGAGCTGCTTCATATGAGACCGCTTCAGCATTGGTTTTACGATCGAGTCTCGAGGAGAGCGTGGCGCAACGGCATACACTGTGTAACCATTACACCTGCGTGTCATTTAAATTTTACCCCGTGGCAGACCCAGCATTTCTTATAGCAAGATATGCCCCTGAGTCGGGTCTCCTGGCATTCTGTAGCACATACGATGCCCCCAGCACGGGATGAGCAGCCACGTATGACGGGCTTGCAGTCTCAGGGGTGTGCATAGCACCCCAACTGCCGCGAGCGGTGCGCTGTATATCTGGGACTTGTACGCTCCGCTATGGAGATGAGAGGGAAGGATGTATTAGCCGACACCGACAACATTGCGACTGTTGCGTTATTTACCGTTAAGGCGGTTTTTGTGGTCTCGTCACCTGTCGCATCTCGCTCGTCATCTCCTCCTTTGGAGTCAGAAGCATCTGAGGTCCCTTCGTGCCATTCACATCCCGGGTACGCTCAATACAGCGGCTGACGCGCTTTCCCGAGCTGCGCGCACCGGCGAATGGCGACTCCACCCCCAGACGGTTCAGCTAATTTGGAAGAAGTTCGGTCGTGCGCAGATAGATCTATTTGCGTCACCGGACGATACCCACTGTCGCCTGTTTTATTCACTAACCGAGGGCAGCCTCGGCGTGGATGCGTTGGCACACAGCTGGCCGCGGGGGACGCGCAAATACGCATTCACTCCAGTGAGCTTAATCGCACAGACACTGTGCAAAGTCAGGCAGGACGAGTAGAGCCTTTTATTAGTCGCTCCGTACTGGACGACCAGGAATTGGTTTTCAGAGTTAATGCTCCTCGCGACAGCCCCTCCCTGGCGAATTCCCCGGAGGAAGAACTTTCTTTCTCAAGGAAGGGGCACATTTGGCACCCGCGCCCCGACCTGTGGGATTTCCATGTATGGTCGTTGAGTGCGCGCAAGGTTTAGGTGATTTATCGCAAGCGGTATCTAACACCATCGACGCGATACGAGCACCGTCCACAAGACGGGCTTACGCGCTTAAATGAAACCCTTTTCGTCACCTGGTGCTCTTCGCAACGCGAGGACCCCAGAGAATGCTTAACATTGTGCTTTTATATATCTTCAACATAGGTTAGATGGTAGGCTGTCACCCTCCACCATTAAAGTTGATATCGCCGCTATTTCTGCTCATCACTCACTTATTAACGGCAGATCAGTTGGCCAGCATGATTTGGTTATTAGATTTTAAGAGGCGCTCGCAGGCTAAACCCCTCGCGCCCTCCCTCTATTCCTCCGAGACCTGTCCATGGTGCTGAAGCCCTACTACAGGTACCGCGTTCGAGCCTTTGCAGTCTGCGAGTCTGCAGCTTTTGTCAATGAAAACTCTGACCCTGCTAGCATTGGCCTCCGTGAAGAGAGTAAGGGATTTATATGCATTCTCTGTTGACGATTCGTGCCTTCAGTTTGGTCCTGCTGTCTCACTGAGACCCAGACCAGGCTGCGTGCCCAAAGTACCCACCACTCCCTTCAGAGATTAGGTGAAGAGCTTGCAAGCTTTGCCCGCGGAGGCGGCAGACCCAACCATGGCTTTATTATGCCCCGTACGAGCGTTACGCATCTACGTGGATCGCACACAAAGCCTTAGGACCTCAGATCAGCTCTTTGTTTGTTACGGTGGTCAGCAGAGAGGGAAAGCTGTCACTAAGCAGAGGATGTCTCATTGGATAGTTGATACTATCGCCCTTGCTTATAATCTGCAGGGCATTCCTTGTCCATTTAATTTGAGAGCGCACTCCACACGGAGTGTTGCCTCATCTTGGGCACTCGCTCGTGGTTCCTCGCTAACAGACATCTGCAGAGCTGCTGGTTGGGCGACACCTAATACGTTCATTAGATTTTACAGTGTTCGTGTAGAGCCTGTCTCCTCTCGTGTCCTTTCCTCGTTAGGGGAAGCACAGGGAACAGGCTTGCAGGTCGGCTTGCAGCCTCCGACTGCTGCTCCAAACTGAGCTCAGTATGGAAGGCCATCGAGGCAAAAATGCGTAATAATTTGTTTTGCCTTCCTCCGCTGCCTTGGCAGCCTGATGTTGCGGAGCATCCGCTGCCAGCCTTTCACTAGCTGCATCCTCGCGAACCTGTGTTTGGCTCGGGCATCCACATTGCGTCCCACCGGGTTCCTTTGTGAGTATTTTTCCGTGGGGTTAATCCTACTAGCCCACGTTTCCCTCAGCAGAGCACTGCTTTGCTTACACAGCCACGGCTGTCATTTATACCCCAACTACGGTTGACTTTCGCCCACCAATAGCCCTTAACGGGGCGGTGGCTTCCGCAGCGTCCCTATACCGCTCAGATAGGGCGCTTCCCAGTCGCTGGCACTACTGTGGGTTAAAGGAACATCTAGTGCCCGGCCTTCTGCCTTAAAACCTAATTCTCCTTATCCTTAAGTGGAACCGGAGGGCTTTACGCAGACACTGGAAGAGGTCAGCCCTCAGTGGCGTTTTGGTAGGGATTCCCAATTCGTCGGTCACGACGTGACGTCGTAGTGACCGACTGAAAGGGAACGTCTCGGTTACGTATGTAACCCTCGTTCCCTGAAGGAGGGAACGGAGACGTCACGTCCCGTCGCCACAGGGCTGCTCCCTGCTGTTTATCGGCCGGTCACACTTTCCGGCTTTCTCAGTGAAAAAGAAGCTGATTTCTACATTTGCACCTGTGGCTTATATACGCACCTGGCGGGGCGGCGCCAGCATTATGCAAATATCTCAATGCCAAGTTCATTGGCGTTTTAGTAGTATTCGAAGCAGATTGGTCTCTCTAAGCGAGTTCCCAATTCGTCGGTCACGACGTGACGTCTCCGTTCCCTCCTTCAGGGAACGAGGGTTACATACGTAACCGAGACGATCTCAGCGACCCGAACAACTTTCGCCCTCACACCTTTTTGCTCCGCCCAACAGGAAGTCTGCCATTTTGGATTGTTTAAAAAATGCATGCGGTGAACTTTTAAATACTCCTCCTAGGGGATTCATGCAATTGACACCAAACATGGTGAACATGATGTCAAGACGTTGCTCTTGCTAAATTGTGAAGGGATTTTTGATATCTCGAACGGTGCTGCCATGGCAAGGCAACAAATTTATGGTGAAATCAGAGAAACAGGAAGTGTCTAATTTCTAAGGCAAAAAATTTCTTATTGTGATGTCACATGGGGTGTTTGTTCGTCTGAAGATTCCGATCTCATCGATGTGCCTATTGTGACTCAAACATTGGTGCACAGATTTGACAAACATGTACACACATGTATGAGAGTTTGTATTTATATAGATCTCAATGACCCAAACAACTTTCCCAATCAAACCTATTAGCTCCTCCCAACAGGAAGTCAGCCATTTTGGATGGTTTCAAAAGTGCATGCGGTGAACTTTTAAATACTCCTCCTAGAGAATTCATGTGATTGACATCAAACGTGGTGAACATGATGCTGAGACATTGGACATGCTAAATTGCGAAGGGATTTTTGATATCTCGAACGGTTTTGCCATGGCGAAATGACATATTCATGTTGAAATCAGAGAAACAGGAAGTGTCTTATATCTAAGGCAAAAAATATATTATTGTGATGAAACACGGTGTAAATGTTTGGCCAAGGATTCCGATCGCAGCGATGTGCCTATTGTGAGTCTTGGGCATAGCACCACCAGCAGGCACCAAGAACTGTGTTGGTCATAAAAGTGGATATGTTGACTGTCGTATGCGGTTATCTTTTAAATACTCTTCCTAAAGGATTTATGCGATTGAGACCAGACTTGGCCAATATGATCCAGAGACATTGGAGATGCTAAATAGGTAACAGATTTTTGATATCTCAAATGCTGTTGCCATGGCAACATGTCAAAGCTTACTTTAATTTCAGGCATATTTAGGGCTCTTGGCATGCTTGGATTAACTTGAAATTTGGAACTCACATCACAGTTGTCGGCTGTTAAGTGTGAACAAAAAGGTCAGACAAAGGCGTGTCTCTTAAGTCGCTCACTAGCGCCCCCATTTGTCTAACCTACAGTACCCAAATCAGTAACAACATTAAATAGCCCACTGATATTTACACACTTGATGCACTTGCCCACTGTGCATCGTTTTCTCAGAGGCACCGCATAGCAATGGCCTGCACCGAAAGGTGCGAAGCCCTATTGTTTTTGCGCTAATTTTTTTTCAACACTTTGGGGGATTTTGGGTTGCTCAAAAACTCTTGAAATTTGGCAGTTATCAGAGTCATCCGTCATTGTTCGTCTGAAGATTCGATCGCATCGATATGCTTATTGTGACCCTCGGGTATAGCGCCAGGTGTGTCAGTCACAAAGGTGGATTTTTTTGGCAGTTGCATGCAATGGACTTTTAAATACTCCTCCTAGGATATTCATGCGATTGACACCAAAAGTGGTCAATATGATGCCGAAACATTGTAGATGAGAAATTGTGAAGAGATTCCCATGGCAACGCGGCAAACTTTAATTTTTTTTAGGCATATTTAAGCTCTTGTCGTGCACGTTGGGTGCCTTAACATGCTCGAAAACTCTTGAAATTTGTCAGAGACGTCAAACGTCCGTCATTAGGACCGGGCAAAGGCTGGAACATGGGCGTGGCAGGGGGGCTCTGTAGCGCCCCCTGTAATGCAAAAACAAACATTGATGCACAGATCGGGCAAACATGTACGCACATGTACGAGAGTTGCTTCGCATATAGATCTCATTGACCCAAACAAATATCGGCCTCAAACATTTTAGCTCCACCCAACAGGAAATCTGCCATTTTGGATTGTTTAAAAAATACATGCAGTGAACTTTTAAATACTCCTCCTAGGGGATTCATGGGATTGACACCAACTTTGGTGATCATGATGCCGAGACATTGTACTTGCTAAATTGCGAAGCGATTTTTGATATCTCGAACGGTTCTACCATGTTGAAGCGACAAATTCATGGCAAAATCAGAGAAACAAGAAGCGTCTAACATCTAAGGTAAAAAATGTCTTATTATGATGACATGCGGGGTGTTTGTTCAACTGAAGATTCCGATCGCATCAATGTTCCTATTGTGACTCCCGAGTATAGCGCCACCACCAGGTGCCAGGAAGTGTGTCATTCACAAAGGTTGATTTTTTTTGACAGTTCCATGTGATGTTCTTTTAAATACTCCTCCTAGAATGTTTATGCGATTGACACCAAAAGTGGTCAACATGATGCCAAGACATTGTACATGATAAATTGCAAAGGGGTTTTGATATCTTGAACGCTGTTCCCATGGCAACCTGTCAAACTCTACATTTATTTTTAAGGCATATTTAAGCCTTACAATTGCATACGGTAAACTTTTAAATACTCCTTCTAAAGAATCAATGTGATTGACTCCAGAAGTGGTCAACATGATGTTGACACATTGTAGATGCTAAATTGCGAAGGGATTTTTGACATCCCGAATGATGTTGCCATGGCAAGGCATCAAAGTTTATTATAATGCAGGCATATTTAAGGCTCTTGGTGTGCTTAGATTAACTTCAAATTTGGCACACATCAGAGTTGTCGACTGTTAAGTGTGGACAAACAGGTCAGACATAGGTGTGTCTCTTAAGTTGCTCACTAGCACCCCCGTTTGTCTAAAATGTGGGGTTTCTTTTACCTACAGTCCCCAAATGGGTCAGTAACAACATTAAATAGGCCACAGATATGTACCCACTTGATGCAATTGCCCACCGTGCATCGTTTTCTCTGAGGCACCATGTAGCGGTAAAAAACGTGTGAGGGCCCACCATCGCTTCTTGCAGTTATATTTGTTTTTTTACATTTGTGGGCAATTTGGGGGCCTTAACATACTCGAAAACTCTTGAAATTTCAGAAACGTCAGAGTTGTCGGCCATTAGGACCGGGCAAAGGCTGGAACTCGGCGTGGCAGGGGGGCCTCCTGTAATGCAAAAACAAACATTGTTGCACAGATCGGGCAAACATGTACGCACATGTACGAGAGTTGGTACGCATATAGATCTTATCGACTTGAATAACTTTTGCACTCAAACATTTTAGCTCTGCCCAACAGGAAGTCGGCCATTTCAGATTGTTTAAAAATGCATGCGGTGAACTTCTAAATACACCTCCTAGGGAATTTATGCCATTGACACCAAACGTGGTAAACATGATGTCGACACATTGGACTTGCTAAATTGCGAACTGATTTTTGATATCTCGAATGGTGCTGACATGGCGAGGCGACAAATTACTGGCAAAATCAGAGAAACAGGAGGTGTCTAATATCTAAGGCAAATAATGTCTTATTGTATGCCATGCAGGGTGTATGTTCGGCCGAAGATTCTGATCGCATCAATGTGCCTATTGTGACTCCCGAGTATAGCGCCACCATCAGGCACCAGGAAGTGTGTCAATCACAAAGGTAGATTTTTTGACAGTTGCATGCAATTAACTTTTAAATATGTCTTAAACATGTGTCACAATAAGACATTGGACCACATAAGTCCAATTCTGACATCTTTACACTGGCTACCAGTTAAATTTCGCATACAATTTAAAATATTACTAATCACCTACAAAGCCTTAAATGGCCTAGCACCCTCATATATTAAAGAATTACTATCAGAATACAATACATCACATACACTGCGATCACAACATTCTGGCCACTTAATTATCACTAGAATATCAAAAGTGTCTAAAGGTGGTAGATCATTCTCCTACTTAGCCCCTAAGCTCTGGAATGATTTACCAAATAATGTTTGAGTATCAGACACAGTTGATCAATTTAAGTCTAAACTTATGACGTTCTTCTTTAACAAAGCATTCACATAAAATGTCCAGTATATGTACTTATCCTGCAATAGTTAGTTTGTCTAGAACAAAGCATCCACATAACTCATCTGGGTAATAATATACTTATGTCGCAATAGTTAGCGTGTCTGGAACCGAGCTGACCTAAACCACAATACTTTATGACACTTGCATTACATGTGAATGGCCCCTTCGCTAATAGGATTCTGTTTCTCTCTCTCTATCTCGTCCTCGACCCCGAGGACAATGAGACAAACAGACCCAGTTCCTGCTGCATTGAAGGTCATCACACCACTGATCTACTGACCGTCCTTCAACGAGATGCCCAGCCAATGCCTGACCAATGACCACCGGTGGAACCAGTTTAATTCGTTTACCTGTTCACATACCCCAATAGTATTTATATATATATATATATATAAAAATCAGGGGTTTTTCTCCTCCTAGGAGTTTTCTCCCTGGACTTGCCAGGAGGGTTTTTCTCCTAGTGCTTTTTTTCATCCCCTGGAGAGTCCGCCACCTTTGGCTTAACTTACTACTTTACTGCATACATTCCATTATTACTACGCTCGCTTTTCTATGCTTTTACTACATCTATTAATGTAAAGCTGCTTTGAAACAATTAACAATTGTGAAAATCGCTATATTAATAAAATTGAATTAAAAAAAATTGAATTAAATTGAAAATACCCCTCCTAGAGGATTCATGCGATTGACACCAAACATGGTAAACATGATGCCGAGACATTGTAGATATTAAATTGCGAAGGGATTTTTGATATTTCGAAAGCTGTTCCCATGGCAACGTGTCAAACTTTACATTAATTTTTAAGGTATATTTAAGGCTGACAGTTACATGCTGTGAACATTTAAATACTCCTCCTATGGGATTCATTTGATTGACACCAAAAGTTATGTCCACAATGCCAAGACATTGGAGATGCAAAATTGCAAAGGAACGATATCTTGTGCACACTCCCTCTGTCTGAAGAAGACAGGAAGACATATGATAGAGTTAAAAACGCGTTTGAGAAACTTTGTATGTCAGCACAACGTCATTTATGAAAGAGCTAAATTCAACAGGAGGTGCCAAGAACCGGGTGAGTCAGCTGAAACGTTCATTACTTCAGTTCATAAACTAGCAGAAAACTGCCAGTATGGAGTCCTTCAAGAGGAAATGATAAGAGATAGGCTGGTAGTTGGAATAAGAGATCATGCACTGTCAGAGAGATTACCGTTAGATCCTGAACTCACACAAAGCAGTCACAAAAATAAGACAAAATGAAGAAATAAAAAAGCAGCAGACGATTTTAAGACAAACAAGCAGTGACTCAAAGGAGGTTAACATGGATATGCTAAAATGGAAAGTAAAACCAAAATATGCACAAAAAGAGCCACAAAGGCGACCAGAAGGGGCAAAATATAATGAAGCTAGCAAGGGATGCGGCAGATGTGGTAAGCCACAAGCACACTCGCTGAACAGCTGTCCAGCAAGGGATGCAGAGTGTAGAAAGTGCAAGAAAAAGGGCACTTTGCAGCTGTCTGCAAAACAAATAAAATGCTGGATGAAATATATCAACATGAAGAGACAGATAGCATAGAGACTGTGTTCCTGGGAGTTGTTATGTCTGAGAATTCAACTGATGTTTGGCAAAAGCCTATTGCAGTGAACGGCGAACAGATTCTTTTCAAACTTGACATAGGAGCAGCAGTGATGGCCATACCAGATAGCATGTACTTAGAGAGGAAACATGGTGCCCTCAGCCTGGTGAGAAAAAAACTATGTGGTCCAAGCAACATGTCAATACAGGTGAGAGGGCAGTTTGAAGCAATACTTAGTCACTAAAACACCCAGTGTATGTGATACCAAAACTGGTGTCCCCTCTCCTTGGACTACCTGCCATTAAAGAGCTGAACTTAATTCGCACTGTAGATGCTATTCAAACGTCTGATACTGATTACAAAAAGCTGTTCCCAAAGGTCTTCACAGGACTTGGAAAACTTCAAGGAGCCTACAAAATTAAGCTCAAAGAGACTTCCACTCCGGTCACGCCGTCGGTCCCTCGTCGTGTGCCATTGCCGATGATGAACACAGTCAAAGAGGAGCTGAAAAGGCAAGGCAAGGCAAGTTTATTTGTATAGCACATTTCATACACAGAGGTCATTCAAAGTGCTTTACACAGAAATGAGAAAACAATATATAAAAAAGAAAAAGAAAATGTAAAAATAAGATTTACACGATAAGATCACAATAAAGACAAAGATACATGAGAATTTAAAATAGCAATTAAAGAAAATAAATTTGATTTTAATAAAACAGTTTAAAATGTTAAAAAGAATAAAACAGGAGTAAAAGTGACTTGAGTTAAAAGTGCAGTCAGTGTGAAGCAGCACAGTGCTCATTCAGTAAATGCAGAATTGAACAGATGTGTTTTTAATCTAGATTTAAAAGTGTTTACTGTTGAAGCACATCTGATCTCTTCTGGAAGTTGATTCCAGCTATAGGTGGCATAAAAGCTAAATGCTGACGCACCTTGTTTTGAGTGAACCCTTGGGATTTCTAACTGACCGGATCCTAATGATCTGAGTAATCTGTTAGGTTTATATTCAGTTAGCATATCTGTCATGTATTTGGGTCCTAAGCCATGAAGTGATTTATAAACGAGTAACAATACTTTAAAGTATATTCTAAATGTAACAGGAAGCCAGTGTAAGGACCTGAGGACTGAAGTGATGTGCTCAGATTTTTTGGTTCTGGTCAGAATTCTGGCAGCAGCATTCTGAATGAGCTGCAGCTGTCTAATGGTCTTTTTGGGGATCCCCGTAAGGAGTCCATTGCAGTAATCCACCCTGCTGGTGATGAAAGCATGAACAAGTTTCTCTAAGTCCTGTCTTGAGACAACTTTGTTTAACTGGAGAAAGTTTTGACGCAACCAACAGTTCATTTCATCAATGCATTTACATAGAGAGTCAATGGGGCTGTAGTCATTGGGTGACAGGGCTAAGTATATCTGGGTGTCATCTGCATAGCTGTGGTAAGCAATTTGGTTCTTTTTCATTATTTGACCAAGTGGGAGCATATACAAATTAAACAGAAGCGGTGCAAGAATTGAACCCTGTGGGACTCCACATGTCATGGATGTCCACTCAGATTTATGGTTACCTATGTTCACATAGTAACCTCTTCCTTGTAGGTATGTTTTAAACCATTTGAGGACCATCCCAGAGAGCCCTACCCAGTTTTCCAGTCTATGTAAGAGTATGGTGTGATCTACTGTGTCAAAGGCAGCACTAAGATCTAGTAGCACCAGCACTGATATTTTACCTGAATCAGAGTTTAAGCGAATATAATTTATTATCTTTATGAGCACTGTCTCTGTGCTGTGATGCTGACGGTAACCAGATTGAAAGTTGTCCAGATAGCCATTTGAGTTTAAGAATTTGTTCAGCTGATTGAAAACAACCTTTTCAACGATCTTGCTTATAAACGGAAGATTTGAGATAGGTCTGTAGTTGCTAAGTATGGTTTTGTCTAGGTTACTCTTTTTTAGGAGAGGCTTAACAACTGCTGTTTTTAATGACTCTGGAAAAGTGCCTGTGATCAGAGAGGTGTTTACTATTTTTAAGAGGTCAGTTTCTAAGCAGTTAAGTACCTTTTTGAGAAAAGATGTGGGGAGAGTGTCAAGGCTGCAAGTTGATGCTTTAAGATGTTGTTCTGTTTCTTCCAAGGTTTTTATATCAATTATGTCAAATTCTGAGAGAATGGCTAATTTCTGAGATTGTTGCAATGATATCTGACTGACCACAGTACAATTTGAGGTCGCATTGATTGCCATTCTGATATTACTGATCTTCTCAGCGAAAAAGATTGCAAACTCATTGCATTTGTTGTCAGAGAGCATTTCACTAGGAACTTGATTTGGGGCGTTTGTTAGTCTCTCTACAGTAGCAAAAAGAGTGCGAGTGTGGTTTATGTTGTTATTTATAATATTGGAGAAGAAGGTCTGTCTAGCTGTGCCTAGTTCTACATTGAAAGCACGAAGACTGTCCTTATAGATGCTATAATGTACTTCAAGTTTTGTTTTCCGCCACATACGTTCAGCTTTTCATGTGCTGTACTGCTGTTGTGTTTCTCCAGGGTGCTTTACGTCTGCCAGTGATCACCCTGACCTTTACTGGAGCTATACCATCAATAGCATCTTTAACTTTTATGTTAAAGTTTTGAAGGAGAACATCAACAGAGTCTGCCGATATGTTTGGCAACATTGACATAGCATTCATAAATACCTCACTGGTGTTTTCATTTATGAACCTTTGTTCACATAGACAGATCTAGCATCAGTGGCAGGACAGATCAATAAATCAAAGTAAACACAGAAATGGTCAGATAGCGCTTCATCCTTGATAACAGTAGATGAAATGTTTAGACCCTTGCTAATGAGCAGATCAAGAGTGTGTCCCCGATTGTGTGTAGGACCTTGAACGTGCTGGGTCAGATCAAAGGTGTTTAAAACATTTAACAGTTCAATCGCAGTATTGTTTTCTGAATTGTCTATATGAATATTAAAATCTCCAGCAATAACAAAATAATCAAATTCAGAGGAAATTGTTGATAAAAGTTCTGTAAATTCATCAACAAATGCTGAGGTGTATTTGGGAGGTCTATAAATAATTGTAAACAGAATGTGTGGTGTACCTTTTAGAGCAATACACAAATATTCAAAAGATATTGGTAATCACCAAGTAACACTTGCTTGCATTGAAAGGCATCTTTGAATAAAGAATTGCTGTGCGGCTGGAGATGGCCTTCATCTTTCTATCACATGTCAGGACAGAGATAGGGAAAGCTAAAGGGACATCGGGCGCCTGCTTGTTCTTAAAATATTTATGATTGTTACTGCTGACGTAGCGGGAACTCAATACACATCATGGAAGGATGGAAGACCTTGGGGTAATAGCTCCCATTGAAGAAGCAACAGAGTGGTGCTCGGGTATGGTGATTGTGCCGAAACCAAACAGCAAGATCCGAATCTGTGTGGATTTAACATGCCTGAACAATGATGTCTGTAGAGAGAGAGACACATTCTTCCTGCTGTTGATGAGACACTGGCGAAACTGTCAGGCGCTACAGTTTTCTCTAAGTTGGATGCTACTGCTGGATTCTGGCAGATCCCCCTACATAAAGATTCAGTCCCTCTCACTACCTTTATCCCGCCGTATGGAAGATATTGCTTTCACCGTCTTCCATTCGGCATATCCTCGGCACCAGAGCACTTTCAAAAACGGCTAATACAGATACTGGAGGGACTGGAGGGCACATTGTGCCATGCAGATGACATTCTGGTGTTTGGCGCAACAGACAAAGAACATGATGCTAGACTTCTCAATGTCTTGAAACGGCTGGAACAGAATGTTCTGACACTGAATGAAACATGTGAATTTGCAGTGCCTCACGTTAAGTTCTTGGGACGCATCATCAGTGCAGATGGCATATGAGCCGATCCTGACAAAATAAAAGCCATAAAACAGATGCCAGAGCCCAAAAGTGTAGCTGATGTCAAAAGATTTCTCGGCATGCTGAATTACATCGGAAAATTCTCTCCCAACATTGCAGAGCTGACGGGACCTATCAGAGACCTGCTTAAAGCCGAAAATGACTGGATATGGGGGATACAACAACAACAAGCTTTTGAAAAAGTGAAACAAGAGCTCAGCTCTCCGGCAGTATTAGCACAATATTGTCTAGAACGACAGACAAGAGTCTCAGCGGATGCTTCCTTTGGATTAGGTGGAGGACTTTCCTAGCTGCAGCCTGCAGAGGAATGGAGACCTGTTGCGTTCATTTCGAAGAGGCATGACACCTACAGAGAAAAGATATGCACAAATCGAGAAGGAGGCACTGGCATTAACTTGGGCCAGTGAAAGATTTCACACCTACCTTCTTGATTTGGATTTTGTAGTCAGGACGGATCACAAGCCATTGGTCAGTCTATTAGGCTCGAGATCGCTGGACGATCTACCTCCGCATATACTGAGATTTCGTCTACGGCTTCTGCGGTTCTCCTTCAAGATTATGCACGTCGCTGGAAAAAATCTGATCACAGTGGATGCACTCTCCAGAGCTCCACTCCAAGAAAATCCATCTGAAGCAGACCTAAAAAGAGAAGAAGTTAAAGTGTGTGTTGATCATGTCATACAACAATTGCCAGCAACACCAGCTAAGCTTGATCACATAAAGAAAGCTCAAGAAGAGGACGAAGTGTGCAGACAGCTAAATTCCCGAGTACGCACAGGATGGGAGGAGATAAAGACTTTTCCACCGCATTTAACAATGTTCTGGCAATACAGACACAATCTGCTCATTGCAGAGGGCTTGCTGATGAAAGGAAATAGGCTTGTGATACCGGGAAGTTTGCAGAAGGATGACCTAGAGAAGATACATCAGGGACATCAAGGCATCACTAAGTGTTTGGCACGTGCACAAATGTCTTTATGGTGGCCAGGTATAACAAGGCATATCAAAGACAAAGTGAGTCAATGTGAAACGTGTGTCAAAAACAGCTACAGTCACCCAGAGCCCTTGCTGACCACTCCTTTACCTTCACGACCATGGCAGAGAGTGGCAACAGATCTTTTTCACTGGAACAAAGGTAATTACATCCTGCTGATTGATTACTATTCACGCTAAATAGAAGTTGCTTCACTTACTTTGACAACGACAAAACAAGTGATGGATAAACTAAAAGCTATGTTCGCCCGGCACGGAGTCCCAGAGGTTCTTGTCACAGACAATGGCCCACAATTTGCAGCATCAGACTTTGCTGATTTCGCAAAAGACTATGATTTCCATCATGTGACCAGCAGCCCGCATTATCCTCAAAGCAATGGGGAAGCAGAAAGAGCGGTGAGAACCATTAAAACACTACTGAGGAAAGGAGAGGATCCTCACAAAGCGCTTATGGCTTACAGAGCCACGCCATTAACGTCAGGAGCCTAACCTGCTCAACTCTTGATGGGAAGGAACATCAGAACCACTCTTCCAGTGAGTCCATCCACACTAAAACCTGCATGGCCAAACCTCAACACTTTCAAAAGAAAAGAAATGGAGTTGAAGTAAAAACAGAAGATGTGGTACAACAAACGCCACAGAGCACAGACGGGACAATCAGTCTGGATTAAGAATGTACCAAATCCAGGCAGAGTCACCAGTCCTGCTGATACTCCACGTTCCTACATTGTTGACGGGCAGACTGGCAGTTTGAGAAGACATCGTTCCCACCTGATAGCTGTTCCTTCACAGCCAGGAGAGATTCAGGATTGTGCATTGTTTTCTGGGAGGCTAAAAAACGTGCAAATGCCCCCAATCGCTGTTTTTATGATTGATGTTTAGTATGTCTGGACAATCAACATTCATAACATGATTATAGGCACTTTACATTTCAAAAAGAAATAAAAATCCACATATTATGTTTATAATATAGACCAAAACTTAGATGCACTCTGTTTAACAGAAACCTGGCTTAAAGCAGACGACTACATTAGTTTAAACGAATCCACCCCACAAGACTATTATTATAAACACGAACCTCGATTAAAGGGGAGAGGGGGTGGTGTAGCTACAATATACAACAAAATTTTTAAAGTAAACCAAAAATCTGAAGTAAAATTTAAATCATTTGAACTAATGTTATTAAATATGGAAATAACCGATCGTAACCACAAACAGCTCTCTTTTGCCTAAGCTACAATCTATAGACCTCCGGGCCACCATGCAGATTTCCTTAAAGAAATAGCAGATTTCCTGTCTGAGCTTGTAGTCACTGTAGATAAAGCTCTTATCGTTGGTGATTTTAATATTCATGTGGATAACCCAAAAGATGCACTAGGACGTGCGTTTATGGATGTTCTAAATTCTCTCAATATTAGACAAAATGTGACAGGGCCAACGCATACTCGTAAGCACACATTAGACTTAATTCTGTCACTCTGGCTCAATATTAATGACATCAAAATATCACCTCAGAGTGATGCAGTTTCTGACCATTACCTTGTGTCATACACTGTACTTCTAGATAGGATCACTCAATCCACAACATGCTACAGATTAGCCAGAACAATAATTTCCACCACTAAAGATAGCTTTATTAGCACTCTTCCAGACCTGTCCCAAATTAAACATGTAGCAGATAACTGTGACGATCTAGATATTGTAATAGAAAACCTAAACAATGTCTGTTCTAACACATTGGATGCCGTTGCTCCCATTCGAAAAAAGAGAATCAAAGAAAAACTGCCAGCTCCATGGTATGATCATCACACCGCAGCACTCAAAAAGGCAACTAGGAAAATGGAAAGAAATTATAGAAGCACAAAGTTAGAGGTATGGCGTGCAGCATGGAAAGAGAGTGTTAAACAATACAGACAGGCTATTAAAACCCCCAGATCTACCTATCTTAGCAAGCTTATAAATGAGAATCATAATAACCCTCGTTTCCTCTTCAGCACCGTTGCAAAACTGACTAGAAATAAAGAACAATCAGAAACCAATAGTAAACTTGAACACAATAGTAACGACTTCATGAACTTCTTTTCTAACAAAATTACGGCTATAAGGGAAAACATCGTAGCTACCCAGGCAGCCACCACTCTACCCGTTAGTTCACTTAACACTAGACTACCATACGAACATCTTGATTCATTTAAACCTACTACAATAGATGAGCTCTCTAGACTAGTTACATCATCCAAATCATCGTCCTGTATATTAGACCCCGTTCCCACAAAACTACTTAAAGAGGTATTCCCTTTAGTGTCAACCCCGGTTCTAAATATCTTTAACTCATCGCTAGAATTAGGATACGTTCCAACAGCTTTCAAACTAGCAGTTATTAAACCGCTGATTAAAAAACCACAGCTTGATCAGGGAGAGCTTAATAACTTTAGACCAATCTCAAATCTCCCTTTTCTTTCGAAAATATTAGAAAAGGTAGTGGCAAGCCAGTTACGGACATTCTTGACAAATAATAGTACATATGAAAAGTTCCAATCAGGATTCAGGCCCCACCATAGCACAGAGACAGCGTTGCTTTGAGTTACAAATGACCTCCTATTAACATCCGATCGTGGTGAAATTTCAATTCTTATATTATTAGACCTTAGTGCAGCCTTTGACACAATAGATCATACAATCTTACTCAATAGACTAGAAAACTATGTTGGTATCAGTGGTCAGGCGCTAGCCTGGTTTAGGTCGTATCTAACCAATAGCTATCACTTTGTTTATGTAAA
This sequence comes from Misgurnus anguillicaudatus, assembly GCF_027580225.2. Taxonomy (NCBI): domain Eukaryota; kingdom Metazoa; phylum Chordata; class Actinopteri; order Cypriniformes; family Cobitidae; genus Misgurnus; species Misgurnus anguillicaudatus. Next base: position 1,637,868 of record NC_073344.2, read on the forward strand.
CGAGGAAGAGTCATATCACTCCCTGGTTAAATACGGTGTACCGCAGGGATCGGTTTTAGGTCCTATCCTGTTCTCGTTATATATGTTACCCCTAGGAGACATTATCAGAAAACATAACATAAGTTTTCACTGCTATGCGGATGTTACCCAGCTTTACATCTCCTCACATCCCAGCGAAACACACACGTTTTCTAAGCTAACAGACTGCCTTAGCGATGTTAGTGACTGGATGGCACATAACTTTCTTAAGCTGAACTCCAATAAGACAGAGATACTTATTATTGAACCGAATCGCTACAAACATAATATGTCAGATTACAAGTTGCACATAGATGGCTCCACTGTGGTGCCATCTTCCACGGTTAGGAACTTAGGTGTGATGTTCGACAGCAACTTATCCTTCGATAGTCATATCGCCAACGTCTGCCGCACAGCATTCTTCCATCTTAGAAATATCTCGAAAATACGCCATATACTGTCTACATCTGACGCAGAGAAGCTTATCCATGCTTTTATGACCTCTAGAATAGACTATTGTAACTTGCAATTCTGGCATCTTTACACTGGCTACCAGTTAAATATCGCATACAATTTAAAATATCACTAATCACCTACAAAGCTTTAAATGGCCTAGCACCCTCATATCTTAGAGAATTACTATCAGAATACAATCCATCATGCACACTACGGTCGCAAAATTCTGGTCTCTTGATTATCCCTAGACTATCAAAAGTGTCTAAAAGTGGAAGGTCATTTTCCTACTTAGCCCCTAAGCTCTGGAATGATTTACCAACCGATGTCCGAGAATCAGACACAGTCGATAATTTTAAATCTAGACTTAAAACCTTTCTCTTCAACAAAGCATTCGCATAATTTGTCTAGTAAAAGTACTTAACTCGAAATAGTTATCTGTACGGAACAAAGCACTCGCGGTCATAACACAGACCAACCAAATAAATAAATAAAAACCTTATCTTAACCTATAGTCGGATTGCGATTTTGGAACTTTCGTGTTCTTGTAAATAGTATGCCATACAAACCCGTTTGCCACTGAACCTGCATTAACGACGACAGTGGGGCCTCCAGCCTTAGTCAAACGGGTTGGCACGTATGGGTGGGTTGTGATTTTGGTGCTTTCTTTGTATTGCGAATAGTATGCCATACAGACCCGTTTGCCACTGAACCTGCATTAACGACGACAGTGGGGCTTCTGGCCTTAGTCAAACGGGTTGGCACGTATGGCACGTATGGTTGGGTTGTGATTTTGGCGCTTTCTTTGTATTGCGAATAGTATGCCATACAGACCCGTTTGCCACTGAACCTGCATTAACGACGACAGTAGGGCTTCTGGCCTTAGTTAAACGGGTTGGCACGTATGGTCGGGTTGCGATTTTGGCGCTTTCTTGTGTCTTGTGAATAGTATGCCATACAGACCCGTTTGCCACTGAACCTGCATTAACGACGACAGTGGGGTTACAGGCCTTAGCCAAACGGGTCGACAGGTTTCATTTTCTCTTAAAAATCGGAAGGTGACCCTTAGTTACCATATATACTGTCGCAGTGGGCCCCCAATTTGCAAAATCCTCAACTGTGGATAATATAATTATGCCGCAATAGTTAGTCTGTCTGAAACTAAGCTGATTAAACCACATCACTGTGTGACACTTGCATTACATGTGAACGGCCCCTACGCTAATATGATTTTGTTTTTCTCTCCCGGTCTCGTCCCTGGGTCCCATTGACCCTGAGGACAATGGGACAAACAGACCCAGTTCCGGTAGATGTGAAAGTCGGCACACCTCTGATCTACTGGTCGTCCTTCAATGTGATGCCCAGCTGATCCCTGACCAACGACCACCGGCAGGACCCGCTTAATATCCGCTTAACCTCTGCTTAATCTCCGCTTAAGCTCCTTATCCGTTTATATGTGTGTGTATACATGTATATCTCCCAAGGGTTTTTCCCTCCTAGGACTTTTTATTTTTATTTCCTCGGCTAAACAACCGAAGGTTTTTGTTTTTTTTCTCCTAGGGGGTTTTTTACCCCGGGGAGGTAGCCTGCTTGGGCTTAACTTAGCTTCTTCTCCTAGACGTTACATTAGTAATACGCTCGCTCATAATGCGCGTCATAGCCGCAGCAAATTTGACTGCTTATGCTATTGTGTATTATGTTGTGCTATCTGTCGTTTTTCTGTGCTTTTACTGCTTCTATTAATGTAAAGCTGCTTTGAAACAATTGAGTATTGTGAAAAGCGCTATATAAATAAAATAGAATTGAATTGAATTGAATTTAGAAGATATTCTGGTCATATGCAGTTCATGTCTTAACAAGTCCAATTAGTCTTAGATAGGCAGCAGTGTATTTTTTCTTTTTGTAAGTATTCATGGAAGCCAGTGATCTGACAAATGGAATTTTTCAGGTCTGCAGAACCTTGATTCACACACACCCAGACATCCCAACCTGCAAAAAGTCATTTCAGGGAGGTATCCCGAAGCCCCCCACACCCCCCCCCCCTCAAAAAAATAAAAAAATAAAGGAGGACAAGGATATGACATTTCAAGATATAAAAGCATAATATTAATTTCTAGAGGCCTATGCAATTATTGGTAACACTTTACTAGGTCTCATTTGTTAACATTAATTAATGTATTAACTAACATGAACTAACCATGAGCAGTACATTTGTTACTGTAGTTGCTAATCTTTGTTAACGTTAGTTAATAAAAATACAGCTGTTCATGGTTTGTTCGTGTTAGTTCACAGTGCATTAACTAATGTTAACAAGATTTGAATAATGTATTAGTAAATGTTTAAAATTAACATTAACAAAGATAAAAAATGCTTTATAAATGCAGTTCATTATTATATGTTAACTAATGTAGTAAACTAATGTTAGCTATGAACCTTATTTTAAAGTGTTACCCAATTATTTGTTAATTATTTTACAATATGTAGATTACTTTTACTATTTATATAAGCTGCTTATAATATTTATATAAACTGTTTTATTTATATTCTATTGCAACTTTAAACAGGTCTAAGGAGTTTGTTGTTTTCATGTAGCCTTGGCAACAAGTAGCCAGCCTGAAAAATATGCACATGATATTAAACTTGTTGAACTCACCTCAATGTCAGTTCGGGAGAAGAGATAAAAGCCCGCCCACACTGACAATTGATTGGTTGATTTACCGGAGCATGCCAATCAGGATGCTCTCTCTATCTTACATGCGCTTAATGAGCCACACTAGCACACACCACACGCGAGGTCTCCCCCTCCCTCTCTGCCGTGCGCGTGCTACTCTTTCTTGCTCGCTCTAGATTCCGGGAGATTTTAACAAATTTGCGGGCATCAGGGAGCCGCTATCAAAATGCGGGAGACTCCCGGAACTTCCGGGAGACTTGGGATGTCTGCACACCTTCCTCTTGCTGAAAATCCTGTTTTTATCTAACCTTATGAAGTCCAGGTGCAAGACTCTCTATGGTAACTTAACACTTTCCAACACACACCTACTGTATTTACATTAAAACACAATACAGCTTTGTTTGCCTTTGTAAAGGGTCCGGGCTGGGCTCAGGTTACTTCTTAGTGTAGGTCATCTCTGTTGGCCCTTTTAGCTTTGGATCCAACTACCTGTCTATTAAAATTCCCTATACCTGGCAGTTTATCAGGTGCTGGGCTGAAATTCCACAGCCACTTGCATAACAAGGAGGAACGCTCCATAAAGGTTCAGAGAAGCAAAGGCAAGATACACAATCCAAAAACAACATCACACGGCCAATTATACTTTATCTTTGTAGCGTGAGCCTCAGTTGGCATTACCACAGATCACAGTCTGTTCACTTATCACATGATGTTTATTACACACAGTACAGCAAAACTTGACATTTCAAAACTGGTTACTTGGTGGTTACTTTAGTGTTAATTTAAGCAATTTTTGGAAGTAGCCTATGTCCATTCTGTTTTAGTATCAAGTCAACAAGATATTTACATAAGGTATTTGCTAGATATCTGTAGAAGTCACCAAGATAATCTCTTTCTGCCCGTTTCGATGGTTCTTTGCCAGAAAATGCTGCATGGACTGTTTAGTGAACGGTCTGCCTACCCGAGACTATCTTTGTATGTTTATGCTCCCTTGATCCCCACTTAAATCCCTTAAAGGAATACTTCACCAATTTAGCATTCAGCTTTGTATCAGTAGAAACCTGGCAGTATTTCTGAATGACTGTGTTTCCCTACCTCATGTCCCCGTGAGAGGAGAGATATCTGTATTCTGGTTGTGCAAAAAAGTCCTCAGATGACGCAAAATGACGATTTTTGCGTCATCGGAGGAGATTTTGGCCAGAGGCAAAGAATACAGCCAGTATTAGGAGCTACTTCCGCATGTTTTTTTCCCCGCCCATAGGGGTTGGACTGCGAGTCCATTCGGAAAAGCCCGAATCAAAACGAGAGTCAGCCATCTTTAATCTTCGCTAAGCTAAGCTAGCCTAGATCTTGCTTTGTGGAGAAAGCAGAGTAAACAAACCACGACGGCAGAGTGTAGTTTTGAAAACGGATGGCAGAAGGGGATTTTGTTGCTCAGGATGACCTGTTGCTCGAATCTGATGGTTGTGGTTACCTGTACGAGCCGCAATACAACGAGGAGCAGAACGGATGATCGAGGAACAAGAGGCTGCCACAGCGGCTGCTGTAGCTGAGGTGGGGCCGGTCTGGTGGTTTTACGTGCTCTCGCTGTGCGCCTCGCTGTTGCTCGAATCTGATGGTCGTGGTACCTGTACGAGCCGCAATACAACGAGGAACAGTTACGGATGATTGAGGAACAAGAGGCTGCCACCGCGGCTGCTGTAGCCGAGGTGGTGCCGGTCTGGTGGTGTAAGCGCTCTCGCTGTGCGCCTATGGACACCGAAAGAGAATCATATTGCTGTCGCGAATTTCAGCAATGGCATTTTCTTCTTGAACCCCGCAAGGAGAAACGGAGGCATGAGTATAAAGTGAGTATTTTGTTTTTCACGTCTGTCAGCTGAGCTATGGTTGTTATATTTACACCTATGTTAGCCTATTGTATGTGAAAATAGCTTGCATTGCTAACGTCGTGCTTGCTGTTTTTAGACAATCGACTTACATCCTATCGTCATTTCTTGGAATGAGTTTTGCAAGGCGAAAGACTGGGGAAAGGACATCGACTTGTTTTACCTGCCTGTGTTCGTTGTCCAGGACATCAGACGTAGATATCCAGCTCCTCACGGACATTATAGCGGCTATAAATAAACGGATGAAGCTCTGGATGAGCTATAAGTGTGAATTGTTTGTTTTTTAATAAAAAGTTAAAACTCACATTGATTGTGGTTCGTGTTATAGTCCTTATTGCTGCTACATTAGAGTGACTGCAATTTGAGGAAAGCATTCTTGCCTTTTTTTAAAAGTTTAAGTCTAAATTGTGTAACAAACATAATATTTTGCTTAACCCAAATGATTTTCTAAAGTAAGTAATGACAGCTAAATCACAGTAACAGTAATCATTGCGCCTCTACAAGTCTATAATGTATAAATTTGGTGTACAAAAGACAGGGTTAGATGAAGAAATTTATTTTTTATTATTCACAAAGGAAAAATATTGTGTCACCAGTGAAAAGAACACATTAAAATAAACAATGACATAATTTACATCTAAAAATGTCCTGCACAAAATAAAAACAAAGCAAAAATATATACAAAAACATTGTGTATATATACACACAGTATATAATAATATAAATATAAAGAGTGGTGGCAGAATCTGATTAGACACAGCAATATGACTCAGGGAAAAGGTGATTATTATTATTATTATTATTAGAAAGTGTCAGTCTCAGAAGCGACTTTTGAAAGAAGTCGTGGCAGCCTCCTTTGATGGTTTTAGGGACTGGTGCAATGTTGGGTGGCAGCGCAGGCTGTGGCAGGGCAAGTGAGGACGTTGGCACTTTGAACACAATGTTTGGATTGAGTCTTGTCAATGGCCTTCTGGATGAGTTCGTCTACAAAATGTGTGGTGTGTGGTATGAAGCTTTTCTTCAAGACCCACTGCTTGGATTTCTTGCAGAACATTTGGTTGAACCGTGCTTCTCCTGTAAAGGGTAGGAAATTAGATTAGATTCAACGTTACTGTCATTATGCAGAGTACAAGTACAAAAAAAACTAAGTGTAATTTGTTTCCAACCAGAACTGCAAAAAATATATAGTGCAGTATAGACAGTAGTATACTGTTTGTTTACAGAAGGTGGTTAGAGTAATATAAACAAAATATAAATGTGTGCAGTTTATTAGCTGTTACCTTGTAAGAGCAGAATAAATATGGATTTGTAATATGAACCATGTATGAACAACACGTACAGATATGTGCGATTTAGTAGCAGTAACCTAATAGTAGTATAAATAATATTGATGTAGTGTATAAACAGAATATATTATAAGAAAAACACAATAAATATTAATATTCAGCAAGAACCATATAGATAAGATATGTACAGCTATGTGCAGTGTGGTACCATTGTAGTGCCGGAACTAACATTATAAGAGTAGTAATATAATATTATGTTTAATATATGGTGTAGAATGGACTTCTACCGGCATTTCAGTACCTGCATGAAAATATGATTATTATCAATAAGTCTAGAAAAATCTTTTTTCCTAAAAAAAGAAACAAATTAGAATCAAATGTCTTACCTCGACGCCCCCCTTACTGGTTGCACAGGAAAACCACATATGATTTATGACAGACCTATGAAAGATAATACAATTAGTAACTTTGAACCTTGCAAACCAATGTAAAGTCTCCCACATTACAAACCAACACTGACCTGGTCCATGCAAGGAGGATTTCATTGTTCTTTTTTCCCCTTGTTCTGCATCTTCTTCCGGAAACCTGTGAGTAAATGCAGAACAATACTTTTGCATTACTTTCACCAAAATAACAGCAGAAGTTTGACTTTGCATGTAGTTTTTGAATTTATCAACACCACCTTATCAATAAAGTCTGAATAAGAATATGGTACGTGTAGCAAGCATAAATATTATTGAATTAATAATGTACATCTCGCAAATGTATCTGCAGTTATCTCAAATAACTTTACAGCAACAGGCTTGCGTGGTAAAGTAAAACTCTATGGGGTGGTTTCCCGGACAGGGATTAGACTAGTCCTAGACTTAAACACTTTTAAGAGCTCTCCAAACTGAAAACAACTTGCACTGACATATCTTAAAATTAGGGCCGGGACTTTAACGCGTTAATTAAGATTAATTAATTACACAAAAATAACGCGTTAAACATTTTTAACGCATTTTAATCGCACTTATTTTTGCACCGCGGAACATTTCTCATGAGTTTCGGCGAACCGATTATACTGGAGCACCAACTAGCGTTCATGACTTCACAACAAACCACAGTGAACATGAACCAAGAGGCTGATGAGATCGCTTTGGTTGGCCCCGTGGATGGGAATTTTTTTTTATAAAAAACGAACGGATGTAAGCGTCGATAAAAGCATGGTTGTGTGTAAGCTATGCAACAAGGAATTCACATATCACCGCAGCACATCGAGCATCTCAACGCAAAACATACAGCAGCTACTGTAGCATGGACATTAGCCCGACTCCGGGCACAACGACTTATTCGGACGGGATTAGTTTTACATAGGGATGTGGGGTAAAGCAAGTTTTTATTAGAGCTTCTCGGTGATTTTAGTCCAGTCCGAATGCTCCATGTCAGTAATCATTACGGACAATGTCAGTAAAGATTACGGCGTCTTTTACCTTCTGTAAAAAGGTCCGGAGAAATTACCTCAGGTAATACAAATCCAGTGCGAATAGACCAGCTGTAAATATACACGTAAATCGCGTCATTTCCTTTTAATTTGCGGGTTTCTTTTAAATATAAAAGCGCTTAAAGAAGCATTTACTTGCGTCTAGACGGAGAAACAAGTCAGTTACAAGTCAGTTTCTGAATAAAACACGACACAAACTTTTTAAAAAAAAGTCAATTTTACTTCTCGGAGGCATGGAACTGTTTATGAAACTGACGTTCTCCCCAAACTGAAATTAAACAGTGTTTCGCGTTTTCCTTGTCTGTGTCATGTTGTTTGCACATCTGATATCTGGAAGCAAGGTAACGTGCACGTGAAGACGAGAGGTGACGCGCTGCGCCAACGAGTTACCCCTCCCACTTCTGAATGTTTTACAGAGATTTCTAATCCCGTCCGAATTGACCATTAATATTATAGACGTCCTGTGGTAAAATTACATTACGCCATCTACCCCTGTAAAACTAATCCTGTCCGAATAGGGCTCAATAAACAATATTTTGTTGCTTAAGCTTATGTATTCAGTCATTATTCATGGTACACTCTAAGAACGAATGTGTTAAAAACAACACATTAGTGTTGATTCTGGGACAACACACTAACTGCGTCGTCCTGGAATCCACCCATCTCTGTGTTATTATTGAAACAACACATTTTGTATTACTTTTAACACAACATGTGTTATACTTGAACACAAAATCAAGACAAAATGACTCATAATGTGTTAAAATTACACATAATGTGTTAAAAGCTTACAGCACAATGATGTGTATAAAATTAACACATCCTTTCTAAGAGTGTATACTAAAATCCATGTAAAAAATTACTTCTTAATGTTCTCAGGTCAAATATTTATATGCGATTAAAATGCGATTAATTTAGATTAATTAATTACAAAGCCTCTAATTAATTAGATAAATTTTTTTAATCGAGTCCCGGCCCTACTTAAAATACATTAGGGCCCTTTGTTTTACCTCAAAATGCACACAGGTAATGTTTTTAGTAAGGCATGTCTGTTAAAAGTAGTTATATTTCCTAATTAAACTAAGGCCTAGTCCTGGATTAAGCTAATCCTGGTCCGGGAAACCGCCCCTAGAAGTAGCTCGGTAGCTAACAGTTGTTTTATGTTGAGAACAGCCAACTTATATGTCATTGTCTATCTAGCGTTACTTTGCTAACTTTACTGCTTACAACTGTATCACTATGTAAAGGCTACTGTGTGATCAGAAACGAGTATTAGCAAAAGTCTTACCTCTGCGTCTTACGAATGCGTCTGATGCCAGATGGGCCCGGCTGTTCGTCGTGTCTGTGAAGGTACATATAGACGGAATCGCAGTGTCCTTTAGCGTGTTTCGCTTCATTCCGAGTACATTGGGTTCGATATCTTCCAGCTTGAAATGGAGACTGCAAACCCTCAGGTTTTTCAATTTTACCGCATTGTTGTCTTCTCTGAACTTTGCGTGGTTGATAGCCTGCAGCCATTGTTTACACCGCGGCAAATGATGAAAACTTACTGCTTGTCCTTTCCTGGTTTTGGTTGAACATCCCGTTACAACGCAACATATCATCATTTCAATGTGGAAAAGGTAGTATTTATAATAATATATCAACTAAATCGTTGCAGACGTGTCTGTAAAAGTTGTATTTAGCCGAGTTGAATCTCCCTCCCTCCTGCCGTCTCGAACCGGTAGGCGTGACTAGGGAGTGGCCTCGTAGAGCAGCGAAGCAATGCATTCTGGGACTTGGTGTTTTTCATCCACATGAGCCAAAAACCACATTTTCTGACTTTTCTCGGCCTAGAAGGCACCAATTTCTAAAATAACTTCACAGTTCTACTACATAGGTGACACAATTTAATAATATATTCAAATTTCAATTGGATGAAGAAATCCTTTAAGTATACACACAATTACCATGGGACCCAAGCGCACCCTCACACAGCCAATGTCTGCAGGCATGTTCTGCTTTTTGTGGTGGCTTTTCTTTGGGAAGATGCAGACCCCTGCTTTGGCTTGCCTTTGGAAGAGAGGGGTGAAGCAGTTCCCGCAGTCTGTCTCAGAGGGCAACGCCTTAAAGGAGGTCCATATTCACTTGAACTATATGTCTAAACACTTCCTCTTCTATTCAAAGTTTTTCTGTCTATCAATTTTCTCCTTTCCATATCATTTTTCTTTCTCCCTTTCACTCTCTTTTCTGTCACCCTCTGCCTTGAAGGCTGACAGACAGAAGGACTGATGCTATCAGCAAAGCATCTCTAGCTTTGGGGCCCCAATCATCCGCTACAAACAGCCCAGCGCTCTCACCAAGGTTCTCCCAGCCCGCCTCTGCCTCCTTTTCTTCTGATAAGGCCCAATATCTGTGACGGAACATATTTTATGTATGAAATGCCTCCTACGATGAGCAGTCAAGCATTAGGTTTGTTTAAATAGATGATGTTTATCTCCTATTCCCTTTAAAAATATAGTTTGACATTGTTCTCTCTCTCACTGTTTCCTTACTTCTCTTACCCTGCAAACCATCTTAATATACTGTTTACTCAGTGGTTTTTGGAGGGACTCCAGAGGGAGTTACTTCAATTCCATGTTATTTTAATTGTGGGTCAGGTATAAGCAGTCCTGCTTGCATCACAAAATCAGACTTTAAAACTATCTCAGAAAAAGCCTCTATTTTTTCTCCATTTACAAATCTATTTTTGCAAGCACACCTGTCACAAGATTACGTGCCTTGGATTTCCGCTCGTCAGGCAGATGACACTTTTGTTGATCGCATCAGATATTGGATGACTTCCCATTTAGGACTGAGGCAATGGTTGTCAGTTTCTGGCCAACATTTCTGTGATGAACAAAATAAGATCTTAGAAATGCCATAAGACCATCTGACATAATAATTTGTGTGGGGATGAAATTTAAATCCCCAGTTTCACCTGAAAAGCAGACCATACAGGGGCTGGATTTTTTAAAAGGTAAAAAAACCTTTTAGATATTTTTATCTTCAGCTACAAGCACTGTTATAACTGAAAGGATGATTTTTACTAGAATTAATAAAATTTGTTATTTTAACCTATTCTAAATATAAGGAATGTACCAATGTATCTGCCTATAATCAGTATCGCCAGATAAATGCTATTTATCAGACATCGGCCGGTTGTTTAAAAACAGCTGATGATGAGGGCAGATGATATTCTGGCAATCAAAATGGGCAGAAAAACACATCAGAACTGTGTGAGCAATTTCAATTGGATGACAAGACAATGGAATTGCAGAGTGTATGCCCTGCACTTTTTAGATTTCACAACATAAATATAGCTGCAAGCAGCGATGGCGGGCCCTCGCATGTCTTTTTATCGCTATACGGTGCCTTCCAGAAAATGAGTTACGATGGGCATGTGCACCAAGTGGGTCAATATCAGTGGACTATTTTATGTTGTTACTGACCCATTTGGGGATGTAAGTAAAAGTGAGCCCACATTTTAGATGAACGAGGGCACTAGTGAGCTGCTAAAGAGACACGTCTTTGTCTGACCTTTTTGTCCACAATTAATAGCCAACAACTGTGATGTGTGTGCCAAAGTTTCAAGTTAATCTAAGCACGCCATGATCCCTAAATATTGAAGGAAAAAGAAAACATTCCCCACATCATCATTATATCCTTGCATTATTAAGAATTGCATTGCTTCTTATCATCATTATTATAAAGCAGCTATAATTATCAATGTATAGCATTTTACCATATAGTATTACAATTAGTTGTGGTTATGATTAATAGTCTTATTTTTCTGTACATGATCAAAGCTTACATATAAATCCATTGCGTAGGGCTTAGAATGTTTTACCTTTAAATGTTTGCATGAAACTGTGCTGTGTGTGTGTCTTTAACTTGTTGATTTACAGAGAGTCAGCTCGGCCAGTTGGGGTGTGAAAAACAACAGGATGCAGGAGCTATTTTGTGCAAGCTACTGCAGTTATTTGTGCAAACGGGGACTTCCAAAGCAGAAGTGAAAAGTTCCATCGAAGAAGACCCACCCCAACTCAACTCATAAATATCTTGGGTCAAGGGACAGGCTATAAGCCTTGCAGCTCAACTGTCAGGTGGTTCGCATTGGTTTTGTGTAGTGAAAAATTTGAACTTTGGCGGAATTTCGCGCCGCGTTAACAAATCAGGAGCCTGCCTGCTGCTGTGGTGGCAGCCCCGCCCGGAGTCACTCATTCAAGCAGTCACTCGGAGCTATATGACACAAGTTCTTATTTCTATAGGATACAGGAATAAAAAGGACCTCGCTTTGAAGAGTGTCAGTAAGGACTTTGGGCAACCTGGTAAGTTGTAATACACACTTCACTTTTGAGCCACGTGACGTTTATCGACCCGCGCCGTTTATTTTCCCCCTATAGTAAGGTTACCCAATACAAACTGGTAACTCTTGATAAATGCACAATCAACATCAGTCATCTTGCAAACAGACACTCGCACAGCAGTTGTCCCTCCCACAAGAAGCGGAGTTTGCCTCGGACGCGCGTCAAATGCTTGCTTTTTCCGCGCGTCTACTCCGCCCTCACGCGCGAATGCATTCAAAGTGTTCAAGCGGCAAACTATGCGCGGTAGACGCGATTTTGACGCCCAAAACGCGTTTGGTGTAAATTCAGCATTAGTAAAACTATCATTGCATACAATCAAATGTTAGAGACTGTATGTAGCCCGGGAGATGGATGAGTGATAACACCGGACATAGGATATACAATTTAAACAGGGATCTTTTATTTCAGACTGCACGTTAAGCGGTGCATCGTTAATTATGCAAACTTTGGAGTTGTACATTTGGAAAACTAAAGCTTGTAAATAAAGTTTGTGAAAATAAAATAAAAAAATAAAGTTTGCTTTATTGAAGCTTCATGCTAGCTTCATGCTAATCATGCTACTATCATGCTAACATCATGTTAATCATGCTAACATGTTAATCATGCTAACATCATACTACCTTCACGCTAATCATGTTAACATCATGCTAGCTTCATACTAATTATGCTAGGGTCATGTTAATCATGCTACATTCATGTAAATCATGTTAGCATTATGTTAGTTTCACATTGTGTTAGCTTCATGTTAATCTTGTAAGCATTATGCTAGCTTCATGCTAATCATGCTAGCTTCATGCTAATCATGCTAGCTTCATGGTAATCATGTTAGCTTCATGCTAGCTTCATGCTAAATCATGTTGTCTTAATTCTAAATCAATGTTAACATCATGGTAACTTTGTTAAACCATGTTAAATCATGTTAGCTTCATGTTAAGTCATGGTAACTTTTTTTAAATCATGCTAGCATCACACTTGCAAAAACATGCAAACATCTAGACCAGTGTTTCCCAATCCTGGTCCTCGGGCACCCCCTCCCAGAAAGCCCCAGACGTCTCCCCATCCAAAACACCTGATTCGACTCATCAGCCTCCTTCCAAAATGGTAAACATGTCTCCTTAACAAGCTGATGAGTTAAATCAGGTGTGTTAAATAAAGAAACATCTACAACTTTCTGGGAGGGGGTGCCCGAGGACCAGGATTGGGAAACACTGATCTAGACTAAACTAAATTTATAAGTAGAGGTTTATCCTGTCAAACTGTTAAAAAAGTTCAGGGTACGCTTTGTCAAGCCAACATAAAGTTTGTCTTCAATCTTTATTATCTAGTTATTATGTTGGCTTGAGAAAGCCAACATACTGTTGTTGCTCTTAAACTTATTGGGGTGGTTTCCCGGACAGGGATTAGACTAGTCCTAGACTAAAACATTTTTAAGAGCTGTTCAAACTGAAAACAATTTGCACTTACCTTATCTTAAAATACATCAGTGCCCTTTGTTTTGCCTCAAAATGCACACTGGTAATGTTTTTCGTAAGGCATGTTTGTTAAAACTAGTTATATTTTTTAATTAAACTAAGGCCTAGTCCTGGATTAAGCTAATCCCTGTCCGGGAAACTGCCCTTTATTCTTATTCTTCCGAGCCAAATTTCTAACTCTAACTCCTCCTAGAGTTTTTAAGTTACAGTCCCCAAACTTTGCACAGACCTTGCGTCTGATCTGACTTGAGTTGCTTTTTTTTCTAAGGGATCGGACTTATCGTTCTCCTTAACCGTCCGATCAAACATCCTAAAAAAGTCCCATAGACTTACAGTCGTAGAATGTTTAGGCTGAATGTTTATTTTCAAATTCTAACTTTCAACTCTCATACATACAAATACATTACATCATCATCTCTCAGTCTCTCGCAGTCTCTCTCTGTCTCACAAAACTCACTCAATAGCACAGACACACACACACAGACACACACACACACACACACACGCATGCGGTATTACACACACAAACACATTATTACACACACAAACACACTCACACAAACATAAATGCCCCATCTGCCCCAAATGCCCCAACTGCCCAATTCTACCCCAACTGCCCAATTCTGCCCCAAATGCCCCATCTGCCCCAACTGCCTCATTCTGCCCCATCTACCCCAAATGCCCAATTCTGCCCCAAATGCCCAATTCTGCCCAATTCTGCCTCAAATGCCCCATCTGCCCCAACTAACTCATCTGCCCCAACTAACTCAGCTGCCCCATCTGCAGCTCCATCTATTACTCTCAGACTCTGCTTTCTCAAGCCGACATAAAGTTTGTTCACAAACTTTAACCTCATCTAGTTATTTTTATTCTTATTTCTGGACAAAATTTCGGCGCCTAACTCTTCCTGCACGGTTTGTCGTAGAACATGAATCACAATGGGGTGTAAGTTGTACCCCATGGGAAACATGCCCATAAAAGAGAATAAAAATGTTCCAGGTGGGATATCTTTGCTTTACAATGTTGTAGAGACAAGGGGGTGGGCTCATTTTATTAAACAAAGCCTTATATCTCCGCATCAGAACTTTGAGAGACATGGGGGTTGGACCGTTTTACTTGTGACTCGGAGTGTAATCACTAGTGGATGCCAATTTTTTCCCTAGCTACCAAATATAGTACCCTAGCAACGGAGTAAACAAAGCCTTATATCTCAGCATCAGAACATCGTAGAGACAAAGGGGTTGGACCGTTTTACTTGTGGCTTGGAGTATGATCATTATGGGATGCCAATTTTCTCCCTAGCAACCAAATTTGAGAACCCTAGCAACCGAATAAACAAAGCCTTATATCTCCGCATCAGAACATTGTAGAGACACAGGGTTTGGACCGTTTGACTCGTGACTTGGAAGGTAATCACTAGTGGATGCCATTTTTTTCCCTAGCAACCAAATACAGTACCCTAGCAACAGAGTAAACAAAGCCTTATATCTCCGCATCAGAACATCGTAGAGACACGGGGGTTGGGCCGTTTGACTCGTGACTCGGAGGGTAATCACTACTGGATGGTAATTTTTCCCTAGCAACCAAATACAGTACCCTAGCAACCGCATAAACAAAGCCTTATCTCTGCATCAGAACATCGTAGAGACATGTGGGTTGGACCGTTTGACTTGTGACTCGGAGTGTAATCACTAGTAGATGCAAATTTACTCCCTAGCAACCAAATACAGTACCCTAGCAACCGGATAAACAAAGCCTTATATCTCTGCATCAGAACATCATAGAGACACGGGCGTTGGACCGTTTGACTCGTGACTCAGAGTGTAATCACTATGGGATGCCAATTTTTTCCCTAGCAACCAAATACAGTACCCTAGCAACAGAGTAAACAAAGCCTTATATCTCCGCATCAGAAAATCGTAGAGGCACGGGGGTTGGACCGTTTGACTCGTGACTCGGAGGGTAATCATTAGTGGATGGCAATTTTTTCCCTAGCAACCAAATACAGTACCCGAGCAACCGCATAAACAAAGACTTATATCTCCGCATCAGAACATTGTAGAGACCCGAGAGTTGGATTGTTTTACTTTTGGCTTGGAGTATTATCAAATATTGTCCCCAGAATTTTGCCACGGCAAGCACCACTTCACATTTTCTTCAGGAAATGTACCTATCTAGTTATAATTAGTGGTGCTTGCATTTATGCAAGGCATCACTATTATTATCTTGCATACTTATTATGTTGGCTTGACAAAGCCAACATACTGATATTGTATATAAACTTATTATGTTGGCTTGACAAAGCCAACATACTGATATTGTATTTAAACTTATTATGTTGGCTTGACAAAGCCAACATACTGATATTGTATTTAAACTTATTATTATTATGTTGGCTTGACAAAGCCAACATACTGATATTGTATTTAAACTTCTTCTTCTTCTTCTTCTTCTTCTTCTTCTTCTGAGACTAAAATTTCTGCGGCTAACTCGTCCGACAGCTTTCAAGCTACATCCACGAAATTTTCCACGGACATTCTGACTGGTCTAAAGAAGTGTGCTATATCTTTTTGATGGGATCCGACTTACAGAATTCCTAAAACGGGACATAAAACTTCCGAAAAGTCCCATTTACTTAACATTGCGACAAACTTTGACGGGTCATAGCTGCGAGCGAGAAATTTGTAGAAACTTGTGGCTTACCACATTTTAGGAGGCTGACAGGCTGTGTGAGAACATACATCACAATGGGGTGTAAGCTGTACCCCTGGGGTGGAAGAGGCCCCCAAAATTTCCCATTGACTTATAATGGGGCAGGAAACATGCCCATAAAAGGGAATTAAAACGTTCCAGATGGAATATATTCGCTTTACAGGGTCATAGAGACATAGGGGTGGGCTCATTTTACTCAGGCATCCAATCAGTCTCTCGGGATCGTCCCATAGCTATTAAGCCACGCCCATAGCAACCATTTTTGGGCACCCTAGCAACATCTTCCATAGACTGCCATTATAAAATGCCCAGATGGATATCTTTGCAGTAGAGTGTCACTGAGACATAGGGGTGGGCTCATTTTACTCAGGCATCCAATCCGTCTCTGAGGATTCTTATTGAGGTATTAAGCCACGCCCCTAGCAACCAAATATGAGCACCCTAGCAACATAATAAACAAAGCCTTATATCTCTGGATCCGAACATCATAGAGACATGGGCGTTGGGTCTTTTGGTCATGTTAGCCTTATGCTAGCTTCATGCTAAGTCATACTAGCTTCATGCTAGTTTTATGCTAGCTTTATGCTAATTTCATAATAAATCTTGCTAACTTCATGCTAAATCATGTTAGCATCATGCTAGCTTCATGCTAATTCATGTTAACATCATGCTAGCTTCATGCTAAGTCATACTAGCTTCATGCTAGTTTCATGCTAGCTTTATGCTAATTTCGTAATAAATCTTGCTAGCTTCATGTTAATTTATGTTAGCATCATGTTAGCTTCATGCTAAATCATGTTAGCATCATGCTAGCTTCATGCTAATTCATGTTAGCATCATGTTAGCTTCATGCTAAGTCATACTAGCTTCATGCTAGCTTTATGCTAATTTCATAATAAATCTTGCTAGCTTCATGCTAATTCATGCTAGCATCATGCTAATTCATGCTAGCATCATGCTAGCTACATGCTAATTCATGTTAGCATCATGTTAGCTTTATGCTAATTCATGTTAGCATCATGCTAGCTTCATGCTAATTCATGTTAACATCATGCTAGCTTCATGCTAATTCATGTTAGCATCATGTTAGCTTCATGCTAAGTCATACTAGCTTCATGCTAGCTTTATGTTAATTTCATAATAAATCTTGCTATCTTCATGCTAATTCATGCTAGCATCATGCTAGCTACATGCTACATGAAAAGTTCCAATAAGGATTCAGGCCCCACCATAGCACAGAGACAGCGCTGCTTAGAGTTACAAATGACCTCCTATTAACATCCGATCGTGATGAAATCTCAATCCTTATATTACTAGACCTTAGTGCAGCCTTTGACACAATAGATCACACAATCTTACTCAATAGACTAGAAAACTATGTTGGCATCAGTGGTCAGGCGTTAGCCTGGTTCAGATCGTATCTAACCAATCAATATCACTTTGTTTATGTAAATGAGGAACAGTCATATCACTCCCCCGTTAAATACGGCATACCTCAGGGATCAGTTCTAGACCCTATCCTATTCTCGTTATATATGTTACCTCTAGGAGACATTATCAGGAAACATAACATAAGTTTTCACTGCTATGCGGATGATACCCAGCTTTACATCTCGTCGCATCCTAGCGAAACCCACCAGTTTTCTAAGCTAACAGACTGCATTAGAGATATTAGGGACTGGATGGCACAAAACTTTCTTATGCTAAACTCCAATAAGACAGAGATACTTATTATTGAACCGAATCGCTACAAACATAATATGTCAGATTACAAGTTGCCCATAGATGGCTGCACGGTGGTGCCATCTTCCACGGTTAAGAATTTAGGTGTAATGTTCGACAGCAATCTATCTTTTGATAGTCATATCGCCAACATCTGCCGCACAGCATTCTTCCATCTTAGAAATATCTCAAAAATACGCCATATGCTGTCTGCATCAGACGCAGAAAAGCTTATACATGCTTTTATGACCTCTAGAATAGACTATTGTAACTCGTTACTCGGGGGATGCCATGCAAATCAGGTAAACAAGCTACAGCTGGTTCAAAACGCCGCCGCAAGAGTGCTTACTCGATCTAAAAAGTATGACCACATCAGTCCAATTCTGGCATCTTTACACTGGCTTCCAGTTAAATATCACCATTTATTATAATCACCTACAAAGCCTTAAATGGCCTAGCGCCCTCGTATATTAAAGAACTACTATCAGAATACAATCCATCACGTAAACTGCGCTCACAAAATTCTGGTCACTTAATTATCCCTAGAATATCAAAAGTGTCTAAAGGTGGTAGATCCTTTTCCTACTTAGCCCCTAAGCTCTGGAATGATTTACCAAATAATAATAATCAAAGTCGATCAATTTAAATCTAAACTTAAGACATTCTTCTTTAACAAAGCATTCACATAAAATGTCCAGTAAATGTACATTTCCCACAGTAGTTAGTTTGTCTAGAACAAAGCACTCACATACCTCATATGGGTAATATACTATTGCCGCAATAGTTAGCCTGTCTGTAGTCTCAGCCTCAGACGTCACGCCCACAATCTGTTGGCTGAACGTCTGATGTTTTTCGTACACTTTTCTGGAAACCCTGTGAGAATGTTAAAGTCGTCTTTGATTGGTTGAAATAAACCGGATTTCCACGAGACGCGAGGGTCGCGATTAGTTTCGGTCCCTGGAAAACAAAGCTATGACGTTCCATTGAGGAAGAGAATCAGTCGTGTTCACGTGGATAATAATGAGCAGTTATCATGATCAGCTAAACATTGGATTCTCAAAAATATGCAAAGTTCGCAGCATCGACTATCTAAAAGATGTCCAAGAGTTTTGCTTGAGGCAGTTAGTGGAGTCAAAAAGTTTGGTTCTGCTGAATTGCTTGTATGTGTTAAAAAGTGGAGAGATATGCTTCAAACAGATGTTTAACGGGAGCGTCTCATTGGTGTGGCTGTTGATAAAGTGCACAACGTTGTCCTATGGTGAGTCATGTTGTTTATTTAGATGCTATTCGGTTGGGGCTGGTTATTTCAATAACTGGCTTGTTGCCAGCCGGCTCGTTATTGTGGGGAGTCCGAAACGTGACGCTAGATGAAACAAACTGTGATTGGTTGTTTGACATGTCGGTCAAACAGGGCTTTGTCCAGAAAAAGCAGCGAAAAACACCAGACCTTCAGTATTGAAGGTCTGGCTACGCGAGACTAGCCTGTCTGGAACCGAGCCGACTTGAACCACTATAATGTTTGACACTTGCATTGCATGCGAACGGCCCCTACGTTAATAGAATTCTGTTTTTCTCTCCCTGTCTCGTCCTCGACCACAAGGACCATGAGACAAACAGACCCAGTTCCGGTTGCTGTAAAGATCATTGCATCACTGATCCACTGGCTGTCCTTCAACGTGATGACCAGCCGATGCCCGACCAACGACCACCGGCTAAACCAGTTTAATTTGCTTACCCGCCTCCTATCCCTACCGTTTCTATATATATATATATAAATATATATTAATTCCTCCCAAGGGTTTTTGTCCTTCTAGGACGTTTTCCCATTGGGGTTTTTTTCCTAGAGGGTTTTTAGTCCCAGGGAGAGTCAGCCAACTTTGGCTTAACTCAGCACTTTACTGTATACGTTACATTATTAATATGCTCGCTTGTACGGTTTAACCGCTTTCTCTACTTCTTATATTATCTATTGATTTTCTGTGTTCTCCTTTATGCTAATTCATGTTAGCATCATGCTAGCTTCATGCTAATTCATGTTAACATCATGCTAGCTTCATGCTAATTCATGTTAGCATCATGCTAACATCATGCTAATCATGCTAGCTTCATGCTAATCATGCTAGCATCATGTTAGCATCATGCTAATCATGCTAGCTTCATGCTAATCATGTTAGCATCATGCTAGCTTCATGCTAATTCATGTTAGCATAATGCTAACATCATGTTAACATCATGTTAGCTTCATGCTAATCATGCTAGTTTCTTGCTAATCATGCTTACATCATGCTAGCTTCATAGTAGTTAGGTTAGAATCATGTTATCAGGATTGGCATGTAAATTGTATTATTATTAGCGGGAAAAAAGCAATATTACTGAAATAATCTCTGAGGTAATGCGCCAAACACGTTAAAATAAAAAAGCAATAACCGTGGAAAAAACATTATTATCTCTCAAAACTTTATATGACAAAAATTATATTTAAAGGAAATATTCTTACAGTTATTCAAAGATGCACAAATTATTCCATATTACTCCGTTTATGAGCACATTCATCTCTGGTCTCGCTCTGTTATGTTATAGCTGATTGTGGTGTGCAAATCCGTCTTTCAAACAGGTATAATTTTGTATAGTTACTCATTTAGGAAAATTAGCCATGATTTAATGATTTTATTAATATTTTGAAAATATTGTTGGGCAAATTGTTTATGATTTGTATTACCCTAGTTTTACTACAAATAGGCTACGAGACTTTTTTTTTTACCACGGAGGGCTGGTGGTATACAAAATTTCTCGGTATATTTTTTGGTCCCACTCCGCCCCTGAGGATGGGTTTAAATGGACGCACCTAATATTATGTCCGCTGCTTGTAAGTAAACATGCTGCACAGTGTTTTGTACATTTATATGTAAAAGCTTTCTTTGATATTTCTTTGATATTCTCTTGTGGCTGTTGGAACACATTCGACAACATGCGTGTTTACACCACAAAAGCAATCCGATCAAAAGTGTTTTCAACTACCTCTAAATGTAGTCAAAAGTGGACAAGCTCAAGATGTTTTGAACATCATTAACACCTGTCTTTAGTATCGTCCACTTGTGATCCGATCGACAACATCACATCTTAATAACAAGTGTAAATAGCCCCTTTTTTTACTTGCGCTTCCAAGCGTTATAATTGTAGAAAACAACAGTTAGGGAACAACTTCTGACTTTAAACCTCAATAAAGTGCATTCATCCTTTACAGAGGTAATCCATACTCAAATATTGCCACTCATTGCGCATTGAATCGTGTGACTCCAAGACATTGTTACCGGAAACTAGTTATTATAGTTTTTAAAGTTTAAAACATTATCTTTTCTTACTATATAGCATCGATTACCCACAGAAGACCTTTATTAACCCCTTGAAGCGCTGTGGATTACTTCTTTAAAGGCTGCACTTCTTTGTGAAGTCAGAAAATGTACCCTGATCCATGTTTTTTCCCATATTAAGCTCGGAAAAGCTCGGACATTTACTAAAATAACTCCAATTTCTTCAAATGTGTTCGTCTGAACACGTGTATCTCGAGTTACTGAGTGTGAGTACATCATGGGGTAATTTTAATATCGGTCTGAAATATCGCAATACATAATTGGGACTAAATAACAAAGGTAAAATAAAATATAAATTCCTTTTAATATTAGTGTACCTAATTGGATTGATCATGCTTTACTTTTAGTTAAGACAACCCCTGTTTTTAATGTTAACATTTAATTTTTTATGTTCTCACTTAGATGCTGTAACCATAAAGCAACCAGGACAACACACCTGGAGTGACCGAGAGCAGGATGAAGAAAGATTCGGACGAGAAAATATCAACTGGTGCCCATGAGGAGACATTGTTCTTGGACCTGCTTTTTCTGTTTAGTAATAAGTGGTTTTATGTGGTTAAATAAAAGTAATTTAATATTCAATCCACAAGCAAATTTCCTACATTTTCTTGGAGGGGTGGTTCGCCCAGAAGGGAAAATTCTGTCATCATTTACACAAACAGTTTGGTTACAAACATTTTTTTTACAATATCTACCTTCGTGTTTATCAGAACAAAGAAAGTTATGCGGGTTTGTAACAACATGAGAGTGTGTAAATGATGACAGAATTTTCACTTTTGGGTGAACTACCCCTTTAACATTTTTATACCCAGGGGTAAAAGAAATGTATGTTGAACATTTTTAGTTTGCCTTTTTTTGTTACTGCTACTTTCAACAAGTCTAATTATTCAGCCAAGCTTATTTTGTACTTTAAGAAATGAACAGCTTTTATGGGTTTTAAGGCCGAGAAAAATGCCCAGTGGTCCCACAATTTTCCCTCAGTATGCCCACACTTTGTCCATTGTGCCCACATTTTTCCCACGTATTTGTATTTAAATACATTTTTCCACACAGTATTTTGTATTTGTGATATCTGTGAATTTGTGATAGTACTTTTTATTTGAATTTTAAAACAATTACATATATGCGTGTATGCCTATCTCAGATCACATGCATGTAAAAGGCAGTTTCTGGTATAAATAGCAGAACACAAAAGGTTTTCTGTGTCATTAGAAATGCAGTCAAAAAGTGGGACAACAAGGATAACTGATCATTAAGGTAAGAACCTTAACCATGCCAGGCGAGGGATATATTATGGAAAAAACAAACCAATTAATGAAATATTCACGTCATATGTGTATTTGACATATAAATTCGTATTACCTTTTTGTTAGCTGTCCTATTTTGAGATACGTATTAGCCTAATAATAATAATAGTATAATGTATTATATAATATTAATTCTTAAAATGAGGATAAACCCTTGGAAAGACATAGGAAATAATATAGAAATTTAGCCCTTATATGGACGTCTTTTCAACGACAATGAAAAGTCTTTTAACCTTTCACTTTTCAACCAAATTTAGCCTTTTTCTAGACGTCGATTTATAGGCGTCTTTTCAACGGCATGAAAAACACGTCTTTTCACCTTTCACTTTTCAACCAGAATTTCACATCATTAAGACGTCTGGAGAAGTCGTCGTTTCGATGTCTTTTCAACCAGATTTTGCTGGGTGGGTGGGCTTCCATAAACATTCTCTTTATCTATCTTGTTTACACACAGATAGAACAGTCAGAGCCGGCGCCAGACCATAACTTACAGGGGGGCACTCGGCTTCCAACGGGGGGCACGCAATAGCAACAATAACTTGCAAAAACAAGACATTAAAACAACAAATACAGCAAGCACACACTCATACAACTAGTAAAGACTGTCAGTTCATTTCCCGTATAAAGTGCAAAAGACCACAAACTATGCGCAAAACTATTGAACTTCGACCGCGGCGTGAGCGCAAGCTGAGCTCCGCTGCGCTTGGCTCGGCGCAAGACATTAAAATGAATGGGTTTCATAGCGCAGCGCACACCGCGTCCTAGCTTTAAAAAAGCTGCTTTACCATAATCACGTCGTAATGCTGTTAACGGTCTATAGCCACACATTTAAGCTTACGTAATTTAAAACAACGCTAACTTACCTTTAAAATAGCTGAAGACGGCGTGTAAGAACATTAAACTTCCTTAAAACAGTGTCCTGTAGATTTGTAAATTCCACCTCGACCTCTAATCTCTGAGTTTGCAGGCATAGCCAGTCTGTGTTTGCATGAAGATGAAGCAGGCGGTGCTGGTTCGTTCTAAATGTTCTAATATCCATATTTTACACGATCCATAAAATGCCACGAAAAAACACGTTGCTAGTATCAAGTCACAAATATGCTAAAGACGTAAGACGGGTGAGACGCGGCAATACATCCAATCAGAGAAACTGGTCTATTTTAATTAAAGAAAACATATATCAACTATATTTTCCTCATTTGATTACATTACAAGTCATGAAACATTCAATGTTTAATTTATTTGAATTATTCTTGATATATATTAAAGTAATAAAAAACTTTGTAGGGGGGGCACAACAACCTGTTCGGGGGGGCACTGCCCGCGACTGCCCCCCCTTGACCCCGGCCCTGAGAACAGTTCTTTGAAACTTCCCAAATGTGAAACTGAACCACCAAGAGATATATAAAATATAGAAATACAATGAATTAATGAATGATATAATAAAATATAGAAATATAATAAAGAATGAATAAATGAATAATGAATAAAAACAATAATGAATAAATTAATTAATAAACAATAATGTAATAATAAAAATGATAATAATGAAATTGATAATGATAAAATAATATTTAATAATCAAATACAATAATTAAATGGATAATAACTAATGATTATAAAATGATTATGTAAATAAATGATTAAAGATAAAAAACACAATAATAAAAACATTCTGCACGTGAGGATCTAAGGTAGGATCCTTCACTCCCCCCTCTTAATCATATAAGACAAAATTAAATGATTATAGCAAGCAAACTTTCATAATCTTTATCAAAACACAGCTTTAAAAAGCTTGGATGGCCAGTCCTTACTTTTCCCTTCTACATGCTCTTAAAAGAACAGGTCATTTCTGTGTTTCCGCGTACCAGCGTCGGTTGAGGGAGTATGTCTTATACTGAATAATGGCCTTGATGGGCCTGTCACAGTCAAGTGTCTAATAAGACAAATCAACACTCTTATGACTCTTATGTACAAGAGCAAGATGACAAACACTTTTGAAATTGCGACTACCAAAGGTGGTTTTTAAATGATTCCAAAGTGGTTCTAATATTGATGTAAACCAGTCAGATGAGAAAAGACCATGGTTTTTATTTAGCTTAGCTATTCGTTTGTGCAAAACTTTAGCCAGATTATCAACCACTTTCCCAGAATCTTCCGGAATGTATAGGCAACATAACATTCGCTCGCAATTACAATTACATGTGCTCCCCTGAGAAGCCAACAGCATGTCAAGTGCCATTTGATTTTGCAAAACAACTTTTCTATAGAAAATAAAAGTAGAAAAAGCAATAGAAATAAAAGTGACATTCGCTGTAGCTTCAAATGCTTCATTTAATGTGTGTACTTCGTTTTGTAAATCAGTTACTTCCCAGAATGGAACAAGTCTTCCTAAACATTTCTCAGTATCAGAAATCGAACGTATGTCTCATGATTAAGTGCTACTTGTCGTGACTTTGGTTTTTGTGACTGCTGTATTTTTGTTTCTCTGTTCATGTTTCTGTGTTGACTGTTTTCACACATGCGCGGCTCTGTCACGGGTGTCATTGGTGTCATTTCTTTCACCTGCGTCTCTCACCTGATATTCATTTGATGCCCAATCGGTTTAGTATTTAATCCCTGTGTGTGTGTTTGTTCCTTGCAAGTTCGTCTGTGTATGTTCTCGCCATTACTAGCTTAGCTAGTTTCCAGTCTTGTCTTGTGTCGATTTCTAGTTTGGATTTATTTATTTCATTTGTGCTATCTGCTGTCCAGGAATTATAGCTGGGATTCTGTTCACACCCTCGGCTCTCTGGACTGTTTCTCTGCTGCCTGTTTCGGATTATCTTCAACCTCAGTTGGATTTACAGACTGATCTATTACTTAACTGCAGAGACTCATCGCGGCATTGTCGCTGTCCATCGGAGAGGTCCTTCATCACTGGAGCTGTCCAGCTTCTCTCATCTGTTTCTCTAACGCTCTCTCTCTCTCCCTCTGCCCGCCGCAGGATTTACCCCCTGTCCCAGTGGGTTCCGTGACGCGGCGCTCACGGGAGCGGTCTACGCACCCTACCCCGTATCGGGGCCCCCATACTCTCTCCCACCGTTCGTTTGTCTGGCCGGAGCCCGAACGTGTGTGGTTCATCGTTCCGGTGCCAGTGTGTGATCTCCACCCCAGCCGTCTGCCTTGGTGTGGCTTTGAGCCCAGACGTGCTTTTGACATTTTCCTCTCATTATCATTTAAATAAAGTCTTCTGTTATCCGCACTGGGATTTTCTGTTTTCATTGTATGACACTACTACACATAATCCTCTGACACTACTCACATCGCTGTTAAAGGTACAAATAACAGGTTACCTCTCAGCCCTTAGGAAGTAATGGATAAGCTCACAAACGAAGTGTGTACCATCAGAAGCAATTAGTGTTTCATTTGTCATTATCAGAAGAACTTTGTCATATCTGGAAAACTGGAAACGCATTTCTAGTTTGTAATGTTTACCCCGTTTCCTTCAATATCAGAAAGTATTCCCTTTAAATTTACATTTAGAGCAAATCGATGGTTTTATTCAGTACTGTTGTACGCAGGCAAATACCAGGAATTACTTGGATAAGATAACTTTTTGTAGTGGCAAACACTGCTTGTGAATAGCAGACTGCTTTCCCATGAATAATCGACAACCTTAAAAACACATCTTTAAGGATTTGACATTATCAGTGGTTCAATAATAATACACTTGACACCAACTTCGCCTTGTGATTTGGTACAATTAGAATCCCCCCAAAGATTATGAAAATATACTCTTTACCACCCCTAAATGCCTATGCTATGGCCATTTACAACTTTAACAATTTCAGCCATTTTCAGCATCTCTTCCAAGCAATAGGGCATAGTAAGATAAACAAATTGTCTGGTAAGGTTGCAACTTTGACACCAAAACCATCAACTGGGGATACCACTTAAGAGTGTTCAAAGATTGAATAGAGATGTTGATTATCAAATCAATTAGAATTTTACAAATGTTACCCATGTTACTTTTTTCAATGATGGAGATTATATCAGATAGCGGTAATGGATGTACATATAGATGTAGATTTTTGAAGAAAAGATTGACATACCCAACAATTGGAAATATTACGCATCTTAGAGTATGTATGAGTTACTGTCGAATTAAGATTACTGTGAATTCTAACCATGGATGGAATAATGGATCTGAATTGTGAATCAGAATAGAAATCAACACAGCAAATAACATAATTGTGTTAATTTGGCTCATACACTTCAGCGTTATAATTAAAAATGACCCATTAACCTCGTTTTAATCTGGATAAAAATCTCGTATAACAGCCAAATGGCTTAAGTTTCAAAACAAAACCCCTGAACATATGTTAATTAATAGCCAATACAAATACTGAGTGCATACAGTTAGAGTGAATCCATGAATCATTCTGAACAGATGTGAAACACACATCACATCTAATACATCTCTGACTCTGTGTCATGTCATGAAGACAACACTTGCAATGTGTCAGTTGTGATTCTTAAAACCCAGAATGTCTCTGTTCATGGAATCAACCAGAATCCACAAAGTCTCGCCAGTCCGTCCTTCCGGCAGAATCTCGAAGTACAGCGGAGTTCCAACTGCTGTCTGCTGGAGGTTGGCACCCATGAGACTCGTAAACATGATAAGGCTTTATTTTTCAGCAAATTTCTTGAAGGCCGCCGACATATATCTCTGCGAAAACATAAAAACAAAAGAGAGGAAAACAAGAGAGCTCCATGGCCAAAAACAACTTTGTATAAACAGATTTGTTAGGAAATATCTTGTTTTGACTATTGCTAGTAAATAACTAGCTTTGACTCCCATAGAAACTATAGACACCCTCAGACAACTAGGCTGGTTCTGGAGGAGCTAAACATTTGCCCCCCACCCCATATCTTCAACATGAGGTGCCCCCCCGTCCTAAAAAAACGGGATTCCCTTTCAGTCGGTCACTACGACGTCACGTTGTGACCGACGAATTGGGAACCGCTTCGCGGGTGACCTATCTGCTTCGAGAAACCTTTAAAACGCCAATGAACTTGGCATGCAGATAATTGCATCTGCCGGCGCCGCCCCGCCGCACAGGTATTTAATGAGCGGCAGGTGCAGTTATCAAATCAGCTTTTTAGCTTCGAAAGCTGGCAGACTAACACTCCTCACGAGAAGCTGCTCTAAACTCAAGGAATAGATCTCTGCGTGTCAGTTGGTTGGGCGAAGGCACCACAGCGAAGCTCGCGAGTGTTTCCACCTCTTTTTTCACTCTCTTTTATTTGAGTGTGTGCGTTCTCCTCCCTGTGTGCTTCATCAACTACACAGCTAAAAGAGTGATTTCCCCTAAAAGAGCTGCAGTTGAACTTGCGTCTTTTTAAAGACAGCCATTCACTGCTCACGGGCGTTAAAGCGTCTTTTTAAAGATGTCTTTTCGTCCGTGTTCAACTTCTGGATGCGGCAAGTACATGGGTCCTCGCGATGGACACGATCGCTGTCTCTCATGTCTGGGTCTCCAGCATGCTGAGGCGGCTTTTGTGGGAGGGACATGCTCCGCTTGCGAGAGCCTGACTCTTGCGGATCTGCGGGGTCGTGTGGCGTTTCTCCGGGAACGCCGCCCTCCGTTGCTGATCACCGCTAAGAAGGCGGCTGTGAAGCTACGGAGAGATGATCTCCGCCTCACGGTGCTGAATCGGCAAGCTGGTTCATCCAGCGGCTCTCAGCCACCGGATCCGCAACCATCTGAGGTTCCGATAGAGACAGAGAGCGCGCGTTCTGCGTCGCATTCTGCCTCTGTTGGTCCTCCCGAGAATTCTGTGTCTGTCGTAACATCGGAGGGGGGGCCGTCATTTTCAGACGCGGATCCGGATCCTCTCCCTCCTTCGGGAAGGGTTGCGGTTCCCGATCTCGACCCGGAGATGACGGTCATGCTCGCTCGGGCTGCGGAGACGGTCGGGTTGGAGTGGAGAGCTCCTCCCCCTTCCGTACCGTCCCGCCTAGACGATTGGTACTTTGGGGCTGCACGGGCTTCACAGTCTTCCCCACCGGTACCTTTCTTTCCCGAGGTGCATGATGAGCTGACTCGGACGTGGAAAAACCCGTTTTCCTCCCGGAACCGTCCGCATCAGCCATCACCCCTCACCTCCCTCGATGGGGGGGCCGCTAAAGGATATGCCGGTATCCCGACAGTGGAGCGTTCGGTAGCGATGCAGTTGTGTCCTGCCGGCGTCTCCTACTGTAAGGACCGTCCTACCCTTCCCTCACAGGCCTGCAGGCATTCGTCAGCCCTGACGGAGTCTGCATACCGGGCTTGTGGGGAGGCGGCCTCAGCCAAACATGCCATGGCTTTGTTGCAGGTTCATCAGGCTAAGGCTCTGAAGGACCTGCACAAGGGAGGTCACGATTCGGCGGTCTTTAAAGACCTGCGTGCGGCTACGGATCTGGCGCTACATGCGACCAAGACCACCGCACAAGCCGTCGGTCGTGCTATGTCCACCTTGGTGGTCCAGGAGCGCCACCTCTGGCTGTGCCTTGCGGACATGCGGGATGCCGACAAATCCCGGCTTCTAAACGCCCCGGTGTCCCAGGCCGGCCTGTTTGGCGAGGCGGTGGAGGACTTCGCACAACAGGTCTCCGCCACCCAGAAGCAGACTGAGGCTCTTGCCAACATCATGCCGCGTCGGAAAAAACCAACACCTGCCCCGTCGACGTCGGCACCTCAGTCTGCCCCTCACCGAGGGCGTCCTGGAGCGGCGGCCGCCTCCGTTCCTCATCGGGGCCGTCCTAGAAAGAAGCGAGGAACCAGCCGTCAGCAGCCCGCCCCGCCCGCTCAGCACGCTAAGCCTGGTGGAAAACAAAAATCTAAGCGGCCCTGAGATGGGCGAACTGGAGGTGGAGGGGATCATTCTTCGGGAGATGATCCCCTCGCCGCGGGTACTACGATTGTGCCGTTAATTCCCCTCGCCCGGTAGCTGGAAGCTTGGCAGCAACTTCCCAGTCCGTCGCGCTGGCTTTTACGCACGATCCGTCTTGGCTATGCGATACAATTCGCCCGGCGACCTCCCAAATTTACAAGCATTCGTTTCACTATGGTGAAACCCGCCGATGCGCACGTACTATGTGCAGAGATTGCTGTCTTATTGGCGAAAGACGCGATCGAGCCGGTTCCTCCAGCCGAGATGAGGTCAGGGTTTTACAGCCCTTACTTTATCGTACCTAAGAAAAGCGGCGGGTTGCGACCGATCCTGGATCTGCGCGTTCTGAATCGAGCACTTCACAAGATGCCGTTCAAAATGCTTACGCAGAGAAGCATATTTCAATGCATTCGCTCACAGGATTGGTTTGCAGCCATCGACCTGAAGGACGCGTACTTTCATGTCTCAATACTTCCCCGGCACAGGCCGTTTCTCCGCTTTGCGTTCGAGGGACGAGCATATCAGTACAAAGTCTTACCGTTCGGGCTCTCTCTCTCTCCCCGCGTCTTCACGAAAGTAGCAGAGGGCGCTTTAAAGCCTCTCAGAGAGAGCGGTGTTCGCATCTTGGCATATCTCGACGATTGGCTCATTATAGCACAGTCGCGTCAAATGCTTTGCACTCATCTAGATCGGGTGCTCAAACACCTCGCCCGTCTCAGTCTTCAGGTCAACCGAGAGAAGAGCAAACTGTGCCCGACACAGAAGATCTCTTTTCTCGGCATGGAATTGGATTCGGTCAATCTTACAGCACGTCTCACGAAGGCGCGCGTTCAGTCGATTCTGGCTTGCTTGAATACGTTTTCGGGCAAGACTGCGGTCCCTCTGAAACAATTTCAGAAATTACTGGGGCATATGGGTGCAGCCGCGGCTGTAACACCGCTCGGTTTGCTGCATATGAGACCGCTTCAGCATTGGCTTCACGACCGAGTCCCGAGGAGAGCGTGGCTCCCCGGCTTTCACCGTGTCACGATCACACCGAAATGCCGTCTCACTTTCACCCTGTGGTCAGACCCAGCGTTTCTCAGGGCAGGGATGCCACTGAGACAGGTCTCCAGACATGCAATAGTATGCACAGATGCCTCCAACACGGGGTGGGGAGCCACGTATGGCGAGCTTGCAGCTTCAGGAGTATGGACATCACCCCAGCTGCATTGGCACATAAATTGCCGAGAACTGTGGGCTGTATATCTTGCGCTCGTCCGCTTCAGCAGCGAGTTGAGAGGCAAAGATGTATTAGTTCGCACAGACAACATTGCGACTGTTGCGTATATCAATCGCCAAGGCGGAGTGCGCTCTCGTCACATGTCGCATCTTGCCCGCCATCTCCTTTTTTGGAGTCAGAAGAATCTGAGGTCTCTTCGTGCCATTCACATCGTGACTCCACCCTCAGTCGGTCCAGCTGATTTGGAGATGTTTCGGCAGAGCGCAGATAGATCTGTTTGCATCTCCAGAAACAACCCACTGTTGCCTATTTTATTCACTGAACGAGGGATCACTCGGCGTGGATGCATTGGCGCACAGCTGGCCAAGAGGTCTTCGCAAATACGCATTTCCCCCAGTGCGCCTCATTGCACAGACATTGTGCAAAGTCAGGGAGGACAAGGAGAAAATTCTTTTAGTTGCTCCACCAGGAGTTGGTTTCCAGAGCTCACTCTCCTCGCGACAGCCCCTCCCTGGAGGATTCCCCTGAGGAGGGACCTTCTGTCTCAAGAAGGGGGCACATGGCACCCCCGTCCCGATCTGTGGAACCTCCATGTGTGGTCTCTGGACGGGGCGCGGAGGTTTTAGGTGATTTACCCCAGGCGTATACGCTGAAATGGAACCTGTTTGTTGTTTGGTGTACTTCTCAACGAGAGGACCCCCGAGAATGCTCGATCAGTATTGTGCTTTCATATCTCCAGCACCGCTTGGAGAAGAGGCTGTCACCATCTACTATTAAAGTAGATATCGCGGCAATATCCGCGCATCACGCACTCATAGACGGTAGATCTGTGGGTCAGCACGATCTGGTCATTAGGTTTTTAAGAGGTGCGCGGAGGCTGAATCCTTCGCGTCCTCCCTCTATTCTTCCTTGGGACCTGTCCATGGTGCTGAATGCCCTCCGGGACTGCCCGTTCGAGCCTCTGCAGACGGCAGGGCTGGACTGGTAATCTGGCATACCGGGCAAATGCCCGGTGGGCCGACGTCCTTGGGGGCCGATGAATATAATATGATATATATTTTTTTTTAATTGGCCAACGACCGGCCTCATAAAGCATGGACAGCGGCCCATTGGTTCATTTTCCATACTGACACTGGGCTGGCCCAATCATCTCTTAACAAGCTCCACCCCTCCCCTTCTGTTTCTTGTGTCAGATGGAAACAGAGAGCGATGATCTGACACACACAAGAAACAGAGAGCGAGTATCATACAGACGTATCATACATCTCATACTATTTTTGTCTGACCAGCCCATAACACTCGTTCATTGCGCAACGCAGTCCGTTGCTTTCTTTCTTTGTTTTAATGTAATTCATTAATGGCGCTAAAAGGTGCGGTGGCAATGTACTGCATTTTCCAAAAAAGTTAGCGTAAGATGTTTTTTTTCCGGACAGACCGGCCCAGGAGACACCTAATCAGCAGCCCATTGGTTCTTGTTGATTTGACATTTGGCTAGCC
The DNA here is from genome assembly GCF_027580225.2 of Misgurnus anguillicaudatus. Classification (NCBI taxonomy): domain Eukaryota; kingdom Metazoa; phylum Chordata; class Actinopteri; order Cypriniformes; family Cobitidae; genus Misgurnus; species Misgurnus anguillicaudatus. Next base: position 1,670,277 of record NC_073344.2, read on the forward strand.
CAATAACAACTTTTAGGGCATTTTATGAAGCATGCAGCGTCAGTGTGCGTCTGTCAAAATAAGAGACGACTGAGAAGGGAGTTGACATGCGGTAAGCAGAACTGCTTTTAAAACACTGTTGTTAGATATCCTCTTAATAAAACACAGTCAAAAACACATATGATAGATCAATGGCTGTTTGCAACATGACAGTGATTACACTGCAATAAAATACAGTGTGAATTATTATATCAAACTTTTGATCATAGTTTTTATCAAACATATTTTACTAATTCTAAACCAAATTAATTTTAATAACTACCATTAATTTTGTAAATAAAGCATTTATAAGTAAAACATTATTGTTAATGATGGCTGACTGGAGAAAAAAGCACCTTATATTCAAGCAAAGAGTATAGAAGCCCAAGAGGCGAAACTCTGTTGTGTTATGGGTAACAGTCTGTAGATGGCGCTGCGGAGCCACGGCCGCCATTATGGACTGTAAGCTGCTGAAATCGTTAGCGCGCCTTACAACTGTGAATATGAGCAAGTGGTTAAAACGCAAGCAGTGTTCTGCAATAAATTGCAAAAATTATCAGTCCACCAGAAACTTGTTAATATTTTTGTGATATTCTATGTAAAAGATAAACTCTTAAGAAATGTTCATTTATAATTTTATTTATTTATTTTTCCAAATCATATATATGGTGATGTTCACTCATTTCAAAATCAACATTTGAATAAATATCTTATTACTGTGCGTTTGCCTATATATTATTTCATGAATTTCTGTTATTCATATAACAAGGAAAATGCATAATAGAACATAAATATTGATAGATTAAAGGTTTGCAGTAACTTTATAATTGTGTCTTTGCAAACCGTAGGTAGGCTAATGAAGCTGATTCGGTGGGGGACATACCCTTACGAAAAAGTACTATAGGAATCTTATAGTATTTTTGGACAAAATAGAATAGTAATCTTATAGGAATACTATAGTAATTTGGGACATGCTATAGAAGTACGATAAGAAGTATGTTATGTTCTGTAATACCTCTATAATATCCTAGAGCCACTATAGTATTTCTATAGTAGTCTTATCGTACTTTTATAGTAATATTTTATCCCAAAATACTATTTTCCTAAGGATAATTAGGCCATGCATAACCACATTGTTTTCGTATTTAGATATGACGACCAGAAAAAAAATAAGTTATGCCAAGTTTTTGTTATGTTAACTTGGTTCAGTGCCATTGACTCATTATTTTTTGGCGTTTTCCTTCAGTTTTCAGTCCATAATGGCGGCCGCGCCATCACGTCATGAGGGCAACTGTTGCTATGGAGCGTTCTATCGAGTTTCGCCTCTTGGGCTTCTATACTCTTTGTTCAAGTGTGCAGAATTATTAGGCACATTTTCTTTTACATTTAAAATGGGCCAAAAATGTTTGACACACACTGGACATTCATTATTTATGTCCATAAGAAAGATGCCATGCATGGAAATTGCAAAACTGAGGTATGACCATTATACAAGAAATCCTGATTCGGGCAGCAAGGGCATAAAATAGGGTGAAAGGAAAATATATATACAAAATTAATGTTGGTTATTAAAATTTGGTTTGGAATTGGTAAAAGGTGTTCAGAAAAAAAGTGATCAAAATTTTCTGTACACACTGTAATGGGGCTTGTGGCTTGTCATTGTAACATTTATCTTGTCTCAGTGTTATCATAAGGTGCACAACATTGTGCACTCACTGGCTTATACTATTATTTTTAAAACCTGCAAAGCCTTTTACAGCGCTTACATTTTTGTAATGTCACGTGTCAGCTCTTATACTTTTCTACTTAATTATTATATGGAGTTATAGTCAAGGTTGCACAAAGATTTGTGATCCTATGTAGTGGGCCGGTCTGGGCCAAAATGCCAGGGCCAATTTTTTGTCCCAGTCCAGCCCTGGCAGACGGTGAGTGTCAAGTTTCTCACTATGAAGACTTTGATGCTCCTCGCATTGGCTTCTATTAAAAGGATAGGGGATCTTCATGCATTTTCGGTCAACGATTCGTGCCTTCAGTTCGGGCCGGCCGAATCCAGCGTTACACTGAGACCCCGGCCGGGCTACGTACCTAAAGTTCCCACCACTCCCTTTAGAGATCAGGTGGTGAACTTACAAGCGCTGCCTTTGGAAGAGGCAGACCCAGCTATGGCTTTGTTATGTCCTGTACGTGCACTACTTGTGTATGTGGATCGCACTCAAAGCTTTCGGACCTCAGAACAGCTCTTTGTCTGTTACGGTGGTCAGCAGAAAGGGAAAGCTGTCACTAAACAGAGGATGTCTCATTGGATTGTAGACACAATCGCCCTGGCTTATGAGAAACAGGGCATTCCCTGCCCTTTTGGTTTGAGAGCCCATTCAACCAGAAGCGTGGCTTCATTTGGGCTTTGGCTCGTGGTTCCTCGCTTTCAGATATTTGTAGAGCTGCTGGCTGGGCGACACCTAATACGTTCACTAGATTCTACAGTGTTCGTGTTGAGCCGGTATCCTCTCGAGTTCTCTCATCAGATCAGTGAGAGCATCGAGGAACGGCTCCCGTGTCGGCTTGGAGCCTTTCTTTTTGGCTGCGCAGAAACCGCACCATTATGGAAGGCCATTAAGGCAAAAACGTTACAAAAAATGTTTTTTGTCTTTTCCACCGCTTGGTGACCGATGTTGCGGAGCATCGGCTACCAGCCTCTCACTAGATGTATTCTTGACTATCTGGGTGAGGCTAGCGCCCACATTGCGCCCCCTAGTGGTTTCTTTGTGAGTATTTCCGTGGAAAGTTTATGATTTACCATGTTTCCCTTAGCGGAGTTCGTTCCGCGCCTCTCTAGTGTTGCTAAGAGAGTGTATTTTTTATATAGACCTTGTGTCTTTTATCCATCACCTTAGTGGTAGACCCTTAGAGGGTTTTCTTTCCGCAGCGATCTTAGTTCCGCCTGACGAGTTCGCTTCCCAGTTCGCCCAGTCACTGTCGTGGGTTAAGGAACAAGTAGTGACCGGCCTCTGCTTCAACCCCATTTCCGTTCCCTTAAAGAGGAGAGTCGGAGGGTTTACGCAGGCACTGGAAGGGTCAGCTTCAGTGGCGCTTTGGTAGGGATTCCCAATTCGTCGGTCACGACGTGACGTCGAACCAGCATATTTGCCATAAAGGCAGCAAAGCCTTTCTTTGTGAGGAAAACCTTTACACCAAACGAGAAAATTATCAGTTATAATTGTAATATCTTGATAACTCTTGCATTTAGGTAAGGTTATAAAGTCACTCTGCAATTCACCAGACAGCCCTGAGGTGTTCTGCTTACAACTGATAGAATTTGGGAGTGCCAAATTGTGGTTTTGACAAGTTACGCATCCGCAAACAATTTCTTTTGCTTGTTTCCTAAAACCCCTCGCCCACCAATTTGCCTTAAAATGTGAACACATTTGAAAAACGCCTAAGCGTCCGACACTGTGTAGCTGTGTGACCAAATAAGGAAAAGACTTTTGGATTTACAAATTGGTGTTAAATTCCCAAATATTGTCATTTGCCAATTTGCAACTATTTTCAAACCATTCTCATTTCTCCTTTCTGGAGCATTGAATTTGAAAATCATCTTCTCAGCTATGTCTGTGAGCTGTTTGTCACCATAGATGACACATTTGAGCAGTAAGAGTTCCTCTGCCGTTCATGCGGCTGGCAACTGTAGCTGCCTGGTCAGCAAGGTATTCCCTTTAATCTCACTAGAATCTCCCTTCAGGTGGGCTTTTACCGCAACCTGTTCCCGGGACATCTCAGGAAACTTCTCTGCTGCCAACCTGCTCGAGATTTAGCTCCACAGTAGAGATGCGCGGTTGGCGGTTACAGCCGCGGACTCCGCGGATAAACCGCGGATCGGGCGGATGACGTGACGAAAAATAATATTTTAATTAAATTCGGGCGGGTGGCGGATCGACTGCTTGTTATTAGCTTTGTTCTTCAAAGCATACGACCTTAAAGGTGAGCATTATGTCTATCAAGGTTGCAGGCTCAGAAGTTCGCGAAGAGAACTGAAATGAGACGGTCTAGCCTTCAGAGGACCCATAATTTGGGTCACCTGTTGCACGCGCCCCCAGTAGCGCCCATCGCGCCTGTCAGCAATAAACAGCGGAGACATTTCTGACTTATTAAAATAAATATGTAATCAGAAAAATATGAATTTATTTTAGAAAATATGACACATTGATGTAGATTAAACTATTCAACAACAGTATATCAAATAATCAACCTTAGAAATATACGCAACATAAACCGAATAATATTAACACAAAACATAACTTATAATACTAAAACAGTGACAAGAAAAAGTTTTCTAAATACACGTTTATTTAATAAAGGTTTTAATTGTTTGGGATAGCCTCGGCATGTTAAGGATCCATTCGTTCTATCATTAACAGCGCAGAGAAATGAGGACGCATTTTGACACAGCTCTTATCAACGCCGGCGAAGGAGGTACGTGGCAAACTCAAAAAAATGAGAATTAAAAACAAAGGAAATAAAAGGTCAGAAAAGGGTTGCCTGGAATAAGTTTTACAAAATGGTAAATCAGGAGGATGACACTAGTGCAGACTATGTAATTTGTGCGTTTAATTTAGGCTATTTATTTATTTTTGTCCCATGTCATGTGCGCCGATTGGAGACTGGTCTTTATGATTTAAAAAGAAAGCATTCAAGTGAACAGTACTAAACGAACTTGAAGCAAAAATAAATTTCAGCAAATGCAAACTTCAATCAAACATAGTAAGAGGTGAAGTATAGCTTTAGCCTACAGAAATGCTTATTGCATTAATTTTTAAATGTGTGCGAGGTCCGTGCACGTCCTTCGCTAGCTAAACGTGCATTAAATATTAATGACGTTGAGTTTATTGTTTTAATTAATTTATATTCACAAAACTTATCAACAAAACATCGATTAAAATTAAGAGACAAATTATCTGAAACGAAATTCATTTTAAAGTAGAAAACAAAACTTAAATTAAACTCGAAAATAATGTCTGACCCATTACAATTCTCCCGTCATATTGGCCTTTACAACGCCCTATATGGCGTTTAAAATTACAGTCTATCTTTCGTAATAAGCTAACTAAAATTAAACAAAACATAAACACATTACAACAATATTCAAACCCAACAATACTCAAACATATATATAAAATAGACATTATGATACATGTTAAAACAATCTGATATAGCATTTATAATAGCTGGTTAGTAGATGTTTACTATTTTTGTCAAAACCTCCGTTGCAAACCTCCATTTACCTGAATTAAATTAATTTTTACTTTGAAAATGATGTGCTGTCACGTTAACACCAGCTGTTTGTTTACATAAGACTCCATCTACATTTACACTCAGCGCAACGTCTGATTTCTTAAACTAAAACAGGGTCTGCAGCGTTGACGAACGAATCCGTTTATGAGGGTCGAAAACGGTGATGTAGATGAAAGGCGTAAACGTAGCAAAAGTAACGCATTTTAAAGGATAAACGCATTAATGTAAACATAGCCTGAGTTCACTGCTTATATTCTAGGGCTTTCTAGTCTCGCGGCTGTCATCAGCAGCGGCTGTCATCAGCAGCGCCTTGCATCGCCCAGTCAGCGGATGGCGGGCGGGTGCGGTTTTGAAAACTGGTCAGAAACGTTGGTGCGGATGGATGGCGGACGGATGATGAGTTTTGTGATGCGGTTGCGGATGAAATAAAAGCCCATCCGCGCATCTCTACTCCACAGGCATAACAAAATATTAACTATAAATGTTAGTTTTGTTACTAGCCAATTCACATGTTTTTTGTGATTTTGCCTTTCATTTCCTTTTTGTCCACAAAAGATAAACATCATTGTAACAATCAAATTGGAATTTTCAAGTGGCAAATTGTCTAAGAATACTTAATGCTTGTATAATATCTATACAGTCACAATCATGGCTGTTTGGAATTGCTTCAGACAGACCAAGTAATGTAGCTGGATTTGATGGTGTGCCTTTTTCAATGTCATACGAGCAGCTTTCCCTAAAGAGATAATAAAGCATAAACAGAATATGGCAGATAATGATTATCTTTTTGACCAAGCAAGGCCAAATACACTGCCTGAATCGCTCGTAAACAAGGCCCCAGCTTTGTAAAACAAAGTCAAGTTGTTGGTTGTGAATAATACCCATACAGTACAGGCTTAATTCTATCTTCTTGTATTAAAACAGATGTCATATAACCCCTTTGTTCGTTTACATATGTCACACCGAGGGGCTGGCTGTCAATAGGCTAAAGCCACGCCCCTCTTCAACTTCCACTTCGAGGAGGTCCCCAAAGCCAACCCAATGACCAGACAACAACAAGGGCAGGTAAGTATAAAATTAATTCTTTATTGATTTAATAAATATTTAAAATGTTCTCGGGAAATGGGGAGGGGGGACGTGAGACTCAGGCTCCAACCTGGTCTATACTATCCGTGGCGCGCTCCTTTGTCCTCCTGGAGGCAGAATCAAAAGTGAATGAGTATTGTGGATTTTTATTTAGGCTGCGTACCTGGGTCTCCCTGGTGTGGGCTCTTCCTCGCACTTTCACAATGTTTCGTCGAATCACTCAGTATTTCCTCTTTCTTCTCCACAGGTAACAACTTAGGCACAAAGCACAGTTAATCGGCTTGGAATGGTTCTCACCTCTCTGCTGGACACAGCGTACCGTAAGTACAGGTTTCTTCGATCTCTCCTCAGGTTATTCACTTTCTCTGTTCTTTCCTTCACAGATATCAACTTGGACACAGAAGCACAGTTAATTGGCTTTGAATGGCTCTCACCTCTCTGCTGGACACAGCGTACCGTAAGTACAGGTTTCTTCGATCTCTCCTCAGGTTATTCACTCTCTCTGTTCTTTCCTTCACAGGTATCAACTTGGACACAGAAGCACAGTTAATTGGCTTTGAATGGCTCTCACCTCTCTGCTGGACACAGCGTACCGTAAGTACAGGTTTCTTCGATCTCTCCTCAGGTCATTCACTCTCTCTGTTCTTTCCTTCACAGGTATCCGCTTGGGCGAAACGTCTAATGGAGTAAGTCGTCCCTACGTGGCGTCGGGGGCAAACCTCTCGACGGCTGTGCGGTGGCAGGGGGGTGGGATAACCCAACGTCTCACCGGGCCGAGTGCTTCCCTTTCCTCGCTGCCGTCAGGCGTTCGAACTCTGGACAGGGGCGCCCCTTTGTAGAGGCCACGGGATGATAAGAATCACTTCACCTCGCTCTCTGCAACAATAAGACTCGCACAGTTTACAGTATTGAATGGTAATAGCCACAAATCGTACTCACAATGCTGCTGCTTCTCCAGCTCTTCGTTGTCGCTCGCACCACCCACCAAATGTCTAGGCGGGAAAGGATCGTCCCGGGGCACCGTGCTACTTTCTGAGATCTGAAACACGCTCACAACATATGCAGGTTTAAGTCAAGCTAAGGCCAGCAGCCTCAAACACACCCCAAAAAGCTTCCAAACTGTGAATAAACTTGGCCTTAAGTACTGCCTTGCTTGGCGTATCCTCCAATCGCCAACCGCTGTTCCTAACTAGGCACAGGTGCATCGAATTCGCCGATTTTCCCACTCGCGGCGCTTGCCGGAAGTCCAGTGTTCGTCTTTTCCGGTCCGGGCGGAAACACTTCCGGGCGGAACCAAACTTCCATAATTTTGGTTCCGCCCAAAAGAAAAAAAAAGATCGTCACCTTGTGACACATACAATGTAAAAGACTTTCTGTGATCAATCATGCCAAGTGCAGGAGCTTCGCATAAGGCTTCTTTCAATCCCTCAAAAGATATGTTAGCTTCAGGAGTATAGTTAACTGAGTCTTGGGCCTTTGGATTACCTTTTAACAAATTGTTTAAGGGTTGTGATTTTTCTGCATACCCTTTAAACTAATTACGACTGTAATTACATAAACCCCAAAAAGAAGAGATCTCAGCTCTTGAATAGTTGTTAATATATGTTTTTTTTAATTGCCTCACAGCGACTAGGTGTTTTTTTGCCTTTTACCCTGCGATACACTTTGAATTTGGGTCAAAGATTACTTCTGTTACTTCTTTATTGTATAAGAAATCAAACAGCCTGACGTCTCTCTCATGTTCAGTTTTTGTCTTCTGAACAAATCAAAATATCATCAATATATTGAATGATGACTGATGTTAAATCAAAATCTTTCAAATGTCTTTGATGTCTTAAATGTCTTAAATGTATTTTGCAAAGACTTCTGATATCAGGTTGACCTTAATTGTAAAAGCAAATAATGATGGAATTTCTTTTACAATTGGTACAGACTAAAATCCATTAGTCATATCAAACACTGTAAACCATTTGTGTTCCAGTTAATTAAGCTGGAAATCGTTGATGAGTCAGCCACAAGAGGTCTTATCTTATCAATGTATTGGTTTGCTTAGCTCCTTTATAATCAACTGTGAGTCTCCATGATCCATAACTGCCATATTACATTTCAATTTCCGAATTGCAAATCTGAATTCAAATTAATCAACACATCCAAACCATGTAATGGCTGAATTATGTCACCTACTAAATTGCAACAGTGACTACATGTGGGACAAACTGAAAAATGATAGGAAGATCTAAACATCACAAATGAGTCCCCATGTTACGAACCCCTGTTTAAAATATGCTTGGTGGAAAAGGGTTAAGCAACTCAAATGACACGTGACACTCACTCACACATCTCATTTCCCCTCTTCTCGACCGGTGATTAAACTTAAATTATACTTAAACACAAGTTATCTCGATAGGCCAGCCAACATAATGACGCACACAGAATTCACAGCTGCGTACTGCACAGCAAAGCTGCTGCCTAGGCCATAACACAGAGTTTCTCTGAGAAATGTCAAACTTTCTCCTGTAACCTGAATAGTTTCATTTCTGATGTTAAAGAACCTTCTGTAAGAAAATCAGATGGAAAGATTGTTATCTCTGCTTCTTATCAATGAGAAGATAAAATATGTATTTAAAATATGGACCCCAACACATAGAGTAGGGACATAAGCACTCTCAAAGCTTTAAATAGAGAAGAGAAAAGCTTTTCGTTGTTTTGTTTTTGCTTCAGCAATTGCTGGAAGAACAGATACAGTGCCTCACAAACCCCCTCCTTCGCTCACACAAATGTTCAGTGATTTTCAACACTTTCATTTATCTTTCATTTACAACTTGCAAATTCATTCCAAATTACTTACTGTTGTACCTTCTTACCACAAACCAAACTTAAAGGTTTATCCAAACATCTCTTTTAGCTCTATCGTCAGTTAAACGTTCACTACTTAAAGTTTCACCAAGAACTTCTTCAAACTTTTTCTGTCTGCTCATGACAGATTGACTGAAACTATGCTGAACCCATCTCTGACCGATAAAGAAAATAAATCTCTTTCAGAGCTTCCAAACTGTTAAAACTGATAATGGATTTAAGATTCCCTACTTCCTTTGACCATTATAAACTTACTCCACTTACTCTAACCTTCATACACTTACTTTGAACCCTCAACTCTATGAAAAACGGCACACTGTCTTTCACACACATTCGTATCTGAACATAAATTTACTGAGCATATTTTATTTAGTTAACAAAATGAGAGTTGAAACACTGTACCCTTTATTTTTATCCATCAAAATTGTTGAAAAATAATCTGTGGTTGTGTACGCTCTTGTGGAGCTTAATGAAATAGTCCCTTTACTGTTATGTTTATACATGGCAAATTTTGAAAAGCAACTTCTTTAAACATTGTTCAATTAAACGTCATATATCATATATATCATGGTATAACTGGCATTTGCAAAGGCAGATCTTCATTGCCAAGCACAGCATAGAAGTAGCAAAACCAAAATACAATCCTCATCTGAACTCACGAAGGACATGATTTACCCTTTTACAAACATCATTTTCTGTGTCAAAATCTGAAACTGGTTGTTGTATCGATGTCACTACCAGTGTCGCATGCATTTAGAATCTGGTAAAACCGACGTAATTTGCTTTCGATCAACAAAGAGTTGGAACTTAAACATAAGCCATTTTAGATTTTTGTTTATTTTCAAACTGAGCTTTTAACTTTTGACTATCTATCTTATAACCCCTTCAGCATTCCCTCCATAACTTCTTTTATCTCTGTTATGTTTGTTTTGATTTTACATTTTCACTTTTCAATTTCTACATTTAGACAAAGTGACAAAAATCCAAGGGATACGCTTCGATTCTCGGGTTCTCATTTTTTAATTTTACAAATGTTTTTTTTAACTCTTTAGATACGTCTTTAATATGTCTTTAGTTTTGTCTTGGAAACTTAAAGACCGCCCAACGTACTTTTGATGTTATATTTAGCAACTGAATTTTTCTTTTTCTGCTTGTTTGATCTTAAAGTGCTCTTTCAGCTGTTGTTTTAGCTTTTTAATTATATCATCTAGCTTGATTTTTAACTATTAACTGACTGCTCCATTATCAAAGTAATATAATCTGACCAGTAGACAAGCTACCAACACAGTACGTACTGAATTTTCCAAAATGTCAGAACAGAACACACTCACTTTTGCTTTTGCTTAAGTGGATGAGTCAGGAGAGAACACCGGACCAGCCAGAGAGTTACCCCATCATCACTCGCGGCTCAGAGTCAGAAGCCAGTGGTCTGGAAACAATTCCATCTGGATGTGCGAGAGAAAATCCCGACTCCTCGTTCGGATAGAGACAACAAAAATGTTATTCTATCCTGCCGACTACGCCAAAACTGTTAGATCTGGTCTCCACACCACAGACAAATAAAAAACGATCCAGCCCCAGACACCAGATCACGTCAGAAAATATAAGTTTACTTTGTTAAAGCATCTGTCAGATACAAGACTGATCAATCGTTGCTAGAGGAGAGCATAAACAGAGTCGTAAACAGAGTCGTAAACAGAGTTGTGAGACGGAGGTTTTAGATGATAAAATAGAACAGAGTTTTATTGATGGACAGTTAGTTTCAGTTGCATATGCCTCAATGTTCAAACCTCGTCCACCCCAGGAATACAGCATGCACTTGTTATATCCAAATTGCTCAGCTGCATCATCCCTTAGACCTTGGGCTTCCATAAACATTCTCTTTATCTATCTTGTTTACACACAGACAGAACAGTTCTATGAAACTTCCCAAATGTGAAACTGAACCACCAAGAGACATATAAAATATAGAAATACAATGAATTAATGAATGATATAATAAAATATAGAAATATAATAATGAATGAATAAATGAATAATGAATAAAAACAATAATGAATAAATTAATTAATACACAATAATGTAATAATAAAAATGATAATAATGAAATTGATAATGATAAAATAATATTTAATAATCAAATACAATAATTAAATGGATAATAACTAATTCTCCTAAAGTCTCCCCTTTTCTCCCTTGCTCGTCCGGATTTCAATAAAGCTCGGTGGGTATAGATTTGTGGTGTTAAGCCCACTAGTCGGGGGCGGGACTTCAGTCCTTAAAAGGGTGTCACTGCATCCATTTCCAGAAACATTCGCCGTCCCGTGCATTTTTCTCGTTCTCCCTAAACCAAACTGTGCAGAGTCTGTCACTGGGATGACGTTGTATCTTCAATACGTATATGTACATGTGTGTGTATATATTTATATATATATATATATATATATATATGTTTGTGTATATGTACATGTGTATACATATGAATGGCCCCTACGCTAATTGGGTTTTGTTTTTCTTTCTTCATGTCTCGTCCTTGTCTCAGAGGACAATGAGACAAACAGACCCAGTTCCGGTAAATGTGAAAGTCGGCACACCTCTGACCCACCGGCAGACCTTCAACGTGATGCCCAGCTGATGCATGACCAACGACCACCGGCAGAACCCGCTTAACCTCCGCCTAATCTCCTTAATCGTTTCAATGTATATATAAATATATATCCCAAGGGTTTTTCCCTTCTAGTACTTTTTTTTACAGCTGAGCCTGGGTTTTTTTCTCTCCTAGGGGGTTTTTCAACCCGGGGAGGCAGCCTTCTTGGGCTTAACTTAGCACCCTCTTCTTTACGTTACATTAGCAATACGCACGCTTATAATGTTGATTCATAGCCGCAGCAAATTTAGCTGCTTGTGCTATCGTGTATTATGTTGTGCTATCTGTCGTTTTTCTGTGCTTTCCACTGCTTCTATTAATGTAAAGCTGCTTTGAAACAATCACCAATTGTGAAAAGCGCTATATAAAAAAAATTGAATTAATGATTATAAAATGATTATGTAAATAAATGATTAAAGATAAAAAACACAATAATAAAAACATTCTGCACGTGAGGATCTAAGGTAGGATCCTTCACTATAAAATGATTATGTAAATAAATGATTAAAGATAAAAAACACAATAATAAAAACATTCTGCACGTGAGGATCTAACGTAGGATCCTTCAGGCCGGACGGACTCCTGTGAAGGAAGTGAACATCGAGGTTGGCGAAGTAACCATCTCCATTTATATGCTGTTGGCGACGTCCTGACCCTTCTTCCCCACGTGACGGTGGTGGGGAACAACTTCAAGTAAGAACAGTGTGGATATAGTGGGAAATATTAACGGTGAGGAGTTGGCTGCTGTAGGAGAAAATCAGCTGTGTGTGTATTATTACCTGCTGTGGATTATCTTCAAGGTTCGCCCCTATCTAGATCTCTTGTCCCGTTGGTTGGAAGAGAGGAGAGTGAAGCGTTCGATCCACCCAGTGTAGCACACCCAGGGAGAAACATCTTACCTGAACTTACCTGTGTGGTGACACCAGCGGAGGCCATGCTCGGCCCAACGCAGTTGCCTTCGACCTACATCTCTATCAGCCTTTTGTTGAAGCCTCAGAAAAGGGTAACACCTGACGTCCATCTCCCCAAAGGTCTGTGAGTTACATCTACTTCCTGCTTCGCTGTATATTCACCTTAAGCCCACCGCCAAAGATAGCCCGTTGTGTGTTATACTCACCGCATGCCAAAAGGTAAAGCCAGCATATTGTGTTGTACACCCGCCTGTATGCCCAAGTGAAGCCCCAGTTACCTTCAATGTACTTACCTTATGCCCAAAGCTGTTTTCTACGCCCGCCTGTATATATATCGCCCAGGCTTTTTTTCTCCTAGGGGGTTTTTTAACCCGGGGAGGCAGCCTTCTTGGGCTTAACACTCTGGGGTCGGCTGCGGCGCGGGCGCCGCCAACCCTTTATTTTTCAATCACTCCGTAAGAGACTTAGATAACTCTGCTGATTTTGGACATACAGATATGATTTATACATCATTTAAAACGTTAAAGGGTCTAGTTTTTTTTCTGTCCACTCCCAATAAAAACAGAATGTTGTGCTTTTCTCAAAATTAAGAAAATAAACATGATGCGCGTTTTGTTCTCTCTCCCTCAGTGAAGTCATTTCAGAAACGCGTCAGAAAATTAACTGTAACTTCACGAATACATGTCACATAAAAAAAAGATAAATGTCTACATAATGCTTGGAATGTCAGCTTTTAAATGATGTAAGTGAGATCAAAAACATATATTGTCATTCGGTGTAAACTGTATGAGAAGTAGGAGAGAGACCGTCTCTCTAATGTTACCTGATTATCTATAATGAGAAGAGATCGCCACACCCCCGCGCCATTGAAGTGAATGAGCAAAAACATCCATATGCATAACTTGTGCCTCCTGCAGTCAATGAATACGCAATCCACAACCCAGTCTCTCTATTCCTTGTTGTTTCATCCGATTGCACCAAAACATGACATCTAAATCCTTATTTACTTGCGTATGTGTGTCAGTATCTCCAGACGCGAGTGTATTCTTTGTTCTTCCGTCAAACATTTCACGCGAGGGGAACACACATAAACAAACACACGAGTCAGGAAACTCTACGCGGTTTTTGGTATTCTTATAAAATACGCGACTGCAAACAGTACAATCCTTATTTACTTGCGTATGTGTGTCAGTATCTCCAGACGCGAGTGTTTTCTTTGTTCTTCCGTCAAACATTTCACGCAAGGGGAGCACACATAAACAAACACACGAGTCAGGAAACTCGACGCGGTTTTTGGTATTCTTATAAAATACGCGACTGCAAACAGTACAATCCTTATTTACTTGCGTATGTGTGTCAGTATCTCCAGACGCGAATGTTTTCTTTGTTCTTCCGTCAAACATTTCACGCAAGGGGAGCACACATAAACAAACACACGAGTCAGGAAACTCGACGCGGTTTTTGGTATTCTTATAAAATACGCGACTGCAAACAGTACAATCCTTATTTACTTGCGTCTAAGCGTATATCTCCGCACAGCACGTTTATTAAACACAAGATCACTCGCATGTGCACACTTTAATTACTGCTTTCATGAGCAACACGTGAGGTAATGGCGGCGGCTGTAAACAAACATTGAGCAAGTTTATCATGCAAGTTTATCATGCTCGTCCCTTGTTGTGTTTCTACTATAATGATATAATGATTACAAAAACACAAATAAGAGTCCAAACAACGAAAGGCAGTTGTTCTTTTGAGCTTTTTACTGCACACAAACCCTGTGTTCACTTTACCATGATTAGGCTACTATGGTTTTTAAAAGGTAACTTATATATACTTGTGAAATTAATATAATATCAATATAAATATATATATATATATATATATATATATATATATATATATATATATATATATATATATATATATATATATAATGTGTGTGTATTTACATTTAAATTGAAAAGTAAACCATATCATGGTTTTACTACAGAGAAAGTTACATTCCTGTTGAACATCCCCACAAGGCACATTATGCGGCTCATTATGCAACCCTATTGTCTCTCAGCTGTCAATCACTGATTATTCAGGAGCTTTCCCACCTCCATGCATACAGCCTTTCCCAAGCAAAAGTGTCTTAGAAATTGTAAATCAATATCTTGCTTTATGTGAATGAGTAGGCCAAATGATTTTCACATCATTTTGAAGAAAAAACTCTAGACTACTTGATCCTGTTTTGAAAAGTCTTGGGAAAACATGTTTAGAATTAGTTTTGTGGACTTATATCAGTTACTTAAAATTTTTGCTTTTTCAAAAACCACGCATAAACATTTTTCTCTTAAAAATACAAACGTGTACATACATGTTGATTATATGATAGTGTAGCCCATTTTGTGCTGAACGCAGTGTTATGAGACTTTTGCCATTAATATGTTTTTAAGCAACTGAAAAAAGCACCAATGTCAGTGTCAGGAACAAGAGAGAGACTCAATTGCAGGTAAAACACAAATTTATTATAAAGTTGCAAAACAATGAAAAGTCTCTTAAAGCTCGGCCCAGGATTGGATGGATAGGCAGAAACAACCAGGCAGATGACCGGCGGAGAACCCAGATCCTCAGAGCTGACTACAAGGCCAACTGGAACCTCAGTGTACGACAATGCCAGCAGAGATGGAGTTGATAGCTGATAGGCTCTGGGAGACAAAGTCAGTGCTGACTACAAGGCCAACTGGAAACCCAGTGTACGGCAGCGTCAGCAGAGAACCCTGTATCCGACCCGGGTGGCGAGCGTTGAGGTGAAGAGGCAGAGAGGCTGGGCTGAAGAGTAGAGGTAGAGAATCCTGGCTGGACTGAAGATGCAGGGAGGCTCGACTGGACTGAAGAGGCAGGAGAGAGGATGAGACTGGTGGGCAAACTAAAAAAAACAAAAGAAAGAAAAAAACAGCAAAAAAACAAAAAGGCAAGGAGTCTAGAACGAAGGACAAAAACTAAACTTAAACCAAATCAAAGTATCAACAAAAGATAAACTTGAACAAACAATAAGACTGGAAGACTAGACTTAAAGATCAGCAATGCTAGAACAAGAGAACAACACGGTCTGACAGAGACAAAGGGAAACATGAGGGGAATATAAATGGTGTTTAATCATAGGGAACAGGTGTGGTGATGAGTGAATGAATTAAGGTCAACGAGGGGGCGGGGTAACAAACGAGACACCAAACACATGTCAAAGAAAGACCATGTGCTCCACAAACAACAAACACACAGCCATGGTTCATGACTGAGCTGACCTGACCAAATTCCTAACAGTACCCCCTCCCCCAGGAACGTCACCAGACGTCCCAGGAAGAGGACCATGATGCCGGCGGAAGTCCTGGATCAAAGACTGGTCCAAGATGTCACGGCCTGGAACCCATGACCTCTCCTCAGGACCGTAACCCTCCCAGTCCACCAGGTACAGAAAGCCCCTACCACGACGTCGCACAGCCAGGATTCTCCGTACAGTATAAGCAGGAGAGCCATCCACCATGAGTGGGGGAGGGGGGGCAGGGGCAGAGACAGGAGTACTGTGGGGAGAAGACAACACAGGTTTAACCCTGGACACATGAAATACAGGGTGAACCCGACCAAGAACAGGGGGAAGCTTGAGCTTGACAGTCACCGGACTGAGCACCTTAGTGATCCGGTATGGCCCAATGAACTTAGGAGCTAGCTTACGAGATGAGCCCCTGAGAGGCAAGTCCTTAGTGGAAAGCCATACTCGTTGACCACAGATATAGGTGGGTTGCTGGGTCCGATGTCTGTCAGCGGCTGCTTTGTTCCGTCTTGAGGTCTGGGCCAGGACCTTCTCCGCCTTCCTCCAGGTGCGACGACACCTCTGGACAAAGGCAAAGGCAGATGGAACAGCAGCGTCAGGTTCCTGTGAAGGAAACAGAGGGGGTTGATAACCTAAAGATGTCTGAAATGGGGACATACCTGTCGATGCCACAGGTAAGGAGTTATGGGCATACTCAATCCAAGGTAGTTGTTGACACCAGGAGTTCGGATTATGAGACGACAGGCAGCGGAGGGCTCTTTCGAGATCCTGGTTGGCTCGTTCACACTGCCCATTGGTCTGAGGATGGAAACCAGACGACAGACTCGCAGAGGCCCCGATCTGTCGACAGAACTCCTTCCAAAACCGTGAGACAAACTGGGGACCCCTATCTGAAACCAGGTCAACAGGAAGACCATGAATACGGAAGACATGTTCAACCATGATTTCAGCAGTCTCTTTAGCAGTGGGGAGTTTGGGAAGTGGGATGAAATGAACTGCTTTGGAGAAGCGGTCCACCACTGTCAGTATAACAGTGTTACCTCTCGACAAGGGAAGCCCTGTGACAAAGTCTAGAGCAATATGTGACCATGGACGAGAGGGAATGGGAAGGGACTAGAGCAGACCAATGGGAGGCTGATTAGAACTCTTGTTCTGGGAGCATACTGAACAAGCCAACACAAACTGCCTGACGTCGACCTGCATAGAAGGCCACCAAAATCGTTGACGGATGGCAGTCATCGTTCTGCGAACACCTGGGTGACAGACCAGCTTGGACTCATCACCCACCAGAGGACATTGGGGCGCAGCACCTCCGGCACAAACAACCGACCCACTGGACAACCCCCCAGCACTTCAACCTCTCGACCAGCCTCCCTGACCCACCTTTCAACCACCCAAGAGAGAGAGCCCACCTCCACACCCTCTGGGAGGATGGTCTCAATCGGACTCTCCCCCTCAGGAGGCTCGAACAAACGAGAGAGCGCATCAGGCTTAACATTCTTGGGACCTGGCCAATACGAGAGGGAAAAGTTAAACCGGCCAAAGAAGAGTGCCCAGCGGGCCTGCCGCGAACTAACCCTCCTGGCTGAACGGATGTATTCCAAATTTTTATGATCCGTCCAAACCAGGAAGGGTTGTACTGCTCCCTCCAACCAGTGGCGCCACTCACCCAATGCCAACCTGACTGCCAACAACTCCCGATTCCCTATGTCATAGTTGCGTTCGGCTGGGCTGAGCCGGTGGGAGAAAAAGGCACACGGATGCACCTTCCCATCTTTGGGTGAACGCTGAGATAAGACCGCGCCTACCCCGACATTGGAAGCATCCACCTCAACAATGAACTGGAGGTCAGGATCTGGAACAGAAAGCACAGGAGCAGTGACAAAACGGGACTTAAGCTTATCAAAGGCCTCCTGAGCTCTATCATTCCACTTAAACTGAACCTTAGAGGAGGTGAGTGCTGTAAGGGGTGCAGCTACCTGACCAAAGTTCCTGATAAATCGCCGGTAGAAGTTGGCGAAGCCCAGGAATCGCTGCAGAGCTTTTCTAGAGTCGGGGACTGGCCACTCGGCAACGGCCCTTACCTTAGCAGGATCGGGTCTAATCTCTCCCACCGCAATGATATGTCCCAGGAACGAAACTGACTCTTTGTGGAATTCACACTTCTCCGCCTTGACAAAGAGCTGGTTCTCCAGCAGCCGTTGAAGAACTCTGTGGACATGTGTGTACCTGCTTAGATGGGGGAAAAATCTAAATGTCATTCAGGTACACAAAGATAAACTGATTGATCGTGTCTCTCAACACATCGTTCACCAGAGCCTGGGAGACAGAAGGGGCATTAGTAAGGCCAAAGGGAAAGACCAGTTATTCAAAATGTCCTGTAGGGGTGTTGAAAGCAGTCTTCCACTCAACTCCCTCTCGGATCCGAACCAGATGATAAGCATTGCGGAGGTCTAATTTGGTGAAGACCTGTGCTCCCTGCAAGAGTTCAAAGGCAGAAGACATAAGAGGTAGGGGATACCTGTTCTTAACTGTAATGTCGTTCAAACCTCGATAATCAATGCAAGGCCGCAGGGAGCCATCCCTCTTCTTCACGAAGAAGAAACCTGCACCCGCCGGAGATGAGGAGGGACGGATGAGACCAGCTTTGAGAGATTCTTGAATGTATTTCTCCATAGCCTCTCTTTCAGGACCAGACAGGGAAAATAAACGACCCTTAGGCGGAGAAGTGCCTGGGAGAAGATTGATGGCACAGTCATATGGCCGATGAGGAGGAAGAGATGTGGCTCGAGACTTGGAGAAAACCAGACGAAGATCCAAATACTCCACCGGCACCCCGGAGACGTCGGCAGCCTCCACCTGAAACACAGAAGAACAAGACACAGAAGAAAAAGCCGCACCCAGACATGAACCATGGCAAGACGGACTCCAAGCCAAAATAGAATTGCCTGACCAATCAACGTGAGGATTGTGCTGCTTCAGCCAGGGATGCCCCAAAATAATGGGGGCATGAGGTGATTTCATCACTAGCAACTCAATTTCCTCACGATGATTGCCCGACACAACTAGACCTACCCGGGGAGTGCAGTGAGTGATAACAGAAATTAGACGACCCTCCAGGGACCAGGCATGAACAGGAGATGAGAGGGGGAGTAAGGGTATACCCCACCGCTTAGTTATGGCATAATCGATGAAGTTTCCTTCTGCCCCGGAATCCAGCAGAGCCAGAACTTGATGGTTGGACTCCTTAAAGAAGAGAGAAACGTCCAAATGAGTCCGAGAACAGGGAAAAGAAGGAAGACGGCCCACCAGTACTCCCTGAATTACGGGTGGACCCGGGCTTTTACTGGACATCGAATGGCAATGTGGCCAGCCTTCCCACAGTACAGGCATAGCCCTTGAGTCAAACGGTCTTGTCTTTGCTGGGGAGTTAGACGAAGTCGCCCCACCTGCATGGGCTCAGGAGCTGTGGGCGAGGAAGTAGCTGGTGAAACCGCAGGTACCAGAGAGGTATTCTCAACCTCCATCTGAAACGAATGGAGGCGGCGCCGGTGTTCACGCCGACAGAGACGAGTCTCAACACGCAGTGCAAGGGCTATAATAGAATCCAGACTGCTGGGTAACTCCAGTCCCATGATCTCATCCTGGATGGAATCAGCCAGCCCCTCCAGGTAACGAGAACGAAGAGCGGCCTCATTCCATTCACAAGAGGCTGCCAAAGTCTTGAAAGTAATGGAATACTCGGTCACAGAATGGGTCCCCTGAGACAGGCGTGTCAAACGAGATGCTGCTTCCTCTCCTCTGGCAGAGCGATCGAACAGTTTTATCATTTCAGAGCGAAAACTCTCAAAAGAGTTACAAAAGGAGGCCTCAGAGTCCCAAACTGAAGTTCCCCACTCACGAGCTCGGCCAGACAATAGTGTTAGAACATAAGCTACCTTTGATCTCTCTGTGGGGTAGCGACGAGGTTGCAAAGCAAACACCAAGGAGCACTGAGACAAAAACGCCCGACAGGAATTAGGATCCCCATCATAAACGGGCGGGTTGTTGGCATGGGGTTCAGGCTCATGACGAGAAACAGCAGATGATTCCGTGGATGCAGGACTAGCAGCAGCGCCCTGTTGGATCTCCTCGATCCGAATGTTGAGCTCCGCCACCCGGGTAGAGAGTTGGACTACCTCTCGTAGAGCAGCATCGAGCTGGGTGGCCTGTTGTCCTAAGAGTGCACCTTGCTGGGCGAGAGCTTGACGAATCTGATCTTGACCTGCTGAGTCCATGTTGGTCAGACCGTACTGTCAGGAACAAGAGAGAGACTCAATTGCAGGTAAAACACAAATTTATTATAAAGTTGCAAAACAATGAAAAGTCTCTTAAAGCTCGGCCCAGGATTGGATGGATAGGCAGAAACAACCAGGCAGATGACCGGCGGAGAACCCAGATCCTCAGAGCTGACTACAAGGCCAACTGGAACCTCAGTGTACGACAATGCCAGCAGAGATGGAGTTGATAGCTGATAGGCTCTGGGAGACAAAGTCAGTGCTGACTACAAGGCCAACTGGAAACCCAGTGTACGGCGCCGTCAGCAGAGAACCCTGTATCCGACCCGGGTGGCGAGCGTTGAGGTGAAGAGGCAGAGAGGCTGGGCTGAAGAGTAGAGGTAGAGAATCCTGGCTGGACTGAAGATGCAGGGAGGCTCGACTGGACTGAAGAGGCAGGAGAGAGGATGAGACTGGTGGGCAAACTAAAAAAAACAAAAGAAAGAAAAAAACAGCAAAAAAACAAAAAGGCAAGGAGTCTAGAACGAAGGACAAAAACTAAACTTAAACCAAATCAAAGTATCAACAAAAGATAAACTTGAACAAACAATAAGACTGGAAGACTAGACTTAAAGATCAGCAATGCTAGAACAAGAGAACAACACGGTCTGACAGAGACAAAGGGAAACATGAGGGGAATATAAATGGTGTTTAATCATAGGGAACAGGTGTGGTGATGAGTGAATGAATTAAGGTCAACGAGGGGGCGGGGTAACAAACGAGACACCAAACACATGTCAAAGAAAGACCATGTGCTCCACAAACAACAAACACACAGCCATGGTTCATGACTGAGCTGACCTGACCAAATTCCTAACAGTCAGTGAATGTCAAAACTTCCCCAGGGCCCTAAAAACCCCTTAGACCCCAGAGGATTAAAGGCGGAGTCCACAATGTTTAAAAGCCAATGTTGATATTTGAAATCACCTAAACAAACACGCCCCTACCCCAATAGAATCTGGACCTTCTGTTGATAGACCCGCCCCACACATACGCAACCCGGCAAGGATGTCGGTTAGTAGACACGCTCCTTACTGCTGATTGGCTATAAGTGTGTTTTGGTAGTCGGCCCGTCTCCTTTTCCAAAGCGTTTTTCAAACATCGTGGACTCCGCCTTTAAAATTCTAACAACCATCAGTGTAATGATGTCTAATTATGTGAATGTTTTATTCTTTAAATATAAAAATATTTGCCTAATTGAACACGGAGTGTATTGCAACTTTTTTTATTAATTTTTTTTTACAAATATTGAGTTATATAGACTGGCCCCTAGTGGAGTCAAGTGGGATAAGGTATAGCTAAGAGTGCTTCAGACCAACCTTCCGAAAGTATGACTTACAGAAGGGATATGTAACTAAGAACGTTTTGGGAAACACGTATTAACGATAAGGTACAGCTTAAGGTACAACTTAAGAACGACGTAGAGCTAAGAAGGTTTCGGGGAACACAGCCCAGGTTTGTCCATGACAACATAGAATGATTCATCACACTAAGCATCTTGATCTGTAGCTGGACAACTAGAATTACAACAGATTCACCTTTATATAATTGTGTAACAGCATGTCACTTCTTAGGTACCCCTGTCCAACTTACTGCAGTGCAATGCCAAACAACAACTCTATATGCGTTAATTTAGTTGTGTTAAAAATTAAGGTCAAAGATAGTGTTGGAGTACATGTCTGCATTATACTGTATAAATTGATTTTACTAATTATTTGCCCTCGTACAATTACTTATAGATATAAGTAATGTTAATCTACCTGATGAACTATGTAAAGGTCTGAGGCTAGAGTGTGAGTCAAAGTAATGCACACATGATAGCAGCAAGCTAACGTTTTTTGCAATGCCTCTCACATACATGAACACACCACATGACAATAAACGAATTATGAATTAGCTATGCAAACCAAGTAAATAAGATGTAACTGGATTTGATGGTTATACTATTTGCAAACTAAGGTTATCAGATAGTTGATTTCAATATTTAGAAGAAACTTGATTGAAATCATTATATTCACTGATTTGGTAGTCAGCAAATGTAAAAAAACAATACTTACTGTAGTTCGCGTTATGGTCAAGCTGCATCTCTGGCGGACCCGTGATCGATTCATGTTTCCTCGCGGTGGCAAAAACACAGGCCTCACGTGGTTCTTGCTTCGTCATCCAATGTTTAACTCCATCATATTGCCGGGATGTTAATCCTCTGATCTAAATCCTCTGGGGCCTATTGCACAAAACTAGGATAAGGGATTAAGCCTGGATATCTTGGTGATCTTGGCTCAATTGATCCGTGATCCGGTTGCACTAAAGCTGGATAGGGGGCAGGAGGATAAGTTATGGTATAAATTACCATGGAGATCTATTCTGTGGAGCTAGCCTGCTCTGGACCAGGCTAAATTCCAGGATCTATTTAATCTCATCCCTTATGTCAGTCAGCAGTCACCACAAATGGAAACCAATAGTTATTTCACTGCCCAATATACATTGTTATCACATATAACTAGACCCACTGTCATTTTTTAAATGTTTGTGATAAATAATTTCAATAATTTTGGATAAATTATGATTTTTAGATTATGTTGCTATCATTAGATAATTTACAGTTTCCAATAGACTATAAGGCTATATATAAAATTATAGAACATTAGGGCCACAGAGGAAAAAAACAGACAGAGAATGAAGTCGTAATATTGTAACTTGTTGTTTTAGAGGAGGACAGTTTCGTGGCATTTCGTGGAATTGTACTTCAGTATGGTTTCAGAAACAAGGACATACTTAATCTTTTGGCACATCAGCATCAAATTGTTACAAGTATCAGGACTGTAAAAACAATACAGAAAGAACCAGCCTCAAATGTATGACTTTCTCCTTTCCTCGGTGTGGCCCTTATACTCTGTCGTATAAAATACACATTCCATTTAAATATAAAAGCACAGTGTGTAACATTATGTTTCTTTATTGAATAAGGACAAAACAAAGCAGGTAAACCATCAGCTTCTTTCGAAACTGAAGTCACACAGTGACTCTACAAGATGGAAAGCACAGAATCAAAGCATATTATACAACCAAAGGATAAATACACATTCAAAGGTCTGTATATAACACACCCTGCATGTCTGCACACTGAAATAAATGCAGGACAAATCAATACACATTAACTGAACAGACAATTTCAGACAACTGAAAATAAGACAATTAATGGACGCAGTAGCCTCCCTACAAGCTTGTATTACAAACAGTATACACACAGTATACAGCACAAACGTCAAAAGAGGCCAAATCAATAAAAAAACAAAACAAATTGAAAGCACACATACTAACTAAAATAATTCAACACATATTGGTCCCTCAGCAGCCGACCACTGTTGTCATCAGGGAAGATTTCCAGATTGTCCCAGTCCATGGCTGGCGGCACTCTGGGGGCCCTCTCCTTCCTCAGGCAGGCCACATTGTGGAGGACACCACAAGCCACTGTAATGTCACATGCCCTCACAGGGCTGACCCTTAATTTATGAAGGCAGTGAGAGCGTGCCTTCAGGAGGCCAAAGGTCATTTCAACTCTGGCCCAGGTCCTGGCATGGGCATAGTTGTAGGCCTGCTGTGCTTCCTGAGGGTCTGTGAAAGGTGTCAGGAAAAAAAGGCTGGCAGCCATACCCCCGTCTCCAAGCAACACACCAGAGAATTCACCTGTCAACACAAAATCTCATTACTACCTCATAAACACAGTGATATTCTTGACACATCCATTATGTAAAAAGTGGTTAATAATAGGGGTTGTGTGGCTCACCTTGTGATAGGCACTGATAGACTTCAGAGGTCTGAAAGATTCTGGAGTCATGGACTGAGCCAGGCCATTTTGCCAGTGTTCAATGGAAAAGATCAAAAAGTTATGTTCACCTGAACATTAATGCTGTGAAAAGATTTCATATTTACAAAATCTGCCTCATGGGCACCTGAGGGGGCTTTTATCCTTATGTGTGTGCAGTCCAGTGCACCAATGACACCTGGCATGGGCATAGTTGTAGGCCTGCTGTGCTTCCTGGGGGTTTGTGAAAGGTGTCAGGAAAAAAGGCTGGCAGTCATACCCCCTGTCTCCCAGGAACACACCAGAGAATTCACCTGTCAACACAAAATCTCATTACTACGTCATAAACACAGTGATATTCTTGACACATCCATTATGTAAAAAGTGGTTATTAATAGGGGTTGTGTGGCTCACCTTGTGATAGGCACTGATAGACTTCAGAGGTCTGAAAGGATTCTGGAGTCATGGACTGAGCCAGGCCATTTTGCCAGTGTTCAATGGAAAAGATCAAAAAGTTATGTTCACCTGAACATTAATGCTGTGAAAAGATTTCATATTTACAAAATCTGCCTCATGGGCACCTGAGGGGGCTTTTATCCTTATGTGTGTGCAGTCCAGTCCACCAATGACACTGGGTCCTGTAAAAGAAATGAGATTTTGGCTCCAAATGATGAATCCTCACCATTGTAGACTGAATAGTACTTTCACAAGTTTGACATGATACCTTATGCCTTTTGGAATCCAGAGAGATGGTCTCCTCATCATCATCGCCGTTATGGGACCTTGACCCAATCACATTTAATTGGATTCATATTGAAGCTAGTAGACAAGACATGCCAGGCCTACAGTTTGCCTTTGATGGAGTACTCACTGGATCAGCATCGTCTGGTGCTTGTGCTGGTGGCTTTAACAGTAACACAGTGCTGCCAGACACTGCAAGGCAATAGGCAAACCAAAGTCAGACAGTTCAAATAGATTCAATATGAATGGTATTGTGTCCTATGTAGAGATGGAAGAACATACCTTGTATGAAGCGGGTGGCATCTTGTGAGGGACCTATGCTTGTCTCTTTTCCCCCAGGGATCCCCTCCAACAGGCCCGCCTTTATTAGCTCCAAAGCTGGCTTCTGCTGGGGTGAGGTCAGCTTTTGGTGACCCACCACCCATGCCTTGTCTCTGGGTATTCTTTTTCACTGCTAAAACAGTACAGACAATGTGTAAGCAGGCACCTTCTGGGTAAAATCTATGCTTGTGCATTATTAAGTATTAGTCAGGGCCCTTACCCGCCTGCAGAAAGTTCTTGTATTTGATTTTGACCTGCTGCCATATCAGTTTTGGCCCGGTCATCACACACACACACCACACAAAAAAAGAGAGACTTTCTTTATCACACAAGAACATTCAATGGAGTCACACTGCAAAAAAAATGACTTACTCTGTATTTTTGTCTTGTTTTCAGTAAAAATATAAAAAAATTCTTAAATTAAGATGCATTTTCTTGATGAGCAAAATGACCTAGGAAAATAAGCAAAAAAATCAGCCAGTGGAATAAGAAAAATTGTTTTGAATTAAGTGTTTATGAAAAAGTATTTGAAGAAAACTTTTAATACATCTTAATTTAAGAATTTTTTTATATTTTTATTGAAAACCAGACAAAAACACGAAGAAAGTCATTTTTTTTGCAGTGCAATGAGCAAGTGACCTTGGGTCCTTTGAAAGGCGCTTTATAAATTAAAGTGATTATTATTATAGCTCATCTATTTATACAATTCAATTTTATTTTTAAAGTGCTTTTCACAATTGTTTCATTGTTTCAAAGCAGCTTTACATTAATAAAAACACTTACATTAAAAAAAGGTGGACAACATAAGAAGCAGAGTACATAATGAGCGTAGTAATAATGTAAGGCTTTCATAATAATTTATTGAAGCCTTATCCAGTCTGATGGAGTTACTTTACACAATCTCACTCATATTTGCAGTCCATTTTAATAAAAAATTAACTGTTTTATAATCAGAGTACAATTGCGTTTTTGGAGATGTGAATTAAATATTTTAATTGTAATAGTGATGTTTCAGCGGAGTGAGTGTGTAATTGTGCACTACTTATGCAATCAGGCGGTCTGCAATACTTTGCCACGCTTTTTCTCTTTGCTTTATCACTGTGGCGGTGTTGCCTTTCTTCTTAATTATGTCTTTTTCCTCCTCGTATGGATTTGTGCCTCTGACAGGGAAAAGAACGCCGCTAGTTGCCATGGTGAATCGGTGAATCCGTGATTAGTGGCGGGGTCTATTTGAGGGATCCGTGAGCGTTCACCTATCCAGGATTGGTTTCACCTAGCTTAATGAATCCGTGTCTGCTCATCCTGTGCAACCAATTAAGCCTGGACACACTTGTTTTGGCTTCATTGAGCTCAGCTGAGTCATTTATCCTGGATATCTTAATTCTACTTTTGTGCAACAGGCCACTGTTCTCTAAATTTAAATACCAAACTACCAAGAACACATCAACACATCAACATCGACTGCTTTTACTGAATACCAACCTAGTCTGCACTGAGCCAACGTAGAGCCTGTCAGACAACTCCCTCTGCATACAGTGCCCTCCACAATTATTGGCACTCCTGTTTAATATGTGCTCGTGGACTTCTAAAAATTATCCTTTTTATTTAAACAACATAGAACCCTAATGCAAAAAAAAACAAAAATCCAACCTTTGATTTAAGTACATTACTTTGGTGGTAAAGAATTTACACGTTTAGAAAAAAAACTTGAAATCATGCGTTCCACAATTATTGGCACCCTGATATTGATACTTTGTACAACCCCCTTTTGCCAACACGACAGCAATTAATCTCCTCCTATAACATTTCACAAGATTGGAGAACACAGAGAGAGGGATCTTTGACCATCTTCTTTGCACAATCTTTCTAGATCATCCAAGTGTCCTGGGTCCTCTCTTCTTTAGCTCCCCCCACAGGTTTTCGATTGGGTTGAGGTCTGGGGACTGAGATGGACATGGGAGGACCTTGAGTTTGTGACTGCTGAACCATTTTTGTGTAGATTTTGCCACATATTTTGGATCATTATCCTGCTGAAAGCCCCAATGACGACCCATCTTCAGCTTTCTGGCAGAGGCCCTCTGGTTTTTATTTAAAATGTCCTGGTAGTTCAAAGCATTCATAATGCCATGCACCCTAACAAGGTTCTGAGGGCCTTTGGAAGAGAAACAGGCCCACAGCATCACAGAGCCTCCACCATCCTTTACAGTGGGCATAAAGTGCTTTTCAGCATACTCATCTTTTGTTTTACGCCAGACCCACTTAGAGTGTTTGTTGCCAAAAAGCTCAATCTTAGTCTCATCTGACCAAAGCACATTATCCCAGTTGAAGTTTCAGTACCGCTTAGCAAAATCCAGATGTTTACGTTTGTGAGAAAAGGCTTTTTCCGTGCATGCCTCCCAAACAGCTTGTTGGCATGTATAGAGGTTCTGATAATTGTTATGGAGACTTTGTAACCCCAAGATGCCACTCTTTGATGCAATTCTGTGACAGTAAGCTAAGGAAAATTTTTTACTCTAACCATACTCCTCACTGTGCATTGTGGCAAGATAAACTTGGGACCTCTTCCAGCCTTGTTTGTCACTGTTCCAGTTGTTTTAAACTTCTTAATGATTCCTCTGACTGTAAATACGGGCAAGTTAAGTCGAGTGGCTATTTTCTTGTAGCCATTGCCTGACTAATGAAGGTCGACACACCAATAATTGTGGAACAGGTGATTTTATAATATATATTTTTTTCCTAATTCGTGGACTTTTTAAAAATTATTATTAACTTGTGCTAAAGGGTATATTTTTCAAAAAAAATTCTGTTAGAGATTATGCTTCTGCAAAAAAGAAATAATTAATTTGATCGCTTTTAACACATCTTGGACAGGGGTGCCAGTAATTGTGGAGGGCACTGTACGTACTGACGCGTTGTTGAAAAAAACAGGGATTTTGAGAACGGCATTAGACAATGTCCCCCAGAGTCCTGCACGGGTTCAGGTACCCGCGAATTTGGCTGAAACGGGTGAAAAATATCCAACTGTGTCGGTTACGGGTGCGGGTCGGACACGGGGGAAACACGGTTCTAGACGCGGGTTCAAAACGGTCACGTGCAAAAATAAATGCATATTTTTAAGAACACATCTAAAAAACTATGTCTGTATTTAAAGTTAGAAAAATATATTTTTTTGATTATTTGAGCCGGCGCCCTCCCAGAAGTCTCTAGGCCAACGTTCCACTTTTAAAAAATCACAACCGTGCAAACTGCTACGCGAGTCGTTGAGATGGATCCTGAGGAGTTGAAAAAAAAATAGCTAGAGGAGGATGTAAACTTGTCGACAATACTTCATCGAAACTCAAGTCCAGTGTTTGGGAGAAATTTGGAGTCATCTCAGATGAAGAAAGCAATATTGTGAAAGGCTTTGCTGCATGCAAAAGCTGCCTTAAAGTTTTCGTGTTTGATAGCTGCAAATGTGGAACTTCGTCACTAAGGAAGCACGCAGATACCTGTGGGGGTAACAAACTAAACCCCAGTTCTATCGAACAGTATGTTTCGAAGGGGACAGAACTGAAGGTGCCTCGTAGAGATGATAAGGACACCATAACCAGGATGTCTGTGAACTTTGTATGCAATGATATTAGACCCTTTGATGCAGTACACGGCGAGGGATTTTTTGCATTAGCACAAGGGTTGATAGACGTTGGTGCTCGGGCTGGTCGTGTGGATGTTAAACAACTACTGCCTGACCCTACGACCGTTTCTCGAGGTGTTAACAAATATGCAGAGGAGATTCGCCAAAAACTAATCCCAGAACTTAAAATGCAGTTGGAGGGGAGTAATGGAGCTGTTACATTGGACATGTGGACTGACGATTACAGAAAAACCGGCTACCTTTGTGTTACTCTGCACTACATTAACAATAAGTGGAAGCTAACGAGTGCTGTGTACCTCTGAGTGGGACAGTTCACTGCGTAAAACGGCTGACAACATTGAACCAGCCATCATCAGCGCATTGCGTAAATTTGGCATTGATGAATTCTACTCCAAACTGGTGTATGTGACAGATAGGGGTGCAAATATAGTTGCGGCTCTGCGTACAGTGACCAGATTTAGCTGTGCTGCCCATATTTTCAATGTGGTCCTGTACACTACATTCAAACCATCCCAGGAGGATGTGTATGGAGAAGAAGCAACTGCAATGATTGACTCAGCCAAGTCACTGGTAACATTGTCAGGAATTCGGAATGAACAGAACCCAGATGCAGACAGCAGGTAACTCAAACAGGTTTATTTAATAAAACAGAAAACAAAAACCCACAAGGGGGTAAACAAAGCAATAAGAGACAGACTTACAGAGTAACTAAACTAGACAAGATAGACTTGAATAAATTAACAGACTAGATAACTTTGACTTGACTTAGACTTGCTATTTAACACTCACGTGGAACAAACACCATGTAAACAGACGATCAAGCACAGGACAGCAAACAAAAGGGCATTAAATAGGGGAGCAAATCAAGAGGGGAACAGGTGACCATAATTAAACAGTAAAGGCAATAGAACACAAGGGAGTGGGGTAAAAGTGACGAGACACTGGAAACACGTGGCAAGATACAAACAATATAAAGCCACGTGTACCCACACAGAACATTGTACTGTCAGGACCCTGCCATACAGAACTAGACCTAATTACCAAACAAGGGTCTGGCAGGATCCTGACAGTACCCCCTCTCCAAGAGCAGATACCAGACGCCTAGGGGGGACACTGAACACGAGACATGACAGAGGTTGCGCAGATGGTTGTGGCAAAGGCTGCGCAGACGGCTGAAGGGGCTGCGTTGAGGGAAGCGGCTGCTGGGCTGGCTGCGTTGAGGGCAGCGGCGACTGAGACTGTGGCTGAGGGTGCGCAGGCTGAGGCTGGGATACCACAACCCCTTTCCTTCTCTTCTTCTTGCGCTGGCATGGTGCGGTGAGCGAGCCAGGTGGGGTGAGCGCTGTGTTGGGAGTGGCAAGCTCAGTAGAGGACCCCTCGGATGCCGACTCCCAGGATGTTCTCCGCTCGCGCTTCCCTCGGATGTCGGCGGACTGCGTGGGGCTCCCCGGCGCCGGAGTGGCGACCACCGGGTCCTCAAACATCAGAACCCCTACCACAAGACCCTGCGGAATAGGAGGCAGGGGTGGAGGCGGTGCAGCCTTGGCCGAGACCCTGGACTGCGGATCATGTCCTCCAGTTCCAGGGGTTTCAGCATCCTCATCTAACTCGGCTTAAGAGGCTCGTAGAGACATCGATTGAGGATGACCTTCAGCTCATCTTGGGTGAAGTGAGTGTCTTTCGCTGCCCGCCTGAAATCCTCCGCAAAGCTCAAGACATCGGCCTCCCTCTGGTGGAGACCGAATAAGCGGTGAGCCTGGCAGGCTCACTCAGCTGGGTCCATACTGTCTGCTGGGTACTTTGTGGCTCGATTGTTCTGTCAGGAATTCGGAATGGACAGAACCCAGATGCAGACAGCAGGTAACTCAAACAGGTTTATTTAAATAAAACAAAAAACAAAAACCCACGAGGGGGTAAACAAAGCAATAAGAGACAGACTTACAGAGTAACTAAACTAGACAAGATAGACTTGAATAAATTAACAGACATTAACTTTGACTTGACTTAGACTTGCTATTAAACACTCACGTGGAACAAACATCATGTAAACAGACGATTGAGCACAGGACAGCAAACAAAAGGGCATTAAATAGGGGAGCAAATCAAGAGGGGAACAGGTGACCATAATTAAACAATAAAGGCAAGAGAACGTCTCGGTTACGTATGTAACCCTCGTTCCCTGAAGGAGGGAACGGAGACGTCACGTCGTGACCGACGAATTGGGAACTCACTTAGAGAGACCAATCTGCTTCCAATACTACTAAAACGCCAATGAACTTGGCATTGAGATATTTGCATAATGCTGGCGCCGCCCCGCCAGGTGCGTATATAAGCCACAGGTGCAAATGTAGAAATCAGCTTCTTTTTCGCTGAGAAAGCCGGAAAGTGTGACCGGCCGATAAACAGCAGGGAGCAGCCCTGTGGCGACGGGACGTGACGTCTCCGTTCCCTCCTTCAGGGAACGAGGGTTACATACGTAACCGAGACGTTCCCTTTCAGTCGGACAGGTCTCGGAGGAATAGAGGGAGGGCGCGAGGGGTTTAACCTGCGAGCGCCTCTTAAAATCTAATAACCAAATCATGCTGGCCAACTGATCTGCCGTTAATAAGTGAGTGATGAGCAGAAATAGCGGTGATATCAACTTTAATGGTGGAGGGTGACAGCCTACCATCTAACCTATGTTGAAGATATATAAAAGCACAATGTAAAGCATTCTCTGGGGTCCTCGCGTTGCGAAGAGCACCAGGTGACGAAAAGGGCTTCATTTAAGCGCGTAAGCCCGTCTTGTGGACGGTGCTTGTACCGCGTCGATGGTGTTAGATACCGCTTGCGATAAATCACCTAAACCTTGCGCGCACTCAACGACCATACATGGAAATCCCACAGGTCGGGGCGCGGGTGCCAAATGTGCCCCTTCCTTGAGAAAGAAAGTCCTTCCTCCGGGGAATTCGCCAGGGAGGGGCTGTCGCGAGGAGCATTAACTCTGAAAACCAATTCCTGGTCGTCCAGTACGGGGCGACTAATAAAAGGCTCTACTCGTCCTGCCAGACTTTGCACAGTGTCTGTGCGATTAAGCTCACTGGAGTGAATGCGTATTTGCGCGTCCCCCGCAGCCAGCTGTGTGCCAACGCATCCACGCAGAGGCTGCCCTTGGTTAGTGAATAAAACAGGCGACAGTGGGTATCGTCCGGTGACGCAAATAGATATATCTGCGCACGACCGAACTTCTTCCAAATTAGCTGAACCGTCTGGGGGTGGAGTCGCCATTCGCCGGTGCGCGCAGCTCGGGAAAGCGCGTCAGCCGCTGTATTGAGCGTACCCGGGATGTGAATGGGACGAAGGGACCTCAGATGCTTCTGACTCCAAAGGAGGAGATGACGAGCGACATGCGACAGGTGACGAGAGCGCAAAAACCGCCTTAACGGTAAATAACGCAACAGTCGCAATGTTGTCGGTGTCGGCTAATACATCCTTCCCTCGCATCTCCATAGCGGAGCGTACAAGTCCCAGATATACAGCGCACCGCTCGCGGCAGTTGGGGTGCTAAGCACACCCCTGAGACTGCAAGCCCGTCATACGTGGCTGCTCATCCCGTGCTGGGGGCATTGTATGTGCTACAGAATGCCAGCAGACCCGACTCAGGGGCATATCTTGCTATAAGAAATGCTGGGTCTGCCACGGGGTAAAATTGAAATGACACGGAGGTGTAATGGTTACACAGTGTATGCCGTTGCGCCACGCTCTCCTCGAGACTCGATCGTAAAACCAATGCTGAAGCGGTCTCATATGACGCAGCTCGAGCAGTGTCACAGCTGCAGCATGCTGTCATATGTCCAGGAGCTTCTGAAATTGTTTCAGAGAGACCGCGTACTTCCCTCGAATTAAACCGAGGCAAGTCAGAACTGACTGATTGCGCGCTCTTGTAAAACACGCCAATAAATCGACCGAGTCTATTTCCATACTGAGAAAAAGATCCTCTGCACGGGGCAAAGTTGCTCCTTTCCCAGCTGACCTGATGACTTAAACGAGCGAGATGCTGAAGCATTAAATCTCTGTGTTCGCGCACTTCTGCCAAGAACGAGCCATTATAGTTGACGTAAATAAGCAGAATGCGAACAACGCTCTCTCTCGGAGATTTTAATGCCGTAACTAGCACTTTCATGGAGACACGGGGAGAGAGAGACAGCTCGAATGGTGTACTTGGTATTAATATGCCCACCCCATGACGCAGAGCGAATAAACGGTCTAAGGCGAGGGGAGATGGACACATGAAGTACACGTCTACAGGTCTAAGGCTGCAAACCGATCTGAATATTGAAATACGAGCCTCGGCGTATCATCCTAAAGGATCACATTTGTAGAGCCGGTGCGTAAATAAATCGGTCGTAACCCACCGCGTATTTTGGGTAATATGAGATAAAGGCTGGAAAAAAACCTTATCATCATTCTCGGTAAGAGGGACCGGCTCGAAATATCCTTCGCCAGCAGGACATCGACTTTTGCACGCAGTACATGTGCATCGGACGCTTTCACTATAGTGAAACGAATGCCCGTAGAATTTGGGGGAGTGCCGGTAATTGTATTTCATAACCGAGGCGGACAGTGCGTAAAACTCAACGAGACGGGCTGGGAACTGAAGCGAAGCATCCAGGGACCGTACGAGGAGAATTAACGACACTACCGAAGTACCCGCGGTGGGGCAGCGAAGCGAGACAGGTGAAACTGCCGGTGCGTCTGCTGTGACAGCATAAACATCTACAGTATGTGTGTGTGTGACACTGACCTGAGCCCGCTGAGGGTGACGGTCGTCTGGTCTCCTGCGCGGAGAGCGCAGACTCCGGAAAAACACCCGCTGGCGATAGAGGAGAGATAGGGTGAGCTGGTGTGCCCGCTCACGGCTCTTTCGATCCTCTGGAGACCTGGAGAGGGAAGAGGAATGCACTCTTATGTGTGGTTAAGTGGGTACCGGCTGGACAGCCGGTGGAACAGATGCAAACCAAGAATTTTCCACCCGACCCTCTACCGGGGGAAGGAGCGAATCACCGTCTCCTGAAGAGTGATCCTCTGCCAATCCGGGTCGCCCGTTACTGGCCACTTAAACTCCCGATTTTCACGGGAAGCGGCTAAGCGGGCGGGGCGAGCTGCTGACGACTGGTTCCCATGCGCTGCCGAGATGGGGTCCGAGGAGGGGAACAGAGGTGGCCGCCGCAGGACGCCGACGGTGAGAGGCAGACTGAGGAGCCGGCGTGGTGGACCACTGGCAGCTCTCTTTTGCCGGGGCATGACCTAGGAGATCGCCTCAGTCTGCGCAGCGGAGCTGTACGACTCCACGGGCTCGCCGAAGAGGCCGGTCTGTGAGACAGGAGCATTCAAGAAGTTGTTCTCGTCTGCGTCCGTCATGTAAGCCAGACATAGCCAAAGGGGGGATCTTGAACACTGTGGTGGACATCGCACGACTGAAGGTCGCGGCTTCCCTCGTAAACCTCTAAAGCCTTCGCTTGGTGAACCTGCAGTGACGTTATTACGTGCAGGGCTGAAGCCGCGTCTCCGCATGCCTGATGGGCAGCCCCCTTAACCGGACGACTGTCTATACAAACACGGGAGGGAAGGGTTGGGTGGTCCCTCCAGGAACGCAGCTGCATCGCAACCCCCCGCTCTACTGAAAGGATCCCCGTCCTTAGCGGCTCCGTTGGTGAGGGAGGTGAGGGGTGAAAGCTGAACGGCCGAGACGGCCGCAAATCACGTCAGCTCTTCGTGCCGTCGGGAAAGGCAGGAGGTGAGGACCGTATAGGCCCGGGCAGCTCCGAAATACCAATCATATGGGCGGGACGGTTCGGGCGGAGAGGGATTAACCCCTCCAACTCTACCGTTTCCGCCGCTCGAGCGGGCACGGCCGCCATCTCCGGGACGACTCCGCCTCGGAGGGAAAAGATAGGCACCCCTCTGATGCTGCAGAAGTGACGGGACCAGAAGGAGGTCCAATGGATTCGGCAGAAATCGCAGAACACGACTCTGCAGTCTCCACCGGAGCCTCAACCGGCTGAGGATGAGAAGGCCGGTAGGTGAAGGACGCATCCTCTGTCCTACTCAGCATAGTGATGCGAAGAGCGTCCTGCGAGCGCTTGACAGCCGCACCATGGCAGCGTTCAGCACTGCAAAGGCGCGGACGTCGTTCCCATAGAAACGACAGTCGGCTCCGCAATCCAAGAGAGTTATGCTCTCACAGAGAGAACAAAAGCTCTCCACGAACGCAGCCTCGGAGTGCTCGATGCGCAAGCACGAAGACAGCGCTCGTGACCGTCACTGGAATCCCTGTACTTCTCGCACCCAAGATCGCACGGAGGAAAAGCTATCCTGAAAAGGACGCTGATCTCCGAATATACGAGAGAGTGGTCTTTAAAAAGACACAGAGCTCTCACGTATCACTCTTTAGGGAAATCACTCTTTTGGTGCTCAGCTGATGATGCGCACAGGGAGAGGCAATGCACACACTAAACTCAAAACAAAAAATATGCAGAGCAGTGGAATACTGCGAGCGTCCGCTGTGTCAGTACTGCTTGTCAATCAACTTCAGCAACCGTTCCCAGAAGAGCAGAAAGTAGCTTCTCAGTAGCAGATACTGCCGGCTTTCGAAGCGATAAAAAGCTGATTTCTACATTTGCACCTGTGGCTTATATACGCACCTGGCGGGGCGGCGCCAGCATTATGCAAATATCTCAATGCCAAGTTCATTGGCGTTTTAGTAGTATTCGAAGCAGATTGGTCTCTCTGGGCGAGTTCCCAGT
The DNA here is from genome assembly GCF_027580225.2 of Misgurnus anguillicaudatus. Taxonomy (NCBI): domain Eukaryota; kingdom Metazoa; phylum Chordata; class Actinopteri; order Cypriniformes; family Cobitidae; genus Misgurnus; species Misgurnus anguillicaudatus. The sequence continues at coordinate 1,705,999 of NC_073344.2, forward strand.
TCGTCGGTCACGACGTGGCGTCGTAGTGACCGACTGAAAGGGAACACAAGGGAGCAGGGTAAACGTGACGAGACACTGGAAACACGTGGCAAGAAACAAACAATATAAAGCCACGTGTACCCACACAGAACATTGTACTGTCAGGACCCTGCCATACAGAACTAGACCTAATTACCAAACAAGGGTCTGGCAGGATCCTGACAAACATATTTCAAGCAGACATACCTCCAGGTTTGCCTGAAAAAGACACTTAAAAACTCTGTAGAGACAGGTTGGAATTCCCTGCATACAATGCTAGAGTCTATCAGCAGTCAATATGAAGACATCCGCGCACTTCTAGAAGAGCGAGGGAAAGGTGACCGCCTCACAAACTTGGATGAAAAGGCCCTCTCCGACTTTGTTGCATTCCTGGAGCGATTTAAGGAAGCCACTAAAGTGTTAGAGGCATCTAAAACCACAACCCTTCATCTAACCATTGTTTGGTATGAGCGCATCAGACGCCACTTGCTAGTTTCTCCAAATGATAGCATGACCATTTCCTCACTGAAGGAGAAATGCCTCAGAATTCAGAATTCTCCAGGACAAGTTCGAAATTCATCGTTTACACAGACTTGCAATGTTCCTGCATCCTAAACTGAAAAGTATGAAGCTACTTGCTGACAGTAGTGAAATGGCAAGCATGCACAGTGAGATTTGGCGCCTTGTGAAAGGTCAGTATTAATGCAAACACAGCCACAGAAAAGAAAAGAAAAGTGATTTTTTTTTAATAAAAAAAATATAATTTATTTATTATATTATAAACTGAACACCAAGAACAATATTAACTATTGAGGGATGGTGACACGTTCATGAATAGTGTCACAAAGAACCGGCAAAAGTAGCCTAAAGATTATGAATATGTCAAAAATTGCCAGGAGACATTTCAATTGTTTATTAATAAACAAGTGTTTTCTGTGTTGGCTGCAAAGATGAAGTTGACGATGCTGACACGATCTTCGCAGTAGTGAACACGCGAGAGATAAATGCACATTTCATACAGATTGCATAAACAGAGAGCAGTCTGTTTTATTTTGTTTTGAATCGTTTTGTTTAACCCTTGTGTGGTGTTCGGGTCTGTGGGACCCGTTTTTAATGTTTACTGTAAGAAAAATTATGTAATTAATTGTTGTTTCAACCTCAGATTCATTGGCCTTGGCTCATTTTCTATGAAGAACATAAAAATAAACAACTTTATAATTACTGTACATCGTGTACCCCCCCTACACATTTATATTACATATGTGGTGTTCGGGTCCACTGGACCCGGGGGTAATAAGAATGTGAAAATTGAATTTGCTATGTAACTTTACTCTGTTTTTCTCCTATCTGCGACTCCTGTGAGTGCATGAGTGTGTTTGTATATATGTCTGTACATATGTGATGGATGCATGTCAGAGTTTTGTCCTTCTACTCTTGCTGTAATGCCGCAAGCATCCAACATGTTATATATCATGCATGAACATTTGTCTGCCCCCACTGTCCCAAACACTTTACCTTCTGTCTAACAGGAAACATTCTACATTTTACCATTATATCCCTTACAAAAAATAACCATGGTTTTACTGTAGTAAAAGTGTAGTAAAAAAAAAATGGGTTTACCACAAAACCTGGTGTGTGTGTGTGTGTGTGCGTGCACGTGCACGTGCGTGCGGCCGGGTAATTATCACGTTGTGGGGACCAATTGTCCCCAAAAAGATAGGAATACCAGTATTTTTGTGACCTTGTGGGGACATTTTGATTTCCCCATCAGGAAACAAGCTTATAAATCAAACAAAATGATGTTTCTTGAAAATGTGAAGTAGCAGAAGGGTTTCTGTGATGGTTGGGGTTAGGGAATGGGGTAGGTAAGGGGAATAGAAATAAAATGCATTACATCTATGGAATGTCCCCACAAAACATGGAAACCAGAAACATGTGCGTGCGTGTGTGTACCTGGTATTTATCACATTGTGGGAACTAAATGTCCAACAAAGATGTGTGTGTGTGTGTGTGTGAGAGAGAGTGAATAATAGAGAAAGTAAAATATTATCCATGAATTTTCATCATTCTAAGTTATGTTCAATAGCAACACATTGTATAACATGTGTGTGGACATAAGATGGACACATTATATGTGTATAAAATGCAAGAAATGCATACGCAACACAACTACACAGTAAAATTTTGCTTCTAATGTGTTGTGTTTGCTGGCAAGAACAGGTTATGTGTTCAGTGTAAATAATTTCTTAAGTTACGGCATCTGCTCAGTTGGGGCCTGGGCTGTGTAGACTGACACAAATGTGTACAATTTCAAAAAGTTCAAAGAATATAACATCAACAGTGATGAAAAACTTGGTTTCATTTATACTTATTTATGATAAAATAGTTTTTCCCCCAAAATCTGGATCAGAATAGAATTTTCTTTTATTTCATATTACCACAAAAACGAATGGCACTTTAGTTTATAAATAGTCCTCTACCAGTGGTAAATAACAAATATTAACCATGAATTCTGTCTATGTTACTTGCAATAAGGCTAAAGTAAACATCTGTAAACAATATTACATAAATTTGTATGACTGCATTGGTTTAAGATACTAATAATGCTCTGGGTCCAATAGACCCACAAACATCGTCTAAGTAACAAAAATATGAACACCACACAAGGGTTAAAAGTACACATTTCAAGCTTTCTATATATTTCTCAGGTCTGTGAGGCATGTAGTTTATGAGTGTCGGTTAATTTATGAGACTAGCTCCAGTTCACGCGAAGGCACCTCCGCTCTGTGTCCTTATTATATTGCTTATTATATTCTAATTTATTAAATCCAGGCAATTGCTTGATAAAATATTGATTAAAATGAAGATAAAATTAATACAAAACGAAATTCACCTTAAAGAAAGGCTTTATACAATTGTGTAACTTATTTATATATTCCATCTATGTTGATTATGTAAGAAGTGAAAAGAGTAAGATCATAAGTTACGCAATTGTATAAAGCCTTTCTTTAAAGTGAATTTTCATTTTATCTTAATTTTAATCAATGTTCTATCAAGCAATTATAATATATTTATTATATGTAATTGTACCACACGTAGGCATAGCCTAAAGTAAAGAAAAATGTAATGTCACGGAATTTGAAGATGTTTTGCCTTTTTGTGTCATGTAGGCGTGTGTAATGTGTATTTTCTTCATATTAAATATAAAACGCATGTGAATACTTTACTGATATTTTTCTAATGTCTGGATTCCTTTATTAAGGGAGTATATAAACATATGTTTCAATATATTGGTATTAAATGCATTTTCCGATAATAAAAATTTCGAGTTTTGACTGCAAATGCCACGTCCATAAAATTATTGCACTACAATGTTTGTTTACATTTATTATAGAACTTAATGATAAGCATGGAAGTCCTGAGGAGCAGTGCCGCAACCCCCCACCGGAGAAGCGAGTTCGAGTGTCGGTGGACACTTTATCAGACGAGGAAGATTCCAGCGATGAGGCTCCGCAGTATCAGGATGAAGTGGCTGCTTACATCGATCACAAAACGCCAAAAGATGATAATTTTGACATTTTGTCATGGTGGCAAGACCATGCTCACCTTTTCCCTAATATTGCCCAGATTGCAAGGTCTATTCTCGCCATCCCTGCATCCAGTGCTGCAAGTGAGCGAGACTTCTCTTGTGCTAGATACGTTATCCAAGAACGGAGGAGTCAGCTAAAGCCGTCAACGTGGATGATGTGCTTTTTTAACACAGCAATTTAAAATACCACATCACAAATAGAATCTGATCCCAAGGTAGAGCCAAAACCTAGATCTTGGATTCTAGGGGTGTGACGAGATCTCGTGCGACGAGATTCTCATAAAGACTTATTAAGTCTTATTAGAGACTATTAACAATTGTAAAGTTTACTAATAATTTAGTTAATCGCAAATTGTTGTAATATGCTCACGACTTTACAACAAGTAAAGTCGTGAGCATTTGCGCGCTGTTTATGCGTGCTGAGCGCCTTGCGGTTTTTGCCGCCAGCCGCAGCACGCGCCTTTGAAGGAACACTGAGAGCAGAGAAGCGCCCAACGTCATTCGCGTCTTTCCATTGTCCAATTGAATGAGGGAAGAAGTGGGCCTTACGTTGTGGTGGGGGAAGTTTACAGTTGCTATGAAGAACCGGACTACACTCGCTCACTCTCTCCTGCGTGTTTGTGCACCTCTCATCCTCAAACAAGGTCAGAGCAAGCGTCCTCCTTTTTACGTTTCTGCTAATATGACAGTTAACAGCAAAAGTGCGCACGCTTCAATGTTTGATTGACAAGACAGCTGACTCGGTGGTCAATATAAAAATCCGCGTCGCGCCTTGCGTTTCCAAGCGTTTAAAGCGCGGTTGGTGTGATTATCCCCTTACAGTGCATGCATTATATTCTGTCTTTTACTGCATTTGCTTTTTTTGGGGGGGGTTCCAATAATGTTCGTTTGGGAACTCGTATGAAGTCTGAGACACGTTGTGTTTCTCTGTTGATCAGTGTCAGATGTGAAGTCTCAGCAGATTAAACCATCACAGAGTTTACATGATTAAAATTTACATTGACATTTAATGTCTGCATGTTCTTGCTCAAAAATGACAGTAGCTGTATCATTTCTATTGTAAAGAAATGGACGTATATTAAATATTCAAATGGATTTAAACATTGTTTGGCTAAAAATAAGCGTTTCTCTCCGTCTAAAGTGATAGCGTCCGCGAGACGAGTCCAGTATCGCCCCCTGCAGGCATTTGTTATAATATATACATAATGCTTTTATTTATAGACCACAAATGTAATGCGTTTGTTAATGTAATGTTGTTTAATGTAACTTGGTTTTAATACTTTATTTGAAACAATTATTATTGCATCTTTGTTATTATATAATTTTAAAGACTACTGCTCACTTGGTTCTATTTTTATTACCCAAAAATAACAAATTACTTCATTATCAGTTAGTAAAATAATTGTTAGGACCAGTCCTTGATTAGTTAAAACATTTTAAAATAACATGATTTCAGTTTCTTATTCATTTATTTTATCATTGAGGGTTTCTTAAAAAGTGTAAAAATATCATCTTGTCTCGTTCTCGTGAACCCAATCTCGTGTCTCGTCTCATGGATTAAGTGTCTCGTCACACCCCTATTGGATTCATAAACGGACAGTTTACCTATAGTTAACTAGCATAATTCACAGGCCGGTGTATGTAGCGTTTGTTAGGATTCGCATACAACTGGACTTTTCTTTGATTTACAAGTAGCCTATCATATAGCCTACTGTTGTTATTGTTTAATTTAACACTGTTATAGCCTATGTGTGGTGCGCAGGGCGTGTTTGAACCCGAAATTGTCTGATGTATGCTAGACGAAATTGCGTTAGTTTATAACATTAATTAGCCATGTTCTTTATGTACCGGGTTTTTGACAGCTTCGGCTGAGGTTGTCCTTAGTCCAAAGCCCATGTAATAACTTCTGTGATCTGGCAATAAAATTTGAAAAAAATGTGTCTATAATGTGATTGGCTAACTGATTTGATTTCAGGTGCGGGTCGGGTGTCGGTTCTATTTTAAGAGTCTTGTAAATGTTTTTTACTTTCCAGTTTAATTTTCGTATGGTTCTTTCAAACAAGGTTATATATTTATCTCTCAAAAAAATTTAACCTGCAATATGCACTGTAAGTGATATTTTGTATAAAACAAGCAAAAATATCTGCCAATGGGGTAAGCAAAAAAAATCTTGAACATTTTTCTTAAATACTAAATTCAAGAAAAATTCAGGAAAAATTATCCCATTGGCAGATTTGTTTGCTTGTTTTATGCACAAAATCACTTAAATTTGATATTTTTGGTCTAAAAACTAGACTTATTTTCTTGGATGGTTTTGCTCATCAAGAAAAAGCATCCCAATTTAAGAATTTTTTAGATGTTTTTACTGAAAACAAGACAAAAATACTAAGAATTTTTTTTTTGAAAATCATTTTTTGCAGTGTACAGATGGGAAAACGAGTTAAAAAGACACGCCTGGGAAACAACCAAGAACAAGGAACAATGAAACAAAAGAACTACACAGAACTACAAAAAATGTTCTGTATAAATAAGAGACATGGACAGGAGAAACATAACCAGAGATGGAAAGAATAATAAAATATTGTACTCAAGTAAAAGTAAAGTTACTTTTACTTAAGTAAAATATTATTAAAGTAAAGTTACTGGTCTAAAAATCTACTCAAGTAAAAGTCAAAAGTAAGTCATTTTAACTTTACTCAGAGTAAAAGTTACTTTTTTTACAGCGGGGAGAGGTGGGGGATTCTATTATAGTTAAACTAGTTGTTTTTTATTGTAGGAATATCTTTACAATTAAAGTGCAATAACAAAAAGTTAATAAAATAAAAAGATTTTTAAACTAAGAAACATTTATGGAATTGTTTAATAATTTTTACAGGTAAATTATGCACTTTTGAGGCAAAAATAATATGAGGTCAGCAGCTAGTAAATACAATCACTATAGTAAGTTTGTAATTGATGTATTGTAACATACATTATTTTATTAAACTATAGTTTAAATGAGCATATAATTAGATGAGTGCCATGGCTATACATTTATCCTTTACACGTTTATTGTCTTCTAGCTCCCCTGCCCTGGGTACATGATGTCTAAAACCTTTATTCTTTCACTCTCTCTCTCTCTCTTTCTGCAATGTCTAATGACTTGTGCATTCTTGAGGACGTTCTGAAGTTGTGTTTGACTTGACGCGAAGCTACTAGACCTCTGCAGATAATTCGCATGCTATTAAAAAAGCGTTGTGCAAATGAACGGTAAAAACCCGGTCAGCAATTCTGTACTCAAGAGAATTAATCCTACCTTTTATAGGAATGAAACAATCGCTTCGCGTCAGTGGAAAGTTGCTCTTAAAGGTTCTCTAAGCGAATTCACGCGTTTTAGACCATAAAACATTTTTTGTTACATACAGCAAACATCTCCTCACAACCCATCCTCACCCCATGTCGTCAATATTTGACGACACTTGACCATTCGTCAATATGTGACGGGGAGGGTATACCTTTCGCGTCATTTTTTGACGAACTGGGGACTTCAATACTATTACGTCCGTTGCATTCTGTTTCCTATTTTCTTGCCATTTTCGCGTCGGTTTAGGGTTAGATTTACATAATGACATCCCTACCCAAACCTAACTCTAACCCCAACGCCAGGTGACAACTGTTTAATTTCGCGTACACTGTTTACTTTTGCGTAATCTAACCCTAAACCGACGCGAAAATGGTAAGAAAATAGGAAAGAGAATGCAACGGACGTAATAGTATTGAAGTCCCCAGTTCGTCAAAAAATGACGCGAAAGGTATACCCTCCCCGTAACATATTGACGAATGGTCAAGTGTCGTCAAATATTGACGACATGGGGTGAGGATGTGTTGCTCCTCACTATCTGCTTGCTTCCTGTTCGCTGATCAAACTGTAAAAAAACGCGATCTCTGTAGACAGACCAGCCTCCACAAACGGCAATAATAACAAACTGTCAAACCTACACCAGAAACCATAACAAAGTGTTCTAACCAATAAACGCCAAGAAGGATTTGGGGGTTGGGTTTGGGCGCGTTCATGAAAGCACGGAAGGGAGGGGGAGGAGTTAACTACGCTCAGTTTGTTTGAAAACACATTTCAAAAATCAACACACAGATTTGCTTAGAGAACCTTTAAATATAGCAAGGGGTTTCTTTCATAAGTTGAATTGAGGGTCTGCATTAGCGCGCGCCTGTCTCATCCGTCATTTTTCTTTTTGCGCGTTCCCCCGCCCATCAATCAATCATCCGTGGCACGTCTTTATCACCTTGCTTTTTTTTCAAATATTTTTTTACTCAGTAACGGATATGATTTAAAATGTAGCGAAGTACAATACTTTAAACAAAACATACTTAAGTAAAAGTAAAAGTACAGATTTTAAAAACTACTCAAAAAAGTAAAAGTACACAAAAAAACGACTCAATTAAAGTAACGTGAGAAAATGTAATTCGTTACTTTCCACCTCTGAACATAACACAAGACTGAACACTACAACTATCTTGGTGTACCCTATTGCCAGGGACAAACAAAAAAAAGAGTTTGGTTCCAAAACGCAATAAACACGTTTTTATTAATTACCGCCAAAATCAGTATTTTATCTGAAAACGCGAAAAACGCCAGTCCTCCTTCTCTGCAGAATGCATTAAATCCACTCAACAAATCAGAGTGCACCATTCCATGCATTGTACACAACAATAGCGGCGCGGAATACACACAGAATCCTAGTTTTCCTAATCGACTTTGTACTTCGTGATCAACAAACAAACAAAAACAAAATAATACTTTGATGGCATTTATAGACCTGTGGTAGTTTTTCTGTGGCGCGGAAGAAAGGTAAGCCATCTTAATCTAATAGTTTGCATCAGAGGCACTCAGGGTGTTGCTTGATCTCACATGACAGCATCAAGCTTCTGCCATGCTCACACGTTGACCCCAGGGGATCATATGAAAAACTTTCTATTATTTTACGCAAAGTCAACAAAAATCAAGCAGGACCAAAACATTTTACAGCTGATCGCTATCAAAAAAGTTCAGCGACGAAAGCCCAAGGATGACAGCAGTAATGGCAGTGTTCTGATTAAGTGTTTTGATTAATCCTATTAATGTTTATGTTTATTTTTTAAATCCGTATATACCACTAGTCAACTAAATGAATATAACATGCCAAAGATGAATGCACATTTATATTTTGATTTAATAGATTTATAGCATTTTGCTGAAAAAATAATCCGTTTTTATAATGAATATTTTTTTAATGTTATTATAACCTAAAGATGCTATGTGAAAGTTTGTAACAGAAAATAGAGGTTTTCATCTTGTCACTTTCTTTGTATAGAAAACACATTTTTACCGAAATTAGTCAAAATGGATTTATTGGTACTTTTTAGTCACAGAGGGGCAACTTCACCTAAAATCACTATACAAGAAACTCCACACTATATTAGGGTTTTCCATATGCAATGTAACTTGTAATGGGTAAAAATTATACGTTTCTACAGACTTCTCTTGGCAGCACGACATTGCAACCACAATGCCAACAGAAAAGATGCTTGAGTCCGTCCTGTGAAGGAAAAGGCATCATACGGTTAGCAGTTTTCAGTTAGTTCCTTAATATCATTAAGTAAGACAGACTATGAGTCAGCAATTACTGTGATCTGAACTTGTGCTTCCTTCTCCCAGCATATGCATTAGCCCTCATGGAGTCTCTTAAAAGTGGAGTACCACAGGCTCTATGAGAATGCAACACTGTCCTGTCTTCCACTACACCTGCTCCCCTCTCTAGGTCCCTCCAGAGGATCAACAAGGATGAGGTTGTTGGCGTCTATCAATCACAGCATTCGCGGATTAACAAATTTTAACACATTAAACTTTTTTTAATGGGTCAAATGGCATATTTTTCTTTCGATGCTATACATCTTTCGGTGCGTTTCCCAAAATCAATTATGGTCGCAAGTTCTGTTGTTACCAATAGAGTTCAATGATAACAACGACCATAGTTGGCTAAGGGTGCTTTTGGGAAACGCACCCCTGCTTGGTATATATCTGATCTAAACTTCATAAACAAGATTTTATACAGTAAGACAATTTGTGATTGTGATTATTGTTTACTGATTGTCACCAAAATGTGGCCATTTAAAACCTTTATAATGTCTTCCTTTTTCTGCCAACTGTCCTCTAATAGCTGACACACCAACCCAGTCTCACCCCATGTCGTCAATATTTGACGACACTTGACCATTCGTCAATATGTGACGCGGAGGGTATACCTTTCGCGTCATTTTTTGACGAACTGGGGACTTCAATACTATTACGTCCGTTGCATTCTCTTCTCCTATTTTCTTACCATTTTCGCGTCGGTTTAGGGTTAGATTTACATAATGACATCCCTACCCAAACCTAACTCTAACCCCAACGCCAGGTGACAACTGTTTCTAACCCCAACGCCAGGTGACAACTGTTTAATTTCGCGTACACTGTTTATTTCGCGTACACTGTTTAATTTTGCGTAATCTAACCCTAAACCGACGCGAAAATGGTAAGAAAATAGGAGAAGAGAATGCAACGGACGTAATAGTATTGAAGTCCCCAGTTGGTCAAAAAATGACGCGAAAGGTATACCCTCCGCGTCACATATTGACGAATGGTCAAGTGTCGTCAAATATTGACGACATGGGGTGAGACTGTGTTAGACACACACAACACATGAAGGTAAGGGCTTCCTGATGTGCCTGCCCAGAATGTCATACATGTAGGCCCAGCGGACAACTTGCCTATGCTGTGTGGCGTTATTGTCTGGAGATGGGGACCAAATATCAATATTGATTGTCTTATACAGGTGTCATCAAAAAGTGTTATAGGCAACTTGTAATTGAAACAATGCATTCAGATTGTTTTAATATTCAAATCTTTAATTACTATTTACACATACATGTTTTAAATAAATTAGTAATAGTAATAAATTATCTCTGTCCTAAACATACAAATTTCTGCTAGCCTGGCCTGTAGTACATATGGGTTCAGACAGTGCGCCTGTCCTGCTGTGATGAGAAACTGCTGTATCACTTAATGTAAGTGTGGACAGATAACGAGTGTGACGTTACGTCTGCTTAACGCTCATTCGTTTATTTTACTGGTAAGTATCAACACTAGATGGCCATTATTATCTTTGCTATTGCATGATATATGATAATAATCTGTACAATTTTGTTATCTCTCTTCTGTTACAAAAAGAAGCCATAACTGCTGAGTGCATGAAGGGTCCAGCATTGCACACTTTAAATTTTCAGTTCAATGAGTGCATCATCTGGGTACTTAAAAGTACATTTTCTTTTTTTGGTAATTTCAGTGTGAACATACTACTTACACTATTTATTATACTATCATTGTTAGCATGTTTAGTGCTGTCCCCATTGGCCATACACGTTTTCAGAATATTCATCAAATAAGACGAGCCTTGCCAAACACTCTGGGGGATAAAGACAAACGCACAAACACACACAAAACACACTTTAAGCACACACAATGGTCATTAACATAACAAGCCAGTGTGTTTCTGCAGATACACTTGTTTGGGTTATGGGGGGACTATAGAGGGGCGACAGGTCCCCAGCTTTATTTCAATAACAACAGAGAGACACCAGGGCCAACTCGTCAGGCTTTAAATCACATGGCAGCATCCTGATTTACTGATAAAAAGCAGATGCTATTCAGATTCTAACGGCACAGACGCTCTTTATTTGTGTTTGCTCTTCATCTTCATTACCTCAGTTTTTGAAAGAAAACACTTCACAATTCATTATAAACTAAGTGCACCACAGACAAAGCCTTTATTTACAGTTGTGACACAATGAAGGACAAAAATAAAGACAGAAACAAAGGTAGCCCTGGTATGAACATTGTCTTCAATAAGCTCTTCAGATTATTCTTAAATCTAAGTCCATTCCAAATGAATGTTTAATATATTATAATATGTTATTCAGTGATGACTCTTAGGAGAAGCAAAACTAAATTTAAGACACTGCATATGCTTCTACAGCACGGTGATCAACACGTCATTCCCTTAGAGCCTTGTGAGGTGCAAATGACATAAAAACTCAAAGCAAACAGACTCATCTCTAGTGTACACATATAATCCAGTGTTTAAAATCAGTGGGTAAACTGGCAGGTCAAACAGTGGTCATGTCCTTAGAGAGACTACTGTAAATACTCACACACGTAGTTGTTTGGGCTTGATTACATATGCTAAACGTGGCTTAGCTGCAGTGGCTGGGCTCCTTCAACAGGAGAGGCTGTTGTGAGTTTACTGGAGTTGTAAATATACCATAACACTTTTAGCGGTAATAATCCCTTTACACAAAGCCTTGAGGAGATTAGGAGCCGGTGGCCTGACAGCAAGAGAATCCGCCACCACAATCACATTTTAGCCTCTACTGTGAGCTAAAGAGGGCATACAGCCCACTCCACTGATATTACCAATCGTGTGAGGACGAGAGCAAAGAAAGCAACAATTCCAAAACCGCTTAGAAGAAGAATGGATGGGGAAAAATATGGCGTAGTCATCAAACTTTTTGTGTACTACTGTAGCTGCAATCTTTCAGCATAACTTGAATGAATCTAACATATTCCCACCCTCTGAGCTACTTTATTTTACAATACTGCCTTGTTTCGAAGAGAAAAGCAACTGTATTTTCCAAATAAACATCATCTGCTGGTGGACCACTCAGCTTTGTGACCTTTGAACTGTAAGTCATCTTACTCTATGAAATTCAGTTTCCAAAATGGGATGTTGACAGAGCCATATGAGTAAACAGCCTGATGGCAGGCCAAACTGACACATTTGAGAGGTCCCTGAGCAGCAACACAGCAAAAACCCTCTGCATGAATAGACCATAGAAGCCATTTTATTTAAAAAAAATCTTCTGCACTTGGCTGAACATACAATAAAAGTTGATAATTGAGAAGCAAGAGGGTAAGATCACAATGACTATGAAAAAAGAAAGGGGAAGGGAGTGAAATAGAGGCCCTGGCTTATGTTTAATACAGTTTAACTGATATTTAATATTTTCTGCTTTCTCTTTCCCCCTTTGTCCACATTAAAATACTTCAAAAAGAATTATAATGAAGTGGAAATTAAAAAGAACGTAGATTGAGGCTGGAAAGAGAGGCTCCTAATCCCACTATCTCTTAATAATTCAAAGTCTCTTTTATTTTCTGAATAAAAAGCTAAATTAATCTGGCACTGTGAAGCTGTCCCTTCTTCTCACTGTTTAAATAAATCCCTGCTCATACATTAAACGCAAGGAGGCCGGCTCCGGCGTGTAGCCAAGCTCTGTGTCAATTCCCTCCTCCCTTTTTTCCTTTCTTTCCCAACCCCTCTTTATTCCTACTCTTTAGCTTATTGCCAGACAGAGACCTGGGAGAGGAGCCGTGCCACCGAAGAGTCCCTATCTCTGGAACCTGCTCAGCACATGGCCCTCTCACAGCCTTCTACCCTTTAGCAACAGCTGGTAGAAGTCACCCTTAGAAAACTTTGTGGAAATATTAGGACACTGGGAAGCTTGATGATATATTACAAAGGCATTGTTAAAGGAAAAGAGATGGCCAATAATTATAAAGGGCTCGTTATAGTCGTGCGTAGGTCCTACGGCGTAGCATCGACGGCGTAGGTTCCGCGTCGGTTTTCATTTATACTTTTGCGTCGTCGTCCGCGTCGACGTGCAAACACACGCGCGACCGCTGGTAGGCAGTATCCACGCGTGTAACCACAGTAGCAGCACAAACGTGAAAGAAGAAACTTAGCAAGTTAACCCACAAACGAAGAAGAAACAGCAACTTGTTGTGTATAATTTGAGAAGATCAGCAATGATGGAAGTAAATAAACAGCGACTTTTAATGCAGTTTGAGTTATATCACTCCTCAACTTGCCCCATCTTTGTTTTCACCGTCACAAACGGAAATACCTATGATGCAGTTTTTTTACCTGACGGGAGGGGTTCTGGTGGACCAATCACAGCGCTTGCGGTCCGCGTAGATCTGACGCGCTGTTAAATTTTTGGTGAGGTGCGCGTCAGGCTACGCAGAGCTACGCACAGGCTACGGATAGCGCCGTAGGACCTACGCACGACTATAAATCGCCCTTTACTATGTGGCTACCCTTGCTGCTCAGAAAGGAGAGAAAGATCTTCAGGAAAATCTGTGGTGTCTCCTTGTTAAAATTCATCATGAACTGCTTAGTTTTTGGTGCGGGATAATAAATATCGCACCTCCATAGAACAAACACACACAACATTGCTGCCGATTTTCACTCACACACAAAAGTTATGCTTCACTTGTAAAAAGGTGTAAACAGAACCTTAGAGTTAGAAATTAAGAGTTACTCAGTGTCAACTAAAATGAGGAATGATCATTACATTTTCTACAAGTGCACATGGAAGCCATATAGTTTTGTGCAGTCTCTGTTTCCAGGCACTGAGACACTACCCCATCCTGATTGGGTCTGTCTGTGTTGAGATTGCTCAGTCTCTGCCAGGGACAAACCACAGCATAAGAGATTCTTTTGTTTGATCCAGGATCACCAGCAGCATTTCTGGCTTTTCCCTTTGTGATTGAAGATTTAAAAAAATCATTTGCAATTTCTTGTCTCCACTCACTGGCTCTAATTCTGTAGTCTTGAGCCATATTTAAAAAAATCTCCTTAGAGACAGCAGTTTTAGTGCAAACAAATCTACAGACATGCATTTCCATTCATCTTCTGTGAAAAGCAAAAACTTATTAAGCAAGAAAAGTGCATACAATTTGTTGGCACTAAGTTTTAAAGACATAAAGAGTAAAGACCTTTGCACACTGTAGTCTTTGGACATATGTTTTTCGTATTCATCATTCTACAAAATCTTCATACAGACAAACCTTGCACACTGTATTTGATATGTAAAATGAAATAAACAGAACAGGAACAAAGACCGGAACACAGGACATAAAACTCATGACAGCAAACAATACTTGACAACTTGAAGGAGAACTGAAACACAAGGGCATGACTGTGACAAAGCCCCGCTCCTAAGAGTGGCTTCCAGATGCTTCCAACAAAAAAATCTAAAACAAAAGTCCAGGGGGAGGGATGGAGGGCCAGGGCCATGAAGAGCAGGCAGAGCAGGAAGCCAGGGCGGGGCTGGCAGAGCAGGAAACCAGGGTGGGGCTGGCAAAGCAGGAACCATAGAACAGCAGGTGTGCGAAAAAAATGCAGAAAAATGAACCTAATCTGAATATTTTTATAACTGACAAAAGTTTTGGAGGTGGTGTGTAAACGTGATTGACACAACACAAAGTCATATTTTTAACATGCAAAAATTTGAATTAATATTTTGGACCTAATGTGCAAGAATCTTAAGTGCTGAATATTTGGAAATTAACATTTTTTTAAATAATCTAAAGAAATCTAAGTAAATATTTAATGAATCCTGTGTCATTTTTCTCACACATTGTATCTTCTGGCTATTCAAGATCAATATAGAAAAATTTGGAAATAAGCATTTTGATCTGTTGAACCAGTCTGAAATGAGACTGACATGGCAGGCAAAGGGGTTAGGTCTGTTTAAACATCACCACTCTCTTTTCTCATCAGCCTGTATTGCCCCTCACAGAAATATCTACTTTGTGCCTTATAAAATGAAAAAAATATAATAATCATACAGCGAAAGAGAGAGGGTAGACAGAGCCTACAGCCAAAGTACAAAGGTATGTCTGAAGATCCCCAAAAGCAAAAAGTCATTTTCTGTGAAGGTGTGCTGTTTTTATTTATATCTTTTCCTCACTCTGTTTCATCATACATACTGTTTGGAGGGCAATCATTATGTCAGACACAGACCTCGGTTGAAAACCATTTGCATTACTACCCTGACTGTATGACTCCAGGCACTTGCCATGATACTTTATTCCAAACCATTCAGCTAACCATTATCACTTTGGCCCCACTCTGTTGTACTTCCCTAACACACAGAAGCACACACATAGACAAACACACACACACACACACACACACACACACACACACACATATACACCCTTATCTGAAGCATCTCCTGCAATGCTTGCTAAGAGATACATGAGGGACAAGTCTGTGATGGGTAAAGTGTGTGTGTGTGTGTGTGTGTGTGTGTGTGTGTTGGGGGGTCTTTTGCATGTAATTGTCCTGGTGAGCACTCAATACCATCTTAAAGCAAACAGCCAATCTCCAATGCTTTGCAGGCAGGGAGGAAAAGACCTTGTGGCTATGGGGACCCTTATAAGAACTCCTTTCGTCACAAGGTAAATTATTAATTATTAATATTAAGTTATTTGGTTACACTTTATTTTAAGGCGTCACTGTTACATGATCTCACGAATTTCCGTGGCATAGTCACTGAATGTTTTGCTAATTTTTCGGTAGCATTCTCACAGATCTCCGCATATTTCCATGGCTTTGCCACGGACTTTCTTTTCCGTGGCATTCTCACGGTTTGGTTACTCAACTGTTTTGTCCTATTTTCTTACCATTGTCGCTTCGGTTTAGCGTTAGATTTACATAAAATGACATCCCTACCCAAACCCAACTCTAACCCCAACGCCAGGCGACAATTGATTAAAGTTTAGAAAATATAAAAGAATAAATCCGAAAAAATAGTATAAACCAATACTTAAAGTGACATACTAATGCAAACACCAAATCTAACCCTAAACCGAAGCGACAATGGTTTGAAAATAGGAAAAAGCAGTTGAGTAACCAATCCGTAAGAATGCCACAGAAAAGAAAGTCCGTGGCAGGGCCATGGAAATATGCGGAGATCCGTGAGAATGCCACGGAAAAATGATCAAAAAATTATGTGACTATCCCACGGAACTTTGTGAGATCATATTGATTGTAACTATATATTTACCAACCCATTCTCACCAAAAAGCGTGCAGATGACGCGCAGTGTCGTTGTCGTGCGGTGGATGCGCCGGATTCCGATTTTGCGTGCGTGGGGTGCGTCGGTCCTTCCCATTCGCTTGTGTGGCGGGTCGTTTCGTGACGTTTTGTTTATTGTTTTCTCATTTGTTTTCTGTTTTTTTTACCATTTTCGCTTGGGTTTAGGGTTAGAACAACTTTTTGTTATATAAAAATGACATCCTAACCCAAACCCCAACTCTAACCCCAACTCCAAGTGACCATGGCTTAAATATAGATAAAAACAGTGCTTTAAGTGGGCCGGTACGCGCCGGTACTCAGTACCGCCACTTCTAAAAATAGCTCTTCAGCGTACCACCACCTCTCCGTGCGCCCAGAACGTGCTTTTAGCGTACCGGAACGCTCATTTGCACATCTGTTTTAATTATAGAAGTTTAAATCCTTTGTCTGCGCTGCTGCTTTTCAGAGCGTCCTTCACAATGTACGCTCGTGACACACGAGAGCAGAGACTACATTACCCATACACCCTTGAGTTTTACAAGTTAATAGCGCACGCGCGCTTTTGCCGGCGTCAGTGTAAACAATTCAACGTGCTTAGGAGAGGGTGTGTGAAACGCGCAACCGTAGCTGCTCGGGTGAAAATAAAAATACAATGAACACTTAAGATGCTCTCCTGGCTTCTAAGTAGTAAAAGAACAAGGTCAGAATCAGAGGATTCGCTGGCTGACACCCCGCCAAACCAGAATGATATCGCTGCAGGTCAGACGCAAGCTAATGAAAGCAGCACTTGTGCCGCAGTTGATCCGGTTCTCACAAGTGGCGTCGAGGACGAGAGTGACATCACTTCTACCGATGACAACAGCCGCGTTGGCGAGCATGAGTGGCCAGAATGTTGGTCCCAAGCACAAGTACAGTATTTCTCCACAAATTACAAGTGGCTGATAAGCAAAAATCAAAAGTTGGGTTGTAGTGTGTGTAGTCACGTTTGTGCTCGCGTAGACATGCAGCAAGGGCAGAGAGTGTCGAAGGAGTGGAGTGGGTGCTTAATCTCATCTTTTGGAATGGACAAGGCTGCACAACAAAGCTCACTACGAAAAAAAATGAAAGAGCACAGAGACTCAATTTATAACAAGAAAGCAGTTGAAATAAAAGAGAACAACACAAAATCAAATGCAAAAACACATTGAAGATATGAGAAAGGCTGAATACGCTTCAACTTGCAATGTTTTTAGAACAGCTTATAAGATTGGCAAGCATGGGCGTCCCTTTACAGACATGCCAATAGATGTCCAGTTGCAAGTCTTAAATGGTGTCAAGATGGGCAGAGTTTTACACTCTAATAACTCATGTGCAAATATACTGGATCACATTGCAGCTGAAATGAAAAAGAAGGTAGTCAATGACATAGTGATGAATGAAAGAAAACTGTGTGTGCTCATTGATGAATCCACTACAATAAGTGGAAAGTCTGTGCTTGTCGTGTGCCTGCGGTCAGCTATTTCCAGTGAACAGCCAGACACAATATTTTTTGAACTGATTGAGCTGCAGGGGACCACAGCAAAGGACATCACTGAAGCACTGTTAGAATGTCTTCATAATAATGGCTTTGACCCTGACTACCTACAGGAACATTTGTTGGCATTTGCATGTGATGGAGCCTCAGTGATGCTTGGGAGGAAAGCAGGAGTTGCTGCACAGCTTTGTTCCAAATTCCCTTACCTTTTTGTCTGGCATTGTTCCAATCACAGACTGGAACTGGCGGTTTGTGATGTTTTAAAGGAGGTAGGAGGAATCAACCACTTTAAAATATTTTTAGATCAGCTTTACTCCCTCTACCATGCATCCCCAAAAAACCAAAGGGAGTTAACAGAGAGTGCTCACAATGTTGGACAGCGTCTCCTTGTGATAGGCCGTGTTTTATCAGTGCGTTGGGTTGCTTCAAGTGAGAGAACGGTGAAAGCAGTATGGGAGAACTACCAAGCTCTGCAGGTACACTTTACAAGTGCTGCTGCTGATACCAGCAGAGACTCAAGAGAGAGAGCAAAATACAAAGGACTCAATGATGTTCTGACTACTGTTTCTTTTGTGGTAAATCTTGGCATCATGTATGATGCTCTCACAGAACTCAGTGACCTCTCAAGAATGCTCCAGAGACGGGACATGACTTTGGATCAAGCAGACAAGCAGCTGGAACGACAAATCCGGGTGTTTGAGTCAATGGTATCCACACCTGGTCCCTACACACAAACTGTCATTGAAGCTGAAAAAAAGAAAATCTTCAGAAATGTATGCCTGCATGAAAATGAGAGGGTTATAAAAATCAACCCTGGGCAATTTTTCCGTAGCCTGGCTGAAAATGTTAAATGCAGGATGACTCCAACAACTTCTTTACATGTCAGTAGAACCTCATCTGAAAAGACAGATAGTCACCTCCTCTCAGACATGACTCCATGTCCTCCAGTCTGACTCCTGGCCTTCATCTCTTGATATTCAATATGGGGATGCAGCGGTCAGATGTTTATGTCAAAGATTCAGAGTTGGGGAGAGGGAAAGTGTCCTAGTATTTAGGGAGTATAAAGACCTTAAAGCTTCCAAGACACCAGAAGCCTTGAAGCCTCTTCTTAAAGCTGTCCACACCATTGCAGTATCAACAAGTGAATGCGAGCGAGCTTTCAGCTCAATGAATGATACTTTGACAGATAAAAGAAACTCTCTCGACATCAAAAGGCTTTCAAATCTGATCTTCCTGAAATGCAACGGACCACCATTGGATCAGTTTAATGCACAAACATATGTGCAGACATGGCTGGCACTAGGGAGGAGAAGTGCAGCATCCACAAACTGCGAAGCACAAAGTGCAAGGAAAGTGGAGCCCAAAACATGCTGGAGCCTTTTCTAGGTAAAATTATTTGTACAATATTTCTATTTTTTTCATTTGATGTACTGTATTTTGCTGAATCTGCTTTTGTATATTTTTCAGCGTTAAAGAAATGAACCTTCATCTTCAAGACTCATTTTTATGTTTTACTGTTCTATGGTTACTATGTTATTATGTTTTTTCATAAATTTTATGTACATTTTGTCCAAAATGTTTTCAATACCCTATAGCACATTTTATTTATGTTCAGTAGCTCTTTCTACAGTAGCTCTTTAAGGGTATTTTTTCAAAATCCTTTTCTACATTTTATTTATGTTCAGTAGCTATTTCTAGCTAAAGTAAATCCATAAACGAATAAAAGGATTTATTACTATTTATAAAGTCGTCTGTTGACTGCTGTATATAAAACCCCTTCAATATAGTTGTTGTTACCTCAGGGGAAGAGGGGAGTCAGCAAAAAAAACAAAAAAAATTGAGTACCGGCACCTCTTTTGGGCCACTTAAAGCACTGGATAAAAACAAAGAGAAACCTGTATATTAAATAACCTGCTTAAACAAGTGTGAAATCTAACCCTAAACCCAAGCGAAAATGGTTTAAAAAACAGAAAAGAAATGAGAAAACAATAAATACAACGTCACGAAACGATTCGCCATATAAGTGAATGGGAAGGACTGGCGTATCATATGCACGCAAAATCGGAATTTGGCGTATCTATTGCACGATAATGACACTGCGTGTCATTTGTACGCATCTTGGTGAGAACGGGTAGATATTTACGTACCAAGTAATAATCATCAACAACATGTACTTACTGTAGGGTTAGGGTTAGGAATAGGGTTTGGTTTAGGATTAGTTGCATGTAATTATGCATAATTAACTGTTATTGCTATAATAATTACATGTAACGTGTAACAAAGACACTGTAAAATAAAGTGTTACCAGTTATTTTTATTTATCCTATCCGGCTGTTTGAGACTGGGGCTATTAAAGTGCAGCAACGTTATTTATCCCTTCAAAAAAGGATTGGCCCCACACAGGGTTAAAAGCAAGAAAGCAGAAGAAAGGGGTGAGAAGGAATGATGGACAATAAAAAATGTAAAAATCACAAGGTCAAACTATTTATCTTTCTTTTTTTCCATGTCTCTTCTTTTTCTCACACTCTTCTTGACCCACCCTCTCTTCCTTCCCATGTCATCTTAGTTCTTCTCAATCTCTGTCCATTTACCTCTGTGGAACATGACTTTACTCTATTAAAGTTCTGTATTTTACACTTAAAGCCCTGTTTTCAGATTGTTTGTGGTGAAGTAGAGCGGTTTTGGCTGAGGTTTCGACATTTGCGGCTGCCCCGAGACTTTTTGGGTATTTGTGTTTCACCTCCCACCTTTACAATGGGTTTATAGGTGCACCGGAACAATCCTTCCCAAAATGCACCAAACCTCCGTCCACAAAGACGTGAAACCCACCGAGTGGCCAGGGGCGCTCACCGACACGCTCACACAAAAATCGCCGCAAAAGATGCCTTCCAACAGGTGTTTTAGCATTCGTTGTTAACTTGTGGAGCTATTTTTCCAAACGCCTCACACCCGTACATTCTTCCGCTGAGAGTTTGAATAATAGACACTCCAGCCCAGGTGGTGGCGCTAATCCGCCATTGCCAATTGCAAGAATAGAAACAAAGTTCCCGGCGTGGAGTAATACCGTACCTCACAGCACATCTAATGCAAGTCAATGGAGTTGACAAAAACTACGATAAAACCTGTTGGAATGCATATTTTGCCGCGACTTCCGTGCGAGCACACCAGTGAACACCCCCGACCACTCGGTGAGTTTCACGTCTTTGTAAATGAAAGTTTAATGCATTTTAGGAAGGATTGTTCCAGTGCACCTATAAACCCATTCTAGAGGTGGGAGGTGAAACACAAACACTTGAAAATTCTCGGGGCAGCCCGTTATGTCGAAATTTCAGTCAAAAGCATTCTATTTTATCATAAACAATCTGAAAACAGGGCTTTAAGTGTAAAATACTGAACTTGTCCTTTAAGCTCTTTTCATCTAAGAACTTTGAGATGTTGACATATATTATTATGAAGCATCTAGCATAAATATTTGCTGAAGAGTCCTTGTCCATTCCATATTTTTTGGATGAATGTGAGCCGATGGCGAGTTTTACAGGAAGATAAAGTACCAACAGTAGCAGAAGCAGACCTGTGCAAACATACATTTCCCAACACTCACCTAACAATAGATCATCCTCAGCTAGCTTCCCTTGTTTAGCATATCTCCTGCTCTGGTCTTATCCTCTGTGTAACGGGGGTTTCCTAAAGCATACCATGTCAGCTTATCTTTAGAGCCTGCTGCTCCCTGTAAATAGAACCTCTAAGCACTCCTCACCCCAATCATTTAAAACAACACAGGGAAATGTCAATGGCCAGCTCAGACAGGCCTCCTACACATTGCTCATGCAAACCAGAACAATTTAGGTGCAATTGCAGGGGAAGCAGAAGAAAAAGGTCTCTTGTTAAAGCCAGGACTGGCTGTGGTTTGTTCTTTCTGTTAGACACTGTATATGTCTCTCTTTTGGAAGTAGGGGCTGAGGGCCTGGTTTCCGATTAAGGCCAGGCACATCCGAAACTTTGAAGGGTCTTCTTTTATTGGTCTCAGAAGTCTCTGTATCTACCAGCTGTCTACTGAAATGTCTACTTTTAAACAAACTAATTATATTTGAAAACAAATATTGCCTGTTTATATAATCTGTATTAAAGTAGAGAAAGGTATGTCTGTACTCATTATCTGTAATGAGGTCACACCCACAGGTGGTACCTGCTATATCATTTGGAGATGACTAGGCTCTGACCAGTTCAAACATTTGACAAACTATAAAGTTTTATCCGATTTAAAGACTTTACTGCATATTTAAATGATAAATATTATTTACACATGTGAGGAAGTTATGTCTGAACAATGAGGACAAGTAATGAAGTAATGGGATCTGTAATTTGAAAACATGGCTTTTCCTTCCACTGCTATGGGAAAGACACTCAACTTCACTTGTCATTCCACCCTGATGACCCCACGGTTCCTGCCCGCATCTCATCATGCCTGAGGGACATCTCACTCTGGATGAAGGATCACCATCTCTTGTGAAGACAGAACTGCTTGTCATATCATCTGAACCAAAGATTCATCACAACCTTTCCATTCAGCTAGGTTCCTCGACCATCACGCCTTCCAGGACAGCCAGAAACCTGTGAGTGGTCATTGATGATCAGCTAAGCTTCACGGCCCATGTTGCCAGCACTGCCAGCACTTGTAGATTAATTCTCTACAATATTAGGAAAATTAGATCTTTCCTAAATGAGCACGCTACGCAGGTCCTAGTCCAAGCTCTTGTCCTGTCCAGGCTGGACTACTGCAACCCACTACTGGCTGGACTTCCAGCCTGCACAACCAAACCGCTACAGACGATCCAAAATGCTGCGGCAAGAGTGGTCTTCAATTAGCCAAAGAGGTCGCATGTCACTTCTCTCTTTGTCAAGTTACACTGGCTTCCTATAGCAGCTCGCATCAAATTTAACCTCTCGACGTGCACTAGCTCGGGGGCGGAAAGTCATTTTATTTTAACGCTGCTAACAATATCTATATAGCCTACTGTCTACAAACAATAATAATATAAACATTACTATACATCGTTTAAAAGGCCTCTGTTTATCCATGATCCGTATAGACAAAATGGCGCAGCAATATGGCGACACGCTACGAGTTGCTCTCCCTATAGTATGTGTATTTTTGTTGTTTTCCGATGTTGTTCTATGCGTACAAAAGTGTAGGATTGTTTATGACCGACTGGCCATCTTGGATATTAGAAATCGCATTACTAATAACATAGATTTAACCGGGTTACCAGTGGACTTGCAGAAAGTCACAAACGGAAGAGGTTACAGCGGGTCTGCGGGACAAAAACAGCGGAAAAGGGGAAGGCGTGCCGGCGTTTTGGTTAGATGGCGGCGGCGTTCAAACCGACCTCCTATTCCTACCATACTGCTGGCGAACCTGCAATCTATGGGGAACAAGCTGGATGAGCTCCACAGCCGCATCAGTTCAAGCAGGGATCTGCGAGAGTGTAACGCATACTGTTTCACTGAAACCTGGCTGGGTTCAAACATCTCTGACAGAGCTATTGAACCTGCTGGCTTTTCTGTGTATCGCCTGGATCGCAACAGTGAGAGCACGGGTAAAAGAAAAGGAGGTGGTGTTTGTTTTCTCATTAACAATTCCTGGTGTACAAACGTGGAAGTTGTTTCAAAACTGTGTACCCCTGTGCTAGAACATCTGACGATTAAGTGCCGACCGTTCTATCTACCCCGTGAGTTTCCATCTGTGCTTCTCACTGCTGTCTATATTCCACCAGATGCCCCTGCTGTAGCAGCGTTAGATGCGCTGTATGATTCTGTTTCCAAGCTAGAGAACCAGCATCGGGACTCATTTCCCATTATAATGGGTGATTTTAATCACTGTAATATGAAAAAGGTCCTTCCCAGGTATCATCAACTTGTCACCTGTCCCACTAGGGGCGATCGGACTCTTGACCACTGCTATACACCACTTAGAGACGCATAAAGGTCTGTTCCGCGTCCACACTTTGGTAAATCTGACGACCGGTCGGTGCTCTTGCTGCCGGTTTACAAACCGAAGCTAAAGCGCAAGCCACAAGTTGTGAGAGAGGTTAAGTGTTGGTCTGCCGAGTGTGAGTCCGAACTTCAGGATTGTTTTGACTTAACAAGATAACGCCACGGATTTTGAGGAGTACGCAGACCATGTGACAGGTTACGTAAAATACTGTATGGATGTGTGCGTACCCCGCCGGACTGTGCGATCATTCCCAAATCAGAAGCCGTGGGTGAATAATGAAGTTCGCCAGTGCTTAAGGGAGAGGTCTGCAGCATTTCAATCTAACGACATGGTCATGTATAAGAATTCGAGATACAGGTTAAGAACAGCCATAAATGCTGCTAAAAAGCAATATGGTAACAAGTTAGACAGCGACTTTAGCGCCAGTGATCCCCGTCGACTTTGGAAAGGTATGCAGGAGTTGACTGATTATAAACCTTCTTCATCTGCATTGCTAAAAGACCCCCCCGCCTCTTTTCCGGAGGAGCTTAATTCATTCTATGCTCGCTTCGAAGTCAACACGGCGGACGACGGCGTGATCATTATGGAGGACGATAACATCGCACAGGTCACGGTGGCTGAGGTGAGCAAAACCTTTAAAAGAGCGAATGCGCGCAAGGCCGCCGGTCCGTATGGTATCCCCCCCAGACTTCTTAAGACGTGCGCTACACAGTTGTCACACGTTTACACAGATATATTTAATTTGTCTTTAAAACTGCGCCTTGTGCCCAAATGCTTTAAAAATACCACCATTGTACCTATACCGAAGATAGCCAATGCTACATGTTTAAATGATTACAGACCCATTGCACTGACATCAGCAGTAATGAAGAGTTTTGAGAAACTAGTAGTAGCCTATATTAATTCTTGTCTCCCTCCCTCCTCGGACCCCTTACAATTTGCTTACAAACACAATAGATCAGTGGATGATGCTATCTCAATTGCTGTGCACACTGCTCTAACCCATCTGGAAAAGAAAAATACCTATGTTAGGATGCTATTTATAGACTTCAGCTCTGCGTTTAATACAGTGGTACCATCGAGACTGGTGCAAAAACTCAGAGATCTGGGTCTGTGCAGTTCAATCTGTAGCTGGGTGCTGGACTTTCTATCTAATAGACCACAGTCAGTGAAAATAGGTGATCTGACGTCATCCACTCTGGTACTCAATACAAGAGTCCCCCAGGGCTGCTGTATCAGTCCCCTGTTATACAGTCTTTTTACACATGACTGTATGGCAAGATATGAGAATAATAGCATCATCAAGTTTGCGGATGATACAACCGTGATAGGCCTCATCAGTAACAACAACGAGGACTCCTATAGGCAGGAGGTGAGAGACCTGACTGCATGGTGTCGCTATTACAACCTTTTTCTGAATGTCAACAAAACCAAGGAGATCATTATTGATTTCAGAAAGAATTTGTGCATTCATAAATCACTCTACTTGGATGATTCACCTGTGGAAATAGTTGACAACTTTCGGTTTCTGGGCATACAGATCACTTCCTCTTTATCATGGTCTCTCAATACAACATGCATCCTTAAGAAAGCCCAGCAGAGACTTTTTTTTTTTGAGGAGACTCAAAAGCTTTGGGGTGGGTACAACTTCTCTCATCAACTTTTACAGGTGCACCATTGAAAGCATTCTGACTGGTTGCATTACAGTATGGTTAGGTAATTTGTCCACCCGTGACCTCAAACTCTTATCAAGGACAGTTCGGTCAGCTTCCAAAATTATTGGGGCTGACCTTCCTTCACTATCAGACATTTACCCTGTGCGTTGCAGGAGCAGAGCGGAGTCTATCATTAAGGACCTAAATCATCCAGCTCATCATCTCTTTTCATTACTCCCCTCTGGTAAACGTTATCGGAGTATCACTTCCCATACAACACGTCTTAAGGACAGTTTTTTTCCTCAGGCTATCAGATTATTGAATGGTCAGTGACTTGAACTCATGTATATTTTAACTTAATTCCTCAATGACTTGAACTTTCTTCTTAATAATACATTATAATATAATTCCTCAGTAATATATTTTAATATAATTCCTCAGTCCTCATATCCTAATATAATTGCTATTGTCATCACTATGGTATCCCTATGTATTACAGATTTTTATATTTATATTTTATCGTGACTAAATGCATTTCTTGTTTGTACATGTTTCAGGTCTCACATGTATGAATGCTGTTTCTTTCGTATGTATGGTCCTGTTCACCTTTTATACTATTTATTGCTTATTTATTAATTATCGCTTATTCTGTGTTTTTAGTTTTTTTGTCTTTTCCCTCTTACCCCTTGTAACTTGTGGCACAAGCATTTCACTGTACTGCAAAGTATATGTGACAATTAATTAAACTACTGAAACTACTAACTACTACTACTACTACGGGTTTAGCATCTGTGTATGGTCTCTGTTTTGAGATACAGATGCTCTAGCATCATAAATATAGTATTATGTTACAGATGTCCAGATGACAACATGCAAAATATAAACGAGACTCCTTACCTTTGTGTTGGTATAACGATCGCGAATCAAATCCAGTCTGTTTCAGATGTGTGAATAACCCATAAAAACTCTCCAATAAAATCCATCCAATGATGATTTTTGTCCACAAATGCGTATAATCCGTATAGATATATTATCCATTGTTTACATCAGATTTCACATGCATGTCTCGTAATAGAATATAATTAGTCTTGCATAGCCAGACCTTAAATACTGAAGGTCTGGCGTTTTTCACTGCTTTTGGACAAAGCCCGCCCACGAGCTGTTTGACCAAACATCCAATCACAGTTTGTTTCGTCTTTTAGAGAGTCTATGCTGCGAACTTTGCATATTTTTTAGAATCCAATGTTTAGCTGATCATGATAACTGGTCATTATTATCCACGTGAACAGACTGATTCTCTTCCTCAATGGAACGTCAGAGCTTTGTTTTCCAGGGACCGAAACTAATCGCGACACTAGCGTCTCGTGGAAATCCGGGTTATTTCAACCAATCAAAACGACTTCGACATTCTCACAGGGTTTCCAGAAACGTTTACGAAAAACATCAGACGTTTAGCCAACAGTCTGTGGGCGTGACGTCTGAGGCTGAGACTAGAATATAATTTACAATCTGAGGACTATTTATATCGTAACACTTGTACATGTATATTACATTACACTCACGTTCAAAACCAGCAGTCAAATTTTGTTTCTAAAAGTAGGCGGGAGTATAATACATAATATCTCAACAACGCTGTCAAATATCGTGACATCATCTGACTCGCTAGTTCCTCCAATGATTTCATAAAAAATATTGACAGACAGAACGTGTAGCCAATTAGATAATGAATCCAACGATCTTTGTGTGCCGTTTTATTTCCTGGTGTGGAAACGGAATTTTATACGCTTACATAAGGATAAATAATAATAGAAACGAACGTGTATGCAAGTAAACAAAAGACTTTTATTTTGGGGCTGACTGGCACTTAGAAAAGGCACTAGTCTTAAAAAACTCTTGCAAGAACCTCATTTTTGGGCCTATGGATTTCAAACGTGAAATATAATTTCTTTAGACTTGTGGCTTGGCATCATTGCATTTCTAGGTTTCACACACATATTTATCATTAAGATTTTTAGTATTAAAAAATATGTTATGCAAAAAAAATTATTACAATGTACTTCCGCCTCTTTAACTTTTTAAATTTTTATCTTAAAATAATTTTGAAACCTGGAAAATAAAGCTCAAATTGTCTTCTATCTTATGATACAACAGTTATGCTGGTAGCACTTTATTTTACAGTATGTGTACTTACCTTGTACATACATGGTAAATAAGTTGTACTTAACAACTAATGTGTGGTACTTACTTTTAGGTATCTACATGGTAATTAACTGGTATCATTACTGTATTTACCAGTGGTACATACTTGGTAGTTATTATGTAACTCTAGATAAGTACTGGGTAATAACAGATACATATTTATAGTGTAAGTATACTGTAACTAATGACAAACATTACTGTACTTACAAATAAATGTACAATATAAGTATTTAGTATTTACAGGCAACTTAGGGTAAATGACCGGTATTTATAGTGTACATATATGATAACTAATATCAAACACTACTAAATTGTATATACATGATAAGTGTGTGGTACCTGTAGGCCATAAATTAATAACCGGCACATATGGTGTATGTAAACTGTAACTAACAAGTTACTGTACTTACAAATTGTATTTACACAATAAGTGTGTACTAGTGAATGTACCCAGTAGTTAATGCATATGATAATCAATGGTTGGGTCTGCCTAACAGTGTCATGTATATGATGCTATATCTTAGGTGGTAGGTCCTATGTAATAACTGTGTAAAAAGCAACACTTTATTTTACAGTCCTGTTTCCATGCAATTACCATGGACATACTAGTAAATGTTCCCAGAAGTTAATTCTTATGATACTCAATGGTTGGATTTGCCTCACAGTGACATGTATATGATGCTATATGTTAGGTGGTAGGTCCTATGTAATAACTGTGTAAAATGCAACACTTTATTTTACAGTCCTGTTTCCATGCAGTTCCCATGGACGTACTACTGAATGTTCCCAGTAGTTA
This sequence comes from Misgurnus anguillicaudatus, assembly GCF_027580225.2. Taxonomy (NCBI): domain Eukaryota; kingdom Metazoa; phylum Chordata; class Actinopteri; order Cypriniformes; family Cobitidae; genus Misgurnus; species Misgurnus anguillicaudatus. The sequence goes on from NC_073344.2 coordinate 1,734,699, forward strand.
ATGCTTATGATAGTCAATGGTTGGGTTTGCCTCACAGTGACATGTATATGATGCTATATCTTAGGTGGTAGGTCCTATATAATAACTGTGAAAAAAGCAACACTTTATTTTACAATCCTGTTTCTGTGCAGTTACCATAGACGTACTAGTGAATGTACCCAGTAGTTAATGCATACGGTTATTTAATGCTTGGTTTAAAGGACAAAGATACTGAGTACCAAAATGGCACAACAGTAATGCTTGTTCTTAGTTATCATATACGTATGGTATAAGTATAACTTACACTTGCCTGCAGGTTCCACACACTTATCTTGTATATACAATTTGTAAGTACAGTAGTGTGTCTCATTAGTTACAGTATACATACACCATATGTGCCGGTCATTAACCCCCTGGGGTCCAAAAACGCGGCGCCGCGTTTTGACGTGTTTTTTCCTTATCATGGCAGAATCAACTTAAAATACTCCATCATTAATAATCATACACTTACGTGTTTGACATCATTTGAAATGGTAAAGGGTCTTCTTTAATATGTGTTCATTCACAATAACAACAGATCTTTGTGTTTTTGTCAAATAAAGAAAATAAACAGGGTGTGCATCCAGGCATTTCTGTCTCCGCCAGCTGTCTCTCAAAACACGTTACAAAAATCAATTGAAACTCTGTGAATACTCGTCACACAAGCATGATACACATATTCAAAGAAAGCCTGAAATGTCTACTTTTAAACAAGCTAAATATAATCGAAAACAAATAATGTCTGTTTATGTAATCTGCATTGAAGTAAAGAGAGTACCGTTTTTCCTGGCTGACTTCATTATCTATAATTCGGTCACGCCCACAGCTGTTGACATGGTAATGAAGACACGAGCTGTTCAAAAGCGTAAAGTTTGATCAGATATAAAGACTTTACCACATATTTGGGAGATAAACTTTACACACACACACGTGAGAAATATCTTCATTTATGTCTGGACATTGAGGAAGAGAAGCATTTATCTTTAACGTTACCTTAGAAGAACAATGGAGGACGCACTGGATTGTTTACAAACGGACGCAATCTCACGTAATGGCGGATTTCACTGTTGCATGTCTAAACACAGTTATTCACTTATATCCTTCATGGCAACTTTCAGTAAGCCTGAACTGCGGTATCTTTTAAGTGTGTGCTGTAATATGATTCCATGTTTACATGCTTATTTACAAACAAATCCGCGTGACCTCCCGTAATGGCGGATATCTGTTACATGCTGTACAGTGTTAGACACAGTTATTCACTTTCTTATCCTTCATGGCAACTTTGAGTAATGCTGCACTGCGGGATTTGCTGTAAAATGATTCCATATTGTTTACATGCAAGGTAATTCCATACATTGCGCTTTACACGCGACACCATTTTTATGAGTGCTGCGTTAACACGGAGACGCGAGCTCGCGCACATGCGATGTGTTTTTAAAGTTCATACGCGCTTACAGCAACACGTTTCAAACAGAAGCTAGACGATAAGGGGATGGGCATCTGAAAACAGTCATCTGAAAACAGCTTTTTATATAACTAATTGCTGCAGATGTTTATCTGAGATTAAGTTTATGTACAAGATAGTTTATGAATGTAGTAGGCTATCAGTGATATTTACCCATCAGTTATATATGTAAGGGTATTTCTGTGGACAATTTATGCTAACAGCTGTTTATAACTCTCTTAGAGGTCTGCATCTCTCTCATCAGTACAAAACTATGAAGTGGAAAAACACTTTTTGGACATAAAGTTATATGGTAACATGAGCCACATGAAGTTTACAGCTCTGTTGTGTATCAGTTTCTTAGTTTATACAAAGTTTTTGAATAGGGTTTGTTTCCAAATAAACTAAAAATGTCCTACTGACCATAATTTCTATTTTGATTATATTGTTAACTTAATAAACCTCAAACAAACATGTATACATTTGTCCTCACATTCTTTACTGTAGTTCATTCTCACATTCCTGCCTCATTATGCAGCTCATTATGCGAGCCTTTGTTTGCTAGGTGTCAATCAATCCTTCTCGCATACGGCCCCTCTAAACAAAAAGTGTCTTACAATTTCTAAATCAATACATTGTTTTATGTGAATAAGTAGGCAGGGTGAGTTTCACATCATTTTAAAGAAAAAACCCTGGACTACTAGATTCTGTTTAGGAAAGTCTTGTTAAAACATGTTTAGTATGGGTTTTGTGGACTTACATCAGTGACTTAAACATTTTGCTTTTTTAAAAACCACGCATACAAATTTTTCTCTCAAAAATACAAACATGTACATACATGTAGCTCATATAATATTTTAGCCCAGTTTGTGCTGAATGCAGTGGTATGAGACACTTGCCATATTATGTTTTAAAGCAACTGAAAAAAGACCAAATGTAAGAGCATGTCAGAACCTCTGAGAGTGTCCCAAAATGGTCGGACCCCAGAGGGTTAACTTACACTGGCCTACAGGTACCACTTATCATGTATATACAATTTGTAAGTACAGTAGTGTTTCTTGTTAGTTACAATATACATACACCATATGTGCTGGTCATTAATTTATGGCCTACAGCAGGGGTGTCCAAAGACGGTCCAGGAGGGCCTGTGTCCTGCAGAGTTTAGCTAAAACTTCCCTCACCACACCTGCCTCAAAGTATCTAATCTGCCTAGTAAGACCTGGATTAGCTGGATCAGGTGTGTTTGATTAGGGTTGGAATAAAACTCTGCAGAGACACGGGCCCTCCAGGAGCAGGATTGGACATCCCTGGCCTACAGGTACCACACACTTATCATGTATATACAATTTGTAAGTACAGTAGTGTTTGATATTAGTTATCATATATGTACACTATAAATACCTGTCATTTACCCTAACTTGCCTGTAAATACTAAATACTTATATTGTACATTTATTTGTAAGTACAATGATGTTTCTCGTTAGTTACAGTATACCTACACTTAAGTATGGATCTGTCATAACCCAGTACTTATCTAGAGTTACATAATAACTACCAAGTATGTACCACTGGTAAGTACTGTAATGATACCAATTAATTACCATGTAGATAGCTTAAAGTAAGTACCACACATTTGTCGTTAAGTACAACTTATTTACCATATATGTACAAGGTAAGTACACGTACTGTAAAATAAAGTGCTACCATTACGCTTATACTCTAAATTGTTTAGTAAACTGCCCTTTTAGTGAAAGTAGGTCTTTTCATGGTTTAAGCCAGAGTTGGGGTGCTTTTCAAGAGGTTAAAGCTCTGCTCCTGGCCTTTAAAACCACAACTGGGTCAGCACCCCCTTATTTTCACTTGCTTATACAGCCTTACCTACCCTCTCGATCCCTGCGCTCTGTCACTGAGCGACGGTTTGTGGTGCCATCTCAAAAAGGGGGGGGGACAAGATTGCATACCTTCTCTGGAGCTGTTCCACAACTGTGGAATGATCTGCCAGTCGCGACACAATCTGCTGACTCTGTAGCTGTCTTTAAGAATTTGCTAAAAACCCAGCTCTTCCGCCATTACCTCACTTCCTAATATAAGCCTTAATTTTTATTTTTTCCTTTTTTCTCCATCTCTATCTATACATTCTTACAAAAAAAAACTTAACAACCCATGGTTATGTATACTGTGTTAGACTTGATGAGACTATTTCCAGTGCACTTATGTATTGCTGTTTTTGTGTCGCTATAATTACTTTATTGTTTACCTCATTTGTAAGTTGCTTTGGACAAAGCATCTGCTAAATGACCAAATGTAAATGTGAAGCGTTCCATAACAAATGGAACTCTGGCTGCATGAAGACTGACTGGAGGAGGATAATATTCCTATCAAGTAGTAAAGGCATTTATTCTCATTTATATTTGCTATCATGTAATATGCTTATGACTTGCGTGGTATGCTGCCTGCATAGGCAACCTCAGCAGGCTGCGGGCTTCGGATTGAGAAATGGCCATTGTTTACAAATGAGGACGCGTGTATCCACGTGGCATGTGTTTTTTTATATGCCGTTCAGTTTAGACACAGTAAGTTAAATTGATTATAATGTTAGCCTGGGTGCCAGCCGATCTTAGCCCCGCCCACCACATTTTGAAAAACGGGAAGATGGGTCTGGCGTTTTTCCGTTGAGGAGCTACTATGCGAGTCCCAAAACTGGCCGACGAATCAAATTGTGAGGGCGGGCTTTATACGATGATGGACAGATGATCAACAGTAACGTATCATCCACGTCACCAAGAGCGCGTGTGTTCAATCTGTTTACAATGAAATGGCTGCCGCTGGAGAATTCAGATGTGTGGAGTCTGACATTGAGTCTGTTCTAAAAGATATCACAGAGCATTGATTTAAAAAGAGGAACAGAGAAACGCGATCAAGGCATTTGTTTATGTTTTCGCCGTCCTTCCTACGGGATTCGGCAAAAGTTGGTCGCACTTATGGAGGACAAAGTTAAAGAAGCAACTGAAATGGTTATCACGGCGATGCAACTCTGCATGCACGACGAGATGGATATAATTAGCGGTCGTTGCCAGCTTCTTTTCGGAAGCCCGGAATCGTGACTGCTGAATAATTGGAGGGACATGCTAGGCTCCGATATTTTTCAAGCCAACGTAATGGGTAGCTATCGTCGTGGATGAAGTTCACCTCACGTACAAATGGTAAGAGATAGTCTTACTGTATGACTTAGTAAATACTTAATGTTGTGATATAAATGAAATGTTGTAAACATAGTAGGTGTTGATGTACCTTCGCTAACTCAGACTTAGTATAATTACGCTATACACGCAACAACATTGTTTACAAGTGACGCCATTGCTTACGTGAGTGATCGCGCACATGGACATGATGTCATATGCGACCTGCTTTTAAACAGTTTATACGTGCTTACAGAAACACATGCATTAAAACCAGAGGTGGAAAAAGTACTAAAATATTGTACTCAAGTAAAAGTAAAGTTACTTTTATAATATTTTACTTAAGTAAAAGTAAAGTTACTTGTCTAAAAATCTACTCAAGTAAAAGTAAAAAGTTAGTCATTTTAACTTTACTCAGAGTAAAAGTTACTTTTTTTACAGCGGGAAGAGGTAGAGGATTCTAGTATAGTTAAAAAACGACAAGGGGATATAAATCTCAAACTAGTTATTTTTAATTGTAGGAACATCTTTACAATTAAAGTGCAATAACAAAAAGTTATTAAAAATAAAAAGCTTTTTTAAAGTAAGATTAATTTATGGAATTGTTTAATGATTTTTACATGTGAGTTATGCACTTTTGAACGTGGTCAGCAGCTAGTAAATACAATCACTATAGTAAGGTTGTAATTGATGTATTGCTGGTAACATACATTATTTTATTAAACTATATATAGTTTAAATGAGCACATAATGAGATGAGTGCCATGTCTATATACATTTGACACGTTTATTATCTTCTTACTTCCCTGACCTGGGTACCTGAAGACCTTTATTCTCTCTCTCTCTCTCTCTCTCTCTCTCTCTCTCTCTGCAATGTCTAATGACCTGCACATTCTCGATGACGTTTTGAAGTTGTGTTTGACTTGACGCGAAGCTGCTAGACCTCGGAATATAATGCGCATGGTATTAAAAACGCGTCGTGCAATTTTGTACTTTAGAGCATGAATCCTACCTTCGTAGAAATGAAACACTCGCTTCGCGTCAGTGGAAAGTGGTCGCTTAAATATGACCAGGGGTTTCTTTCATAAGATTTGAACTGAGGCGGGTCTGCATTAGCATGCGCCTGTCTCGTCCGTCTCCATGGTTCTTATTGTGCGTTCCCCCGGGCCCCGCCCATTTACATCCGTTGCGCGTCTTTATCACCTTGCTTTTCAAAAATTTTTTACTCAGTAACGGATATGATTTAAAATGTAGCGAAGTACAATACTTTAAATAAAACATACTTAAGTAAAAGTTAAAGTACAGATTTTAAAAACTACTCAAAAAAGTAAAAATACACAAAAAAACTACTCAATTACAGTAACGTGAGTAAATGTAATTCGTTACTTTCCACCTCTGATTAAAACATTGTTAACCCCCTGGGGTCTGACCATTTTGGGACTCTGGCAGAGTTTTTGACATGCTCTTACATTTAGTCTTTTTCCAGTTGCTTTAAACATATTAACCCCCTGGGGTCCAAAAACGCGGCGCCTCGTTTTTTCCTTATCATGGCAGAACCAACTTAAAATACTCCACCATTAATAATCATACACTTACGTGTTTGACATCATTTGAAACGGTAAAGGATCTTCTTTAATATGTGTTCATTCACAATAACAACAGATCTTTGTGTTTTTGTCAAATAAAGAAAATAAACAGGGTGTGCATCCAGACATTTCTGTCTCCGCCAGCTGTCTCTCAAAACACGTTACAAAAATCAATTGAAACTCCGCGAATACTCGTCACACAAGCATGGTACACATATCCAAAGAAAGCCTGAAATGTCTACTTTAAAACAAGCTAAATATAATCGAAAACAAATAATGCCTGTTTATGTAATCTGCATTGAAGTAAAGAGAGTACCGTTTTTCCTTGCTGACTTCGTTATCTTAAATTTGGTCACGCCCACAGCTGTTGACATGGTAATGAAGACACGAGCTGTTCAAACCATAAGCAAAGCGTAAAGTTTATCAGGTGTAAAGACTTTTTACCGCATGTTTGGATTATAAACTTTATTCACACACACGAGGAATATCTTCATTTATGTCTGGACATTGAGGAAGAGAAGCATTTATCTTTAACGTTACCTTAGAAGAACAATGGAGGACGCACTGGAGCTGGATTAGAAGTATGTAACGTTAACAGTTAATTATACCATTTATATTTGCTATTATGTAACTTAATATGCTCATGGCTTGTGCAGTTCAGCCTACATACAGTGCAACCTCAGCAGACTGCACGCTTCGGATTGAAAAACTTTCGCATTGTTTACAAACGGACGCGATCTCACGTAATGGCGGATTTCACTGTTGCATGCTGTAACAGTGTTAAACACAGTTATTCACTTATATCCTTCATGGTAACTTTCAGTAAGCCTGCACTGCTGTATCTTTTAAGTGTGTGCTGTAATATGATTCCATGTTTACATGCTTATTTACAAACAAATCCGCGTGACCTCCCGTAATGGCGGATATCTTTTACATGTTTTACAGCGTTAGACACAGTTATTCACTTTCGTATCCTTCATGGCAACTTTGAGTAATGCTGCACTGCGGTATTTGCTGTAAAATGATTCCATATTGTTTACATGCAAGGCAATTCCATACATTGCGCTTTACACGCGACACCGTTTTTATGAGCGCCGCATTACACGGAGACGCGAGCTTGCGCACATGGACGCGCCATATGCGATGTGTTTTTCATACGTGCTTACAGAAACGCGTTTAAAACAGAAGCTGGATGATAAGGGGATGGGCATCTGAAAACAGTCATCTGAAAACAGCTTTTTATATAATTAATCGCTGCAGATGTTTATCTGAGATTTAGTTTATGTACAAGATAGTTTATATGAATGTATTATCAGTGACATTTACCCATCAGTTATATATGTAAGGGTATTTCTGTGGACAACTTATGCTAACAGCTGTTTATAACTCTCTTAGAGGTCTGCATCTCTCTCATCAGTACAAAACTATGAAGTGGAAAAACACTTTTTGGACATAAAGTTATATGGTAACATGTGCCACATGAAGTTTACAGCTCTGTTGTGTATCAGTTTCTAAGTTTTTGAATAGGGTATGTTTCCAAATAAACTGAAAATGTCCTACTGACCATCATTTCTATTTCGATTATATTGTTAACTTAATAAACCTCAAACAAACATGTATACATTTGTCCGCAACATTCTTTACTGTAGTTCACTCTCAGATTCCTGCCTAAAGGCTCATTATGCAGCTCATTATGCAAGCCTTTGTTTGCTAGCTGTCAATCAATCCTTCTCGCATACAGCCCCTCTAAACAAAAAGTGTCTTACAATTTCTAAATCAATACATTGTTTTATGTGAATAAGTAGGCAGGGTGATTTTCACATCATTTTAAAGAAAAAACTCTAGACTACTAGATTCTGTTTAGGAAAGTCTTGTTAAAACATGTTTAATATGGGTTTTGTGGACTTATATCAGTGACTTAAAAATTTTGCTTTTTTAAAAACCATGCATAAACCGTTTTCTCTCAAAAATACAAACATTTACATACATGTAGCTCATATAATATTTTAGCCCAGTTTGTGCTGAACGCAGTGGTATGAGACACTGGTCATTATTATGTTTTAAAGCAACTGAAAAAAGACCAAATGTAAGAGCATGTCAGAACCTCTGACAGTGTCCCAAAATGGTTGGACCCCAGAGGGTCACATAACATTGTATTCAGCACAAATTGTGCTACAATTATATTTGAGTAACACACTGCAAAAAAATACTTTCTTACTTAGTATTTTTGTCTTGTTTTCAGTAAAAATATTAAAAAAATTATTTAATCAAGATGTATTTTCTTGATGAGCAAAATGACCTAGGAAAATAAGTCTAGTTTTTAGACAAAATTTAAGTTAATTTGTGCTTAAAACAAGCAAAAAAATCTGTCAAGTGTTATGAAAAAAGTAAACTTATTTCAAGAAATTTTTCTTATTCCATTGGCTGTTTTTTGTGCTTGTTTTAAGCTCTAATTTACTTAGTTTATTTTTTTGTCTAAAAACCTTTATCTAGGTCATTTTACTCAATGATGTTTTATTAACAAAGTTCAAGAGGAGCACGTTCAAATAATCTGCCAAACTATCTCGTAATTACGACCAGCTGTCAGCAATCAGGTGTCCACCTGATCGGCATGAGTGGATGCCTATACATGCATGCAGCCAACTCACCCACGTTCTTCGACGATTCTTAGCATGGCCGGAAAGAAAAAAGGGGAATTAACTCTCCATTTCCACAGAACCCCTCACCACAGCTTTCCCTAACTCTGCGAGAGCATGCCTTCATCAGTGGCACAGACTCAGCCAGCACAGGCTTCTCCATCTCTATCTAATTCTCTCCTTTGTCTGTGGCCCAACTGTTGCGAGGCTGCCACCACTACGTCACAGGACCGGACACCTTATTTTCTTCCTCAACTCCTTTCTTCCACCCTATCCCCCCCAAGCGTGAGGCTCCCTCCGCTACCTGCACAGGCCCGTATGTCTTGGGGCATTTTTCCTGGGGCAATAGGCTCGCTTGCTGCGGTCCGATCCTGAGTGCCCAACCGGCCCAATCTGGCAACACTGCATGTCATCGGCTATTGCGCATGCGCAGTTTGCTTTGCTTCCCGGATGGGTTGCGCGCCCAGTTTGCGCAGACCATGCCACAGTTCTACTGCAATCGAGCTCAGGCTACCTCCTTTAGGTAGTCTTGGGTTCGGTCAAGTGGCAGTAGCCTGGCGCACTCTCGCCTTCGCATGACAGCTTTAATGACCAACATGTGCATAATTAATAAAGGAGAGTTAGTTGTAATGATCTCTTTGCCCTAAATAAGCCACCAAGTAAAGGTATTTGTGTTTTCCATTTGAGCTAAATAAACCTTTTTACATTTTTAGAAAATATTTGCAATTATGTTGTATGACGTGTAAAGGTTTGGACTAAGATCTTGTCGCTTTTACAATGTTTCACCAGCAGGTGCCGCCTTATTCAAGTTGTATTGAGTATGTTGAAATTGTGAATCTTTCTGTCAAAGCAATTGATTTACTGTAATTGATCCAAAGTTTACAAAAGCATCTGTATTTATTGCCCAGTCTTGAGCAGAGTTTAAACCCAGTGGCGCTGAAAAACAAAATACCTTTTGTGACAATTATTGATGCCTGCTTGTAAACAAATCATTCTCTTGAACCTATTCTTTTAAGCGAACAGGTCGTACTAGTACTCCAAATCAGATTGAATCATTTTTGAAACAATGGTGTCTCCAAACAGCATGATCTAGTTAACATTATTTCAGGTGTGCTGAATATTCCACAGCATAATTTTTTTCTAGATTCCCTTTAACAACTATGTAATTCCTTACATCATATACCTGCTATATGACTTCTTAATCATCTTGCCTCCCAACGCCATTACAGCCACCCACCTTCTCACAGTTCAAAGGGTTTTCACTGAGCTCAAGATTCCAATCGCTCAAGGTAAAAATTCCAAGTAAAAATTCCAAGCCTCACTACCCAAAGATAAAACTGACAGGATAATTCTGGTTGCATCCACACTCATAACACAGTCCAAATTGATCTAAACGTGAGCCGCTATCGCTACTCAGCCACATAAACTTCGCAATGTGCATAATCCCGCAAGGCCACCCTTTCAATCGGCATGTCCTCTATCTTACGTTATCAGTTTACATGCTTGAAGACCAAATCTCCCTTAACAGCTCATGCCACAACGAGCTCAGTTTGGATAACTTTCCTTAAACAATGGAACGGTCTGTTTTTTTACACCATTCTGGTTTCTCTCCCTGTGTATATTCTATCGTATATCAACAAAGCTCCCTCCATAAGTTTCGGGACTGTTTTATCAAGGTTGCTGTTTCGTGTCTACATGGCCCCCAGCTTCTAAATTTACAGCAGCCACTAAAATCCTCAACACTATTCAAGCAATCCATTTTACTCCAATCCGGCATCCCAGCGGACCCCCTTATTTCAAACCATTCTTTCCGCATAGACGCAGCTGTACAAAAAAAAAAAACGTTTTTCCACAACAACAAATTCAAACCCTGGGCCGCTGGTCATCAAACTTTCAAATCTACAGCAGATCCAGCTAGGCATGGGGGCGGTACGAGATTTTGAGATTATGATAACCTTAAGCAAAAATACCACAATTTCAAGGTGTTGCGGTATTGACATTGCAACACTAAAATGTGTTATTTTCAAATGTCTGTGTATACAAGCAACTTTTTAACTGGACACAATATATTAGTTTTAAGCAACACATGTATGCCAGGTTAAAATAAAGCACTTAAAAATTATAATATTCTTTTATATAAATTAAATGTAAATGACATGATTAAATTATTTTTGCAAACAAAGCTCATACCTTGAAAATGGTATCACAGAAAATGTTAGTGGTTTTGAAACCTAAAGTCTTTGAAATCTCGGTATAGCTTGAAACCGGTTACCGGCTCATGCCTAGATCCAGCCGCTTCCACATCTGAAATGCGTAACAAGCCTTAAACAATTAATCGTTAATTCCCACCACTCGTGCTGATTTGCATGTCGCCGGATGCTCACATTGGTGTTGGTGTGGGATCCCCATTCATAGGACGCAGGGTCTTTTCCCATGTCCCAGCCCCTTCGAAGCGTTGGTCGAACCCTCCTGACTGAATGCAGTGGGCACCCTCAGTTCGACTGCAGGCGGGGCCTACGCGTCCGATGCCGCGAGCAATTTCTTCCAAAGCTCCCGTTGGACGCTGCGAGGGCCCTCACAGTCGAACGGCTAAACTCAATCCCCAATCATGCTTGTGCCGTGCACAAAAGCTTACTGTTCAACTGCTTGTGGGGCTTACCCATCTGATGCTGTGAGCATTAAGCCCCGTCGGATGCTGCAAGAGCCCTTCCGTTCGAACAGCTAAACTCGATCCCGAAACATGTTTGCATTGTGTGCACCATCCAACTGCTGACTGGGCTTACCCGTCCGATGCTGTGAGCATTAAAGCCCCGTCTGATGCTGCGATAGCCCTCCTGGTTGAGTGGTCACGCTCGATTTTGCAAATACCCTCTCAAACCCTTCACTTTGAACCGTTAGCATGCCTGCTTAACGATTCCGCTTATTGGTTCCGCTTGTTGCAAATGTGTCATGATGTCACACACGCGCTGTGTTGTTTTGGTTTAGAACGCAGCAAACATTGCATTGAGGCAGAACAATCCAAATTTTGGTTATATTTAGTGATGGGCAGAGCGAGGCTTCGTGAAACACTGAAACAGTTGAATCAATAACTTATATTTCACACGAAAATACGACAATACGGTCGCGTTGCAGGACTGTCGCATGTTTGATACACTATTACACAACAACACCAGCGAGTCAAGCACCAGCGGAGCTAACGGGACGTCATCTGTTATTAATGCCGAAGGAAAATGTGTTAATGTAAATGTGAGTGCCATTTCATTATTTAAACTTTTACTATACGGATCTCCGTTGTCATTGTCCATCAAATTGATGACGGCCAGAGTCTGGCTGGCTCTCGCTCAGAGGCTGCAGAAATATCTCTCGTGCACCTCTAGCTAACTTAGCCTAGTCTGTTTACAGAGGCAGAGGCGAGGATAAACAACTTTCACCGAGCAGTAGAGGCGGACACTACTTAAGTATTTCTACTTAAAAGTACATTTTTAAGTATTTGTATTTTATCAGTGTTTTTTTTTTTTTGAAAACATACATTCCAAAGCATATTATCATAATTTTAAATCCACTACATTTAATAATTTCAAGTTTTTGGTTTATATTTAATATTTAAGTACATTAAACATCTAGTAATGTTTTTTACTTTTACTTAAGTAAAAAGTACTTTTGTACTTTTACTCAAGAAAAGTAAAAGTACACATTTTTTATGTAACTATGTATTAAATCAATTTTAATATGCAATATTAAAACTGCAAGCATTGATGGAAGGGCCCTCGCACACATGACACCGCCACGCCGTGGCATAAGAATGAAAGGGAACAGTAGTAAATAGGCATTTAAGCATGTAAACATAGATGAACCATTTAAAAGTGTAGTATAATGTGCCACATTTCCTGTTGCTAATTACAAATGACAGCGAGGTAGCATCGTGTAAGATAGCATGAGAGAGAGAGAGAGAGTGAGCGAGTGTGTGTGAGTATGAGTGACTACATGTAAATATTGGCACGTAGATGTGTTCAGTCCAGGACTCTTATAAATGTGAAGTTTGGGACAAATCCGACATTGCATTATCATTGTAAACATGTTACTTCCTGTTACCAGCTGGTGGCGCTATGACCATAACTGACTATTGGCATCATTGTGACAAAGTAACGCGTTTCTGTAACTCCACTACTTTTAGCAGTAACGAGCATGTAACGAAGTATTTTTTTATCCAATAACGCAATTACATTTACCTATAATTTAAATGAGTTCGTTACTCGCGTTACTCTATTTTGTAAAAAATAGACAAGACATATCTGATGTCGCAGGACCGTAGTTGGCGGCGCAATGATTCATTACACTTCATCATAGCTGACAGTGCATATAGAATGAACATGAAAAATCTAAACGGGACAACATACCTTTGTTTAAAAATTGTGCGCAAGTCATAATCCATCCAGGTTCATGTTTGTAAATTATCTTCACCAAGCAATCACAGTATGACATCAACTTGCATTTGTAGTCCACAAAGGTAATAAATCTAAGAAATGTTCATATATTCTTAGATGTTTACATCGGCTTCATGGAAGAGAACGATCCGCGATTGTTGTTTCCACTAAAATATTCACACTGCGCTGTACACCCGTGGTAAAACGCCATAGTATGTGTGAGCTCGCTTTTAGTTTTAGTTTCAGTCTCTCCGTATCCGAACAAACAATCCACTCGCTCTGTGTCTGTCTGACAAAACAATCCACTCGCTCTGTGTCCGTCCGACAAAACAATCCACGTAGCCTACTCCGTTTTCTGATTAAATATCTTCCTTTAATCCTGTGTATCATTTAAATCCAACAGAAATCAAACAATATATGACCAAAGAGCGCAGTCCCTGCGGCAAGCTTCACAAGCTGTGTTCCAATTCAAGGGCTGCACCCTACTAAGCATGTGATAAAAGGTGAGCACTCGGCCTTTCAAGGCGCTCAGAAGTTCGCAAATAGAACTGAAATGAGACGGTCTAACCTTCGGAGGACCCATAATTTGCCTCAACTGGTGCACGCGCATCGCGCCTGTCAGCAGGACACAGCGGAGACGTTTCTAACTTATTAAAATAAATATGAAATCAGAAAAATTATAATTTATTTTAGAAAATATGACATGTTGACACAATTGTCTCCAAGTTTTTAAAGACACTACACAATTTTAACACATTATATATTTTTGTAAACATGCAGAATATTTGTCTAAATGGTCTAAATGATATACATAAATAAACTAAGTTTACATATTAAGATAATTTCTAACAAAAATATTCAAAGGATGAATCTAAAGCAAAATAGGCTCCTACAGTATGTGATATATTAGAGTCTTACGTGTAAAATAGCCCATCCATATCATTTTACTGTTTGACTGTTCAGTACTGTTCATATTTACATTTAAAAAGCAGACATACAAGTAACTAATTACTTTTGATATACAGTAACTGGTAGAGTAATTCAGTTACTTTTAAAAGAAGTAACTAGTAACTGTAACTAATTACTAATTTTCAGTAACTTGCCCAACACTATTGACATGTAGATGTGTTCAGTCCAGGACTCTTATTAATCATGTGAAGTTAGGGAAAGATCGGACATTGCATAATCAGTGTAAACATGTCACTTCCTGTTGCCAGCTGGTGGCACTATGACCATAAGTGACTATTGACATGTAGATGTGTTCAGTCCAGGACTCTTATTAATCATGTGAAGTTTGGGACAGATCAGACATTGCATAATCATTGTAAACATGTCACTTCCTGTTGCCAGCTGGTGGCGCTATAACCATAAGTGACTATTGACATGTAGATGTGTTCAGTCCAGGACTCTTATTAATCATGTGAAGTTAGGGAAAGATCGGACATTGCATAATCAGTGTAAACATGTCACTTCCTGTTGCCAGCTGGTGGCGCTATGACCATAAGTGACTATTGACATGTAGATGTGTTCAGTCCAGGACTCTTATTAATCATGTGAAGTTCGGGACAGATCAGACATTGCATAATCATTGTAAACATGTCACTTCCTGTTGCCAGCTGGTGGCGCTATAACAATAAGTGACTATTGACATGTAGATGTGTTCAGTCCACGACTCTTATTTATCATGTAAAGTTAGGGAAAGATCGGACATTGCATAATCAGTGTAAACATGTCACTTCCTGTTGCCAGCTGGTGGCGCTATGACCATAAGTGACTATTGACATGTAGATGTGTTCAGGTCAGGACTCTTATTAATCATGTGAAGTTTGGGACAGATCGGACACTGTATGCCTGAGTTCCAGCAACCTGTTTCATAGCGAAACATCAAACTTTGGCTGTCCGAAACAGACACAAATTTTAATATAGAATCAAATCCTTCGCAATTTAGCATCACAAAGGCCTTAAGATGACAATCACCAAATATGAAGATGATCCGACTAAAACTGTAGGAGGAGTTAGTTAAAGTATGACTGCTGGAAATGAGAAAAACTGAGCCAAAATCTGAGAAATAATTCAAAATAGCTGACTTCCTGTTTGGTGTAGGGCATTGCTCTATGAGACTTTTTTGTAGGGCTTGTAATAATACATGAGCATACCGAAATTCGTAATTGTAAGTTAAACACAGTCCAAGGGCTGCTTCATTCAATATTTGAAAGTGGCGCTAAAACATGTTCCTTCAGGTTGCCAGCTGGTGGCGCTATGGCTATAAATGAAAATTGTTATGTAGATGTGTTCAGGTCAGGACTCTTAGCAATCATGTGAAATTTGGGACAGATCGGACATTGTATGCATGAGTTCCAGCAACTTCCTGTTTCATTGGAAAACATCAAACTTTGTCGGGCCAGAACCGACACAAATTTTTACGTAGAGTCAAATCCTTCACAATTTAGCATCACAAAGGCCTTAAGATGAGAATCACCAAATATGAAGATGATCCGACGAAAACTGTAGGAGGAGTTAGTTAAAGTATGACGCCTGGAAATGACAAAAACTGCGCCCAAATCACAAAAATAACTCTGAATAGCTGACTTCCTGTTTGATTTACGGCTTCACTCCAAGAGACTTTTTTGTAGGTCTTGTCATGCTACAGAAGGGTACCGAATTTCGGAATTGTACGTCAAACACAGTCCGAGGGCTGCTTTGTTGAAAATTTGTAGGTGGCGCTATAGAGCCATTTTCCCACGCCTAATTCCAAAGCCTACACCACATGTAAATTTTCATCACTCTTGACATCTCTGCAAAATTTCATGAGTTTTCGAGTATGTTTAGGCCCTCTAAAGTCCCGCTGAAGTTGGAGAAGAAAAAAAAAATAATAATAATAATAATTAAAGCTGCAAGCAGCGATGGAAGGGCCCTCGCACGCATGTGCACCGCCACCCTATGGCCTTAGTAAAGCTGTGAACCAGGGGGATATGCATTTAAGTGGGTAAATATAGGTGGATATTCAAAAGAACTTTGATTTGTAACACAGTGTAAAACCTGACATTTCCTGCTGCCAGCAGGTGGCGCTACAACTTTTATTGAATATTGCCATGTTGATTTGTTCAGGCCAGGACACTTATCAAACATGTGACCCGTTGGTCAGATTAGACATTGTAAGCCTGAATTACAACAACTTTCTGTTTTATGGCGAAAAACCAACATTTGGCAGGCTGCCACGGACACACCTTCCAATGAAAACTCAAGATCTCCGCAATTTAGCATCGCAAAGGCCTTTAGATGACACGAACGAAATATGGTTTTAATCTAATGAAATCTGTAGGAAGAGTTTATTAAAGTCCGAAGCCCAGAAATAGCAAAATTTGCACTCAAATTAAAGAGGAAATTTAAAATGGCTGACTTCCTGTGGGGTAAAGAGCTTGGCTCCAAGAGACTTTTTTGTATGTCTTGGGGTGATACATGATCCTACCACATGTCGTATCTGTACGTTTAATGTAGCGGGGGGGCTGCTCTCTTGAGTTTTTGTAGGTGGCGCTATAGAGCCATTTTTACACCCCCAGTTCTGAACCCTATATCACATGAACATTTTCACCACCTTTGACATGTGTGCAACGTTTCATGACTTTTTGAGCTCGTTTAGGCTGTCAAAAATGCGATGAATTTAACAATGTTTTGCCAGGCCGCCACGGACACGCCCTTTAACGAAAAGTCAAGGCCTTCGCTATTTATCATCACACAAGGTCTTGAGATTAGACTGATGAAATATGATGTTGATATAATCAAATCTCCAAGAGCAGTAAGTCACAGCATAAAAGGTTGTATTTCCTGCTGCCTCTAGGTGGCGCTATGACTGTTACTGAATTATTCCATGTTGATGTGTTCAGGCCGGGAACTTTATCAAACGTGTGAAGTTGGGGGCAGATCGGACCATGTATGTCTGAATTACAACAGCTTCCTGTTTCATGGTGAAACATCACACTTTGGCAGGACGCTACGGACACGCCCTCCAACGAAAAGTCAAGATCTTTGCAATTTATAACCGCAAAGGGCTTAACATCAGTCCGACCAAATATGATGATGATTTGATTAAATCTCTAAGAGTAGTAAATCACAGCGTAAAACATGGTATTTCCTCCTACCTCTAGGTGGCGCTATGAGTGAAGCTGAATATTGGCATTGAAATGTGTTCAGGCCAAGACCCTTATCAAACGTGTGAAGCGTGGGGCAGATTGGACATTGTATGCCTGAGTTACAGCCACTTCCTGCTTAATGGCGAAAATGCCGAAGTTTGTCAGGCCGCCACGGACACACCCTCCAACGAAAAGTCAAGATCTCCGCAATTTAACATTGCAAAGGCCTTTAGATGAGACTGACCAAATATGACGATGATCGTATTAAATCTGTAGGAGGAGTTCGTTAAAGTACAAAGCCTGGAAATGCCAAAATTTGGTCAGAAATCACAGTGAAAATTCAAAATGGCCGACTTCCTTTGGGGTTTACAGCTTCACTCCAAGAGACTTTTTTGTAGGTCTTGGGGTGATAAATGATCCTACCAAATTTTGTATCTGTACGTTTTTCGTAGCGGGGGGGCTGTTCTCTTGAAATTTTGCAGGTGGCGCTATCGAGCCATTTCTACACGCCCACTTCTGGCGCCTATGCCACATGTAAATTTTCGCCACTTCTGACATGTGTGCAAAATTTCATGAGTTTTCGAGCATGTTTCGCCCCTCAAAAATGCGATTCACTTTGGAGAAGAAGAAGAATAAATAATAATTAAAGCTGCAAGCAGCGATGGAAGGGCCCTCGCACGCATGTGCACCGCTACCCTATGGCATTAGTAAAGCAGTGAACCAGGGGGATATGAATTAAAGTGGGTAAATACAGGTGGATATTCAAAGGGAAACTGATGTGCCACACCGCCTGTGTGCAGCAGGTGGTGCTATGACTGAAGCTGAATATTGGCATTGAAATGTGTTCAGGCCAAGAACCTTATCAAACATGTGAAGTCTGGGGCAGATCGACGAACAATGTATGTCTGAATTACAACAGCTTCCTTTTTCATGGCGAAACATCACACTTTGCCAGGCCGCCACGGACCCGCCCTTCAACGAAAAGTCAAGATATTCACAATTTATCACCGCAGAGGGCTTTACATCAATCTAACCAAATATGATGATGATTTGATTAAATCTCTAAGAGCAGTAAATCATAGCGTAAAACATGGTATTTCCTGCTACCTCTAGGTGGCGCTATGACTGAAGCTGAATATTGGCATTGAAATGTGTTCAGGCCAAGACCCTAATCAAACATGTGAAGCGTGGGGCAGATTGGACATTGTATGCCTGAGTTAGAGCCACTTCCTGTTTCATGGCGAAAACGCCGAAATTTGGCAGCCCGCCACGGACACACCCTCCAACGAAAAGTCAAGATCTCTGCAATTTAGCATCGCAAAGGCCTTTAGATAAGACCGACCAAATATGACGATGATCGGATTAAATCTGTAGGAGGAGTTTGTTGCAGTATCAAGCCTGGAAATGACCAAATTTGCACAAAAATCAAGGCAAAAATTCAAAATGGCCGACTTCCTGTGGGGTTTAGAGCTTCGCTCCAAGAGACTTTTTTGTAGGTCTTGGGGTGATAGATGATCCTACCAAATTTCGTATCTGTACATTTTTCGTAGCGGGGGGGGGGGGCTGTTCGCTTGAAATTTTGCAGGTGGCGCTATCGAGCCATTTCTACACACCCACTTCTGGCGCCTATGCCACATGTAAATTTTCGCCACTTCTGACATGTGTGCAACGTTTTATGACTTTTTGGGCTTGTTTAGCCTGTCAAAAATGCGATTCATTTACCGATACTTTGCGAGGCCGCCACGGACACGCCCTTTAATGAAAAGTCAAGGTCGTTGCTTTTTATCATCACACAAGGTCTTGAGATTACACTGGTGAAATATGATGTTGATATGGTTAAATATCTAAGAGCAGTAAATCACAGCGTAAAACATGGTATTTCCTGCTGCCTCTAGGTGGCGCTATGAGTGTTACTGAATTATGCCATGTTGATGTGTTCAGGCCTGGACCCTTATCAAACGTGTGAAGTCAGGGGCAGATCGGACATTGTATGCCTGAGTTATAACAACTTCCTGTTTCATGGCGAAACATCACACTTTGCCAGGCCGCCACGGACACGCCCTTCAACGAAAAGTCAAGATCTTCGCAATTTATCAAGGAAAAGGGCTTAACATCAGGCAGACCAAATATGATGATGATTTGATTAAATCTCTAAGAGCAGTAAATCAGAGCATAAAACATGGTATTTCCTCCTACCTCTAGGTGGCGCTATGAGTGAAGTTGAATATTGGCATTGAAATGTGTTCAAGCCAAGACCCTTATCAAACGTATGAAGCGTGGGGCAGATTGGACATTGTATGCCTGAGTTAGAGCCACTTCCTGTTTCATGGCGAAAATGCCGAAATTTGTCAGGCCGCCACGGACACACCCTCTGACGAAAAGTCAAGATCTCCGCAATTTAACATCGCAAAGGCCTTTAGATGAGATTGACCAAATATGACGATGATCGGATTAAATTTGTAGGAGGAGTTCGTTAAAGTATGAAGGCTGGAAATGACCAAATTTGCACAAAAATCAAGGCAAAAATTCAAAATGGCGGACTTCCTGTTGGGTTTAGAGCTTCGCTCCAAGAGACTTTTTTGTAGGTCTTGGGGTGATAGATGATCCTACCAAATTTCGTATCTGTACGTTTTTCGTAGTGGGGGGGCTGTTCTCTTGAAATTTTGCAGGTGGCGCTATCGAGCCATTTCTACACGCCCACTTCTGGCGCCTATGCCACATGTAAATTTTCGCCACTCCTGACGTGTGTGCAGAATTTCATGAGTTTTCGAGCATGTTTCGCCCCTCAAAAATGCGATTCACTTTGGAGAAGAAGAAGAATAAATAATAATTAAAGCTGCAAGCAGCGATGGAAGGGCCCTCGCACGCATGTGCACCGCTACCCTATGGCATTAGTAAAGCAGTGAACCAGGGGGATCTTAATTATAGTGGGCAAATATAGGTGGATATTCAAAGGGAAACTGATGTGCCACACCGCCTGTGTGCAGCAGGTGGCGCTGTGACTGTAACTGATTGTTGTTATATTAATGTGTTCAGGCCGGGACCCTTATCAAAAGTGTGAAGTATAGGGCAGATCGGATAATGTATGCCTGAATTGCAACCGATTCCTGTTTCATGGCGAAACATCACACTTTGCCAGGCCGTCACGGACACGCCCTTTAACGAAAAGTCAAGATCTTCGTAATTTTTCATCGCAAAGGGCTTAAGATCAGTCTCACCTGATATGATGATGATTTGATTAAATCTCTGAGAACAGTAAATCACAGTGTAAAACAAGGCATTTCCTGCTACCTCTAGGTGGCGCTATGACTGAAGCTGAATATTGGCATTGAAATGTGTTCAGGCCAAGACCCTTATCAAACATGTGAAGCGTGGGGCAGATTGGACATTGTATGCCTTAGTTATAAAAACGTCCTGTTTCATGGCGAAAACGCTGATATTTGGCAGGTCGCCACGGACACACCCTCCAACGAAAAGTCAAAAGCTCCGCAATTTAACATCGCAAAGGCCTTTAGATGAGATTGACCAAATATGATGACGATCTATTAAAATCTCTAGGAGGAGTTCGTTAAAGTACGAAGCCTGGAAATGACAAAATTTGCACATAAATTACAGCAAAAATTCAAAATGGACGACTTCCTGTGGGGTTTAGAGCTTCGCTCCAAGAGACTTTTTGGTAGGTCTTGGGGTGATAGATGACCCTACCAAATTTCGTATCTGTAGGTTTTTCGTAGTGGGGGGGCTGTTCTCTTGAAATTTTGCAGGTGGCGCTATCGAGCCATTTCTACACGCCCACTTCTGGCGCCTATGCCACGTGTAAATTTTCGCCACTTCTGACGTGTGTGCAACGTTTTATGACTTTTTGAGCTTGTTTAGCTTGTCAAAAATGCGATTCATTTAGCGATACTTTGCGAGGCTGCCACGGACACGCCCTTTAATGAAAAGTCAAGGCCGTTGCTCTTTATCATCACACAAGGTCTTGAGATTACACTGGTGAAATATGATGTTGATATGTTTAAATCTCTAAAAGCAGTAAGTCACAGCATAAAAGATGGTATTTTCTGCTGCCTCTAGGTGGTGCTATGACTGTTACTGAATTATGCCATGTTGATGTATTCAGGCCAAGACCCTTATCAAACGTGTGAAGTCAGGGGCAGATCGGACAACGTATGCCTGAATTACATCAGCTTCCTGTTTCATGGCGAAACATCAAACTTTCCCAGGCCGCCAAGGACACGCCCTCCAACGAAAAGTCAAAAGCTCCGCAATTTAGCATCGCAAAGGCCTTTAGATGATACTGACCAAATATGATGATGATCAGAGTAAATCTCTAGGAGGAGTTCGTTAAAGTACGACGCTTGGAAATATCCAAAAATGACAGAGAAAATTCAAAATGGCCGACTTCCTGTGGGGTTTAGAGGTTCGCTCCAAGAGACTTTTTTGTAGGTCTTGGAGTGATAGATGATCCTACCAAATTTCGTATCTGTACGTTTTTCGTAGTGGGGGGGCTGTTCTCTTGAAATTTTGCAGGTGGCGCTATCTAGCCATTTTTACACGCCCACTTCTGACGCCTATACTACATGTAAATTTTCGCCACTTCTGACGCGTGTGCAAATTTTCATGAGTTTTCGGGTATGTTTAGGCCCTCAAAAATGCGATCCATTTCGGAGAAGAAGAAGAAGAAGAAGAAGAAGAAGAAGAAGAAAAATAATAATAATAATAAACGGAGCAAAAACAATAGGGTCCTCACACCCTGGTGTGCTCGGGCCCTAATTAAAGCTGCAAGCAGCGATGGAAGGGCCCTCGCACGCATGTGCACCGCTACCCTATGGCATTAGTAAAGCAGTGAACCAGGGGGATATGAATTAAAGTGGGTAAATATAGGTAGATATTCAAAAAAAATGTGCAGCAGGTGGCGCTATGACTGTACATGATTATTATTATATTGACGTGTTCAGGCCGGGACCCTTAACACACGTGTGAAGTCTCGAGCAGATCGAAAAATGTATGTCTGAATTACAACAGCTTTCTGTTTCATGGCGAAACATCACACTTTGCCAGGCCGCCACGGACACGCCCTTCAACGAAAAGTCAAGATCTTCTGAATATATCATATTAAAGTCCTTAAGATCAGTATTACCAAAAATGATGATGATTTGATTAAATATCTAAGAGCAGTAAATCACAGCGTAAAACATGTAATTTCTGCAACCTCTAGGTGGCGCTATGATTAAAGCTGAATATTGGCATTGAAATGTGTTCAGGCCAAGACCCTTATCAAACTTGTGAAGCATGGGGCAGATTGGACATTGTATGCCTGAGTAAGAGCCACTTCCTGTTTCATGGCAAAAATGCAGAAATTTGTCAGGCTGCCACGGACACACCCTCTAACGAAAAGTCAAGATCTCCGCAATTTAGCATCGCAAAGGCATTTAGATGAGATTGACCAAATATGATAATGATCGGATTAAATCGCTAGGAGGAGTTCGTTAAAGTATGACGCTTGGAAATGTCAAAAAATGACAGAGAAAATTCAAAATGGCCGACTTCCTGTGGGGTTTAGAGCTTAGTTTCAAGAGACTTTTTTGTAAGTCTTGGGGTGATAGATGATCCTATTAAATTTCATATCTGTATGTTTTTCGTAGTGGGGGGGCGGTTCTTTTGAAATTTTGCAGGTGGCGCTATCAAGCCATTTCTACACGCCCACTTCTGGCGCCTATGCCACATGTAAATTTTCGCCACTTCTGACGTGTGTGCAACGTTTTATGACTTTTTGGGCTTGTTTAGCCTGTCAAAAATGCGATTCATTTAGCGATATTTGGCGAGGCCGCCATGGACACGCCCTTTAATGAAAAGTCAAGGTCGTTGTTTTTTATCATCACACAAGGTCTTGAGATTACACTGGTGAAATATGATGTTGATATGGTTAAATATCTAAGAGCAGTAAATCACAGCGTAAAACATGGTATTTCCTGCTGCCTCTAGGTGGCGCTATGAGTGTTACTGAATTATGCCATGTTGATGTGTTCAGGCCTGGACCCTTATCAAACGTGTGAAGTCAGGGGCAGATCGGACATTGTATGCCTGAGTTATAACAACTTCCTGTTTCATGGCGAAACATCACACTTTGCCAGGTCGCCACGGACACGCCCTTCAACGAAAAGTCAAGATCTTCGCAATTTATCAAGGAAAAGGGCTTAACATCAGTCAGACCAAATATGATGATGATTTGATTAAATCTCTAAGAGCAGTAAATCAGAGCATAAAACATGGTATTTCCTCCTACCTCTAGGTGGCGCTATGAGTGAAGTTGAATATTGGCATTGAAATGTGTTCAGGCCAAGACCCTTATCAAATTTCGTATCTGTACGTTTTTCGTAGTGGGGGGGCTGTTCTCTTGAAATTTTGCAGGTGGCGCTATCGAGCCATTTCTACACGCCCACTTCTGGCGCCTATGCCACATGTAAATTTTCGCCACTCCTGACATGTGTGCAAAATTTCATGAGTTTTCGAGCATGTTTCGCCCCTCAAAAATGCGATTCACTTTGGAGAAGAAGAAGAATAAATAATAATAATAATAATAAACGGAGCAAAAACAATAGGGTCCTCACACTTGTGTGCTCGGGCCCTAATAATAATAATAATAATAATAAACGGAGCAAAAACAATAGGGTCCTCACACTTGTGTGCTTGGGCCCTAATTAAAGCTGCAAGCAGCGATGGAAGGGCCCTCGCACGCATGTGCACCGCTACCCTATGGCATTAGTAAAGCAGTAAACCAGGGGGGTATAAATTAAAGTGGGTAAATACAGCTGGATATTCAAAGGGAAACTGGTGTGCCACACCGCCTGTGTGCAGCAGGTGGCGCTATGATGGTACCTGATTATTGTTATATTGACGTGTTCAGGCCGGGACCCTTATCAAACGTGTGAAGTCTGAAGCAGATCGGATAATGTATGCCTGAATTACAACAGCTTCCTGTTTCATGTCAAAACATCTCACTTTGCCAGGCCGCCACGGACACGCACTTCAACGAAAAGTCAAGATCTTCGCAATTTATCACGGCAAAGGGCTTAACATCAGTCTGACCAAATACGATGATGATTTGATTAAATCTCTAAGAGTAGTAAATCACAGCGTAAAACATGGCATTTCCTGCTACCTCTAGGTGGCGCTAGGACTGAAGCTGAATATAGGCATTGAAATGTGTTCAGGCCGAGACTCTTATCAAACATGTGAAGTGTGGGGCAGATTGGACATTGTATGCCTGAGTTAGAACAACTTCCTGTTTCATGGCGAAAACGCTGAATTTTGTCAGGCCGCCACGGACACACCCTCCAACGAAAAGTCAAAAGCTCCGCAATTTAACATCGCAAAGGCCTTTAGATCAGATTGACCAAATATGATGACGATCTGATAAAATCTCTAGGAGGAGTTCGTTAAAGTACGAAGGCTGGAAATGACAAAATTTGCACAGAAATCACAGCGAAAAATCAAAATGGCCGACTTCCTGTGGGGTTTAGAGCTTCGCTCCAAGAGACTTTTTTGTAGGTCTTGGGGTGATACATGATCCTACCAAATTTCGTATCTGTACGTTTTTCGTAGTGGGGGGGCTGTTCTTTTGAAATTTTGCAGGTGGCGCTATTGAGCCATTTCTACACGCCCACTTCTGGCGCCTATGCCACATGTAAATTTTCGCCACTTCTGACGTGTTTGCAAAATTTCATGAGTTTTCGAGTATGTTTAGGCCCTCAAAAATGCGATTCACTTTGGAGAAGGAACGGAATAATAATAATAATAATAATAAACCGAGCAAAAACAATAGGGTCCTCACACTGGTGTGCTCGGGCCCTAATTAAAGCTGCAAGCAGCGATGGAAGGGCCCTCGCACGCATGTGCACCGCCACCCTATGGCATTAGTAAAGCAGTGAACCAGGGGGGTATGAATTAAATTGGGTAAATACAGGTGAATATTCAAAGGGAAACTGATGTGCCACACCGCCTGTGTGCAGCAGGTGGCGCTATGACTGTTACTGAATTATTCCATGTTGATGTGTTCAGGCCGGGAACTTTATCAAACGTGTGAAGTTGGGGGCAGATCGGACCATGTATGTCTGAATTACAACAGCTTCCTGTTTCATGGTGAAACATCACACTTTGGCAGGACGCTACGGACACGCCCTCCAACGAAAAGTCAAGATCTTTGCAATTTATAACCGCAAAGGGCTTAACATCAGTCCGACCAAATATGATGATGATTTGATTAAATCTCTAAGAGTAGTAAATCACAGCGTAAAACATGGTATTTCCTCCTACCTCTAGGTGGCGCTATGAGTGAAGCTGAATATTGGCATTGAAATGTGTTCAGGCCAAGACCCTTATCAAACGTGTGAAGCGTGGGGCAGATTGGACATTGTATGCCTGAGTTACAGCCACTTCCTGCTTAATGGCGAAAATGCCGAAGTTTGTCAGGCCGCCACGGACACACCCTCCAACGAAAAGTCAAGATCTCCGCAATTTAACATTGCAAAGGCCTTTAGATGAGACTGACCAAATATGACGATGATCGTATTAAATCTGTAGGAGGAGTTCGTTAAAGTACAAAGCCTGGAAATGCCAAAATTTGGTCAGAAATCACAGTGAAAATTCAAAATGGCCGACTTCCTTTGGGGTTTACAGCTTCACTCCAAGAGACTTTTTTGTAGGTCTTGGGGTGATAAATGATCCTACCAAATTTTGTATCTGTACGTTTTTCGTAGCGGGGGGGCTGTTCTCTTGAAATTTTGCAGGTGGCGCTATCGAGCCATTTCTACACGCCCACTTCTGGCGCCTATGCCACATGTAAATTTTCGCCACTTCTGACATGTGTGCAAAATTTCATGAGTTTTCGAGCATGTTTCGCCCCTCAAAAATGCGATTCACTTTGGAGAAGAAGAAGAATAAATAATAAATATAGCTGCAAGCAGCAATGGCGGGCCCTCGCACGTTTTTTTACCGCTACACGGTGCCTCCGAGAAAACGATGCACGGTGGGCATGTGCATCAAGTGGGTAAATATCAGTGGACTATTTCATGTTGCTGCTGACCCTTTTAGGTACTGTAGATAAAAGAAACCCCACATTTTAGACAAACAGGGGTGCTAGTCAGCCACTAAATAGACACGCCTTTATCTGACGTTTTTGTCAACACTTAACAGTCGAAAACTCTGATGTGTGTGCCAAATTTAAAGTTCAACTAAGCACGCCAAGAGCCTTAAACATGCCTGAAATTAAAGTAACGTTTGACACGTTGCCATGGGAACAGCGTTCGAGATGTCAAAAATTCCTTCGCAATTTATCATCTACAATGTCTCGGCATCATGTTGACCACTTCTCGTGTCAAACGCATGAAAATCCTAGGACGAGTATTT
This sequence comes from Misgurnus anguillicaudatus, assembly GCF_027580225.2. Classification (NCBI taxonomy): domain Eukaryota; kingdom Metazoa; phylum Chordata; class Actinopteri; order Cypriniformes; family Cobitidae; genus Misgurnus; species Misgurnus anguillicaudatus. The sequence goes on from NC_073344.2 coordinate 1,761,524, forward strand.
AAAAGTAGAGATCGACCGATACTCATTTTTTTAAACCGATGCCAATAACAAATATTTGGATGCTTATGTGCCCGATAACCGATATGCTCAACCGATTTTTATTTACTGTTATACTTCTGTTTTTGACATAATAATTACTACAACACTACTGAACTGAACAAACCCTTATAATAATAATCATCATCACAATCACTCCCTCTTTGCATACAAAGTAATAAATAGAGGGGTCTGAAAGAGTGAAGAATAATATTAATTTAATGAATAATGTAGAAACTATATTCCTAATACATGGACCATTCCAAACACCCCTATCATTTCGTCAGAAATGGACTGATCCAAAGTTCGCTCTGCAGTTGGCAGCGGGAGAGAGAGAAAACTATAGCGGAGTTGGCTGCTTGTTATACATAGTTTATAGAGTAAAACAGGTGGATTAAGTGCCTTTTTTGGAATAATATGGTTGTTTTGACCAGCAACATGTAGCCTTCAGCAGTAAAACAAGTAGTTAGCAAAGAGGTTTTACAAATAATATCACTGACTGGAATACTACATTCAGGAAAGTAACAAACAAAACGACTTATATATCACTGAATTTCTTAACTGGTAATGTTATTTGATGTCAGAATAATTAATATTTTGTTGTTATAGCTTATGAAATGGCTGTTGACAGCGCTGTTATCTATGCATTTACTCACGCATTAACTGTATCAAACTGTGACCGCTTGCGGAGGTAATAAATAATTAATTCATATCCACAGACATTTATATAGATATTTTAGCAAAATAATGTTTATCTGGTAAATTTTAATATAACTTAGGGTAAATCTTGTTAAAAGCTTCAGCCTTCAACCCCGGTAAGTGAACAGCACGTGATTTTGTGAGTTCGTCTCTATTCTTGGACAAACTGCATACATTGCTTTAAATATATCAACTTATTTAACATAACATACATTAATGCACAAAGAAGATGTGTTATAAATGCCTCAGATGCAAAGTAAGTATACTCAAAGTCCTTTTAATGAAGTCGCGTCACTCCGCCGTCATATTTGCTGTGCACGCTGCTGCTGTGAGCTCCTCTCCTCAGATGCGTCCAGCGCGCAATTCTCAATTCTCTCGTTTATCGGTCAATCCGATATCACAAACCCGATATCCGATCATCGGAAAATGCTCAAATATCGGGGAAAATATCGGAAAACAGATATATCGGTCGATCTCTATTTAAAAGTTAACTGCATGCAACTAAAAGGCTTAAATATGCCTTTAAAATGAAAGTAAAGTTTGACGTGTTGCCATGGGAACAGCTTTTGAGATATCAAAAATCCCTTCGCAATTTATCATCTACAATGTCTCGGCATCATGTTGACCACTTTTGGTAACAATCGCATGAAAATCCTAGAAGGAGTATTTAAAAGAACATCGCATGGAACTGTGAAAAAAAATCACCTTTGTGACTGACACACTTCCTGGCGCCTGGTGGTGGCGCTATACCCGGGAGTCACAATAGGCACATCGATGCGATCGGAATCTTTAGACGAACAAACATCCCGCATGGCATCACAATAAGATATTTTTTGCCTCAGATATTAGACACTTCCTGTTTCTCTGAATTCGTCATGAATTCGTCGCCTCGCCATGGCGGAACCGTTCGAGATATCAAAAATCCCTTCGCAATTTAGCAAGTCCAATGTCTCGACATCATGTTCACCACTTTTGGTGTCAATCGCATTCATCCTCTAGGAGGAGTATTTAAAAGTTCAACGCATGCATTTTTTAAACAATCCAAAATAACTGACTTCCTGTTGGGCGGAGCTTAAATGTTAGAGGGCGAAAGTTGTTCGGGTCGATGAGATCTATATGCGTACCAACTCTCGTACATGTGCGTACATGTTTGCATGATCTGTGCATCAATGTTTTATTTTGCATTACAGGGGGCGCTACAGAGCCCCCCTGCCACGCCCGTGTTTCAGCCTTTGCCCAGACCTGATGGCCGACGACTCTGATGTCTGTGCCAAATTTCAAGAGTTTTCGAGTATGTTTAGGCACCCAAAGTGCCCAAAAATGTTAAAAAAAAAATAATAATAATAATAATAATAAAAATAAAAATAATAATCCGAGCAAAAACAATAGGGCTTCGCACCTTTCGGTGCAGGCCATTCTGGCCTGCTCCTCGGTGCTCGGGCCCTAATTAAAGCTGCAAGCAGCGATGGAAGGGCCCTCGCACGCATGTGCACCGCTACCCTATGGCATTAGTAAAGCAGTAAACCAGGGGGGTATAAATTAAAGTGGGTAAATACAGCTGGATATTCAAAGGGAAACTGGTGTGCCACACCGCCTGTGTGCAGCAGGTGGCGCTATGATGGTACCTGATTATTGTTATATTGACGTGTTCAGGCCGGGACCCTTATCAAACGTGTGAAGTCTGAAGCAGATCGGATAATGTATGCCTGAATTACAACAGCTTCCTGTTTCATGTCAAAACATCTCACTTTGCCAGGCCGCCACGGACACGCACTTCAACGAAAAGTCAAGATCTTCGCAATTTATCACGGCAAAGGGCTTAACATCAGTCTGACCAAATACGATGATGATTTGATTAAATCTCTAAGAGTAGTAAATCACAGCGTAAAACATGGCATTTCCTGCTACCTCTAGGTGGCGCTAGGACTGAAGCTGAATATAGGCATTGAAATGTGTTCAGGCCGAGACTCTTATCAAACATGTGAAGTGTGGGGCAGATTGGACATTGTATGCCTGAGTTAGAACAACTTCCTGTTTCATGGCGAAAACGCTGAATTTTGTCAGGCCGCCACGGACACACCCTCCAACGAAAAGTCAAAAGCTCCGCAATTTAACATCGCAAAGGCCTTTAGATCAGATTGACCAAATATGATGACGATCTGATAAAATCTCTAGGAGGAGTTCGTTAAAGTACGAAGGCTGGAAATGACAAAATTTGCACAGAAATCACAGCGAAAAATCAAAATGGCCGACTTCCTGTGGGGTTTAGAGCTTCGCTCCAAGAGACTTTTTTGTAGGTCTTGGGGTGATACATGATCCTACCAAATTTCGTATCTGTACGTTTTTCGTAGTGGGGGGGCTGTTCTTTTGAAATTTTGCAGGTGGCGCTATTGAGCCATTTCTACACGCCCACTTCTGGCGCCTATGCCACATGTAAATTTTCGCCACTTCTGACGTGTTTGCAAAATTTCATGAGTTTTCGAGTATGTTTAGGCCCTCAAAAATGCGATTCACTTTGGAGAAGAAACGGAATAATAATAATAATAATAATAAACCGAGCAAAAACAATAGGGTCCTCACACTGGTGTGCTCGGGCCCTAATTAAAGCTGCAAGCAGCGATGGAAGGGCCCTCGCACGCATGTGCACCGCCACCCTATGGCATTAGTAAAGCAGTGAACCAGGGGGGTATGAATTAAATTGGGTAAATACAGGTGAATATTCAAAGGGAAACTGATGTGCCACACCGCCTGTGTGCAGCAGGTGGCGCTATGATGGTACCTGATTATTGTTATATTGACGTGTTCAAGCCGGGACCCTTATCTAACGTGTGAAGTATAGGGCAGATCAAACAATGTATGCCTGAATTACAACAGCTTCCTGTTTCATGGTGAAACATCACACTTTGCCAGGCTGCCACGGACACGCCCTTCAACGAAAAGTCAAGATCTTCGCAATTTACTATCGCAAAGGGCTTAAAATCATTTTGACCAAATATGATGATGAGTTTATTAAATCTCTAAGAGCAGTAAATCACAGCGTACAACATGGCATTTCCTGCTACCTTTAGGTGGCGCTATGACTGAAGCTGAATATTGGCATTGAAATGTGTTCAGGCCAGGACTCTTGACAGGCGTTTGAAGTGTGTGCCGGATTGGACGTTGTGTGCCTTAGTTGTAGCGGCTTCCTGTTTCGTGGCGAAGGCGCTGAACTTTGTCGGGCCGCCGCGGACGCACCCTCCAACGAAAAGTCAAAAGCTCCGCAATTTAACATCGCAAAGGCCTTTAGATGAGATTGACCAAATCTCTAGGAGGAGTTCGTTAAAGAGTTCGTTAAAGTACGACGCTTGGAAATGTAAAAAAATGACAGAGAAAATTCAAAATGGCTGACTTCCTGTGGGGTTTAGAGCTTAGCTCCAAGAGACTTTTTTGAAGGTCTTGGGGTCATAGATAACCCTACCAAATTTCGTATCTGTACGTTTTTCGTAGTGGGGGGGCTGTTCTCTTGAAATTTTGCAGGTGGCGCTATCGAGCCATTTTTATACGCCCACTTCTGACACCTATACTACATGTAAATTTTCGCCACTTCTGACGCGTGTGTAAATTTTCATGAGTTTTCGGGTATGTTTAGGCCCTCAAAAATGCGATCCATTTCGGAGAAGAAGAAGAAGAAGAAGAAGAAGAAGAAGAAGAAGAAGAAGAAAAATAATAATAAACGGAGCAAAAACAATAGGGCTTTGCACCCACGGTGCAGGCCATTCTGGCCTGCTCCTCGGTGCTCGGGGCCGAATTAAAAATGCAAGCAGTGATGGAAGGGCCCGCGCACACATGTGCACAGCAACTCTAATGCCGTAGTAAAGCAATAAACCAGGGGGATTGAAATTTCCGTGGATAAATATAGGTAGATATTCAAAGGAACTTTGAAGTGCCACTACTCCTTTATGCAGCAGGTGGCGCTATGATTGTAATTGATTGTTGTAACATTGATGTGTTGAGGCCAGGACCCTTGTCAAACGTATGATGTCTGTGACAGGTCAGACATTGCATGTCTGAGTAACAACAGCTTTCTCATGACGAAAAATCTAACTTTGACAGGCCACAACGGACACGCCCCTCTCACGAAATGTCAAGATCTTCACAATTTATCATTGTGAAGTCCCTAAGTTCAGACTGACCAAATATGATGATCTGAATACATTTCAATGAGCAGTAAATCACAGTGTAAAACATGTCATTTCCTGCTTCCAGCAGGTGGCCCTATAACTTTTACTGAATATTGCCATGTTGATGTGTTCAGGACAGGACAATTATCAAACTTGTGAAGCATGGGTCAGATTGGACATTTTAAATCCGAGTTAGAACAACTTCCTGTTTCTTTGAGAAACACAGAAATTTGGCAAGCTGCCACGGACACACCCTCCATTGAAATGTCAAGATCTCCGCAATTTAGCATTGCAAAGCCCTTTAAATGACACACACAAAATATGATGATTATCTGATTAAATTTATAGGAGGAGTTTGTTAAAATACGAAGGCAAGAAATGGCGAAATTTGCACTCAAGCTACAGAAAATTCAAAATGGCTGACTTCCTGTGAGGTTTAGAGCTTTGCTCCAAGAGACTTTTTTGTAGGTCTTGGGGTGATACATGCTCCTACCACATTTTGTATCTGTACGATTAACGTAGTGGGGGGGCTGCTCTATTGAATTTTTGTAGGTGGCGCTATAGAGCCATTTTAACACCCCAAGTTCTGAAGCCTATATCTCATGAAAATATTTGCCACCTTTGACATGTGTGCAACGTTTCATGACTTTTTGAGCTTATTTAGTCTGTCAAAAATGTGATTAATTTAACGATACTTTGCGAGGCCGCAACGGACACGCCCTTTAATGAAAAGTCAAGGTCGTTGCTTTTTATCATCACACAAGGTCTTGAGATTAGACTGGTGAAATATGATGTTGATATGGTTAAATCTCTAATAGCAGTAAGTCACAGCATTAAACATGGCATTTCCTGCTGCCTCTAGGTGGCGCTATGACTGTTACTAAATTAAGCCATGTTTATGTGTTCAGGCTGGGACCCTAATCAAACGTGTTAAGTCGGGGGTAGATCGGACAATGTATGCCTGAATTACAACAGCTTCCTGTTTCATGGTGAAACATCACACTTTGACAGGCCGCCACGGACACGCCCTTCAACGAAAAGTCAAGATCTTCCCAATTTATCATCGCAAAGGGCTTAAGAACAGTCTGACCAGATATGATGATGATTTGATTAAATCTCTAAGAGCAGTAAATCCCAGTGTAAAACATGGTATTTTCTACTACCTCTAGGTGGCGCTATGACTGAAGCTGAATATTGGCATTGAAATGTGTTCAGGCCAAGACCCTTATCAAACGTGTGAAGCGTGGGGCTGATTGGACATTGTATGCCTGAGTTAGAACAACTTCCTGTTTCATGGCGAAAACGCTGAAATTTGTCAGGCTGCCACGGACACACCCTCCAATGAAAAGTCAAAAGCTCCGCAATTTAGCATCGCAAAGGCCTTTAGATGATACTGACCAAGTATGATGAGCATCGAATTAAATCTCTGGGAGGAGTTCGTTAAAGTATGACCCTTGGAAATGTCAAAAAATGACAGAGAAAATTCAAAATGGCTGACTTCCTGTGGGGTTTAGAGCTTAGTTCCAAGAGACTTTTTTGTAGGTCTTGGGGTGATAGATGATCTTACTAAATTTCGTATCTATATGTTTTTCGTAGCGGGGGGGGCTGTTCTCTTGAAATTTTGCAGGTGGCGCTATCGAGCCATTTCTACACGCCCACTTCTGATGCCTATACCACATGTAAATTTTCACCACTTCTGACGCGTGTGCCAAATTTCATGAGTTTTCGGGCATGTTTAGGCCTTCAAAAATGCGATTCATTTCGGAAAATAATAATAATAATAAACGAAGCAAAAACAATAGGGCTTTGCACCCACGGTGCAGGCCATTCTGGCCTGCTCCTCGGTGCTCGGGCCCTAAATATAGCTGCAAGCAGCGATGGCGGGCCCTCGCACGTATTTTTACCGCTACTTGGTGCCTCCGAGAAAACGATGCACGGTGGGCAAGTGCATCACGTGGGTAAATATCGGTGGACTATTTATGTTGTTACTGACCCAATTGGGGACTGTAGGTAAAAGAAACCTCACATTTTGGACAAACAGGGGCGCTAGTGAGCGACTTAAGAGGCACACCTATGTCTGACCTGTTTGTCAACACTTAACAGTTGACAACTCTGATGTGTGTGCCAAATTTGAAGTTAATCTAAGCATGCCAAGAGGCTTAAATATTCCTGAAATAATAATAAACTTTGATGCGTTGCCATGGCAACAGCGTTCGAGATGTCAAAAATCCCTTCGCATTTTATCATCTCCAATGTCTCAGCATCATGTTGACCACGTTTGGTGTCAATCGCATGAATATCCTAGAAGGAGTATTTAAAAGTTCACTGCATGCAACTGAAGGGCTTAAATATGCTTTTAAAATGAAAGTAAAGTTTGAAGCATTGTCATGGGAACAACGTTCGAGATATCAAAAATCCATTCGCAATTTATCATCTACTATGTCTTGGTATCATGTTGACCACTTTTGGTGTCAATCGCATAAACATTCTAGGAGGAGTATTTAAAAGAACATCACATGGAACTGTCAAAAAAATCAACCTTTGTGACTGCAACACTTCCTGGCGCCTGGTGGTGGCGCTATACCCGAGACTTACAATAGGCACATCGATGCGATCGGAATCTTCAGACGAACAAACACCCCGCGTGTCATCACTATAAGACATTTTTTGCCTTAGATATTAGACACTTTCTGTTTCTCTGATTTCGCCATGACTTTGCCGCTTCGCCATTGCAACAACGTTCGAGATATCAAAAATCCCTTCGCAATTTAGCAAGTCCAATGTCTTGATATCATGATCACCACGTTTGGTGTCATTTGCTTGAATCCCCTAGGAGGAGTATTCAAAAGTTCACCGCATGCATTTTTTAAACAATCCAAAATGGCGGACTTCCTGTTGGGCGGAGCTAAAATGTTAGAGGGCGAAAGTTGTTCGGGTCGATGAGATCTGTATGTGTACCAACTTTCGTAAATGTGCGTACATGTTTGCCCGATCTGCGCACTACTGTTTGTTTTTGCATTACAGGGGGCGCTACAGAGCCCCCGTGCCACGCCCGTGTTCCAGCCTTTGTCTGTTCGCAATGACGGACGACTCTAACGTCTGTGCCAAATTTCAAGAGTTTTCGAGTATGTTAAGGCACCCAAAATGCCCAAAAGTGTTAAAAAAAAAAATAATAATAAAAAAAAAATAAAATAAAAAAAATAATAATAAATTCGAGCAAAAACAATAGGGCTTCGCACCTTTCGGTGCAGGCCATTCTGGCCTGCTCCTCGGTGCTCGGGCCCTAATTAAAGCTGCAAGCAGCGATGGAAGGGCCCTCGCACGCATGTGCACCGCTACCCTATGGCATTAGAAAAGCAGTGAACCAGGGGGATATGAATTAAAGTGGGTAAATATAGGTGGATATTCAAAGGAAAATTTATGTGCCACAACGCCTGTGTGCAGTAGGTGGCGCAATGACTGTACCTGATTATTGTTATATTGACGTGTTCAGCCCGGGACCCTTAACAAACGTGTGAAGTCTGGAGCAGATCGAACAATGTATGCCTGAATGACAACAGCTTCCTGTTTCATGTCAAAACATCACACTTTGTCAGGCCGCCACGGACACGCCCTTCAACGAAAAGTCAAGATCTTCGTAATTTATCACCGCAAAGGGCTTAACATCAGTCTGACCAAATATGATGATGATTTGATTAAATCTCTAAGAGCAGTAATTCACAGCGTAAAACATGGATTTCCTGCTACCTCTAGGTGGCGCTATGACTGAAGGTGAATATTGGCATTGAAATGTGTTCAGGTCAAGACCCTTATCAAACATGTGAAGCGTGGGGCAGATTGGACATTGTATGACTGAGTTAGAGCCACTTCATTTTTCATGGCGAAAACAACAAAATTTGGCAGGCTGCCACGGACACACCCTCCAACGAAAAGTCAAGATCTCCGCAATTTAACATTGCAAAGGCCTTTAGATAAGACTGACCAAATATGATGATGATCGGATTAAATCTGTAGGAGGAGTTCGTTAAAGTACGAAGCCTGGAAATGGCAAAATTTGCTCAGAAATCACAGTGAAAATTCAAAATGGCCGACTTCCTGTGGGGTTTAGAGCTTCGCTCCAAGAGACTTTTTTGTAGGTCTTGGGGTGATAGATGATCCTACCGAATTTCTTATCTGTACGTTTTTTGTAGTGGGGGGGCTGTTCTCTTGAAATTTTGCAGGTGGCGCTATCGAGCCATTTCTACACGCCCACTTCTGGCGCCTATGCCACATGTACATTTTCGCCACTTCTGACATGTTCGCAAAATTTCATGAGTTTTCGAGCATGTTTCGCCCCTCAAAAATGCGATTCACTTTGGAGAAGAAGAAGAATAAATAATAATTAAAGCTGCAAGCAGCGATGGAAGGGCCCTCGCACGCATGTGCACCGCCACCCTATGGCATTCGTAAAGCAGTGAACCGGGGGATATGAATTAAAATGGGTAAATATAGGTGGATATTTAAAGGAACTTTGATGTGCCACACCGCATGTGTGCAGCAGGTGGCGCTGTGACTGTAACTGATTGTTGTTATATTGATGTGTTCAGGCCGTGACCCTTATCAAAAGTGTAAAGTATAGGGCAGATCGGACAATGTATGCCTGAATTACAACAGCTTCCTGTTTCATGGCGAAATATCACACTTTGCCAGGCTGCCATGGACACGCCCTTCAACGAAAAGTCAAGATCTTCGCAATTTATCACGGCAAAGGGCTTAACATCAATCTGACCAAATATGATGATGATTTGATTAAATCTCTAAGAGCAGTAAATCACAGCGTAAAACATGGCATTTCCTGCTACCTCAAGGTGGCGCTATGACTGAAGTTGAATATTGGCATTAAAATGTGTTCAGGTCAAGACCCTTATCAAACATGTGAAGCGTGGGGCAGATTGGACATTGTATGCCTGAGTTATAACAACTTCCTGTTTCATGGCGAAAATGCTGAACTTTGTCAGGCCGCCACGGACACACCCTCCAACGAAAAGTCAAGATCTCCGCAATTTAACATCGCAAAAGCCTTTAGATGAGACTGACCAAATATGATAATGATCGGATTAAATCGCTAGGAGGAGTTCGTTAAAGTACGACGCTTGGAAATGTCAAAAAATGACACAGAAAATTCAAAATGGCCGACTTCCTGTGGGGTTTAGAGCTTAGCTCCAAGAGACTTTTTTGTAGGTCTTGGGGTGCTAGATGATCCTACCAAATTTCGTATCTGTAAATTTTTCGTAGTGGGGGGGCTGTTCTCTTGAAATTTTGCAGGTGGCGCTATCGAGCCATTTCTACACGCCCACTTCTGACGCCTATACTACATGTAAATTTTCGCCACTTCTGACGCATGTGCAAATTTTCATGAGTTTTCGGGTATGGTTAGGCCTTCAAAAATGCGATTCATTTCGGAAAATAATAATAATAATAATAAACGAAGCAAAAACAATAGGGCTTTGCACCCACGGTGCAGGCCATTCTGGCCTGCTCCTCGGTGCTCGGGCCCTAATTAAAGCTGCAAGCAGCGATGGAAGGGCCCTCGCACGCATGTGCACTGCTACCCTATGGCATTAGTAAAGCAGTGAACCAGGGGGATATGAATTAAAGTGGGTAAATACAGGTGGATATTCAAAGGGAAACTGATGTGCCACACCGCCTGTGTGCAGCAGGTGGTGCTATGACTGAAGCTGAATATTGGCATTGAAATGTGTTCAGGCCAAGAACCTTATCAAACATGTGAAGTCTGGGGCAGATCGAACAATGTATGTCTGAATGACAACAGCTTCCTGTTTCATGGCGAAACATCACACTTTGCCAGGCCGCCACGGACACGCCCTTCAACGAAAAGTCAAGATATTCACAATTTATCACCGCAGAGGGCTTTACATCAATCTAACCAAATATGATGATGATTTGATTAAATCTCTAAGAGCAGTAAATCATAGTGTAAAACATGGTATTTCCTGCTACCTCTAGATGGCGCTATGACTGAAGCTGAATATTGGCATTGAAATGTGTTCAGGCCAAGACCCTAATCAAACATGTGAAGCGTGGGGCAGATTGGACATTGTATACCTGAGTTAGAGCCACTTCCTGTTTCATGGCGAAAACGCAGAAATTTGGCAGCCCGCCACGGACACACCCTCCAACGAAAAGTCAAGATCTCTGCAATTTAGCGTCGCAAAGGCCTTTAGATAAGACCGACCAAATATGACGATGATCGGATTAAATCTGTAGGAGGAGTTTCTTGCAGTATGAAGCCTGGAAATGACCAAATTTGCACAAAAATCAAGGCAAAAATTCAAAATGGCTGACTTCCTGTGGGGTTTAGAGCTTCGCTCCAAGAGACTTTTTTGTAGGTCTTGGGGTGATAGATGATCCTACCAAATTTCGTATCTGTACATTTTTCGTAGCGGGGGGGCTGTTCGCTTGAAATTTTGCAGGTGGCGCTATCGAGCCATTTCTACATGCCCACTTCTGGCGCCTATGCCACATGTAAATTTTCGCCACTTCTGACATGTGTGCAACGTTTTATGACTTTTTGGGCTTGTTTAGCCTGTCAAAAATGCGATTCATTTACCGATACTTTGCAAGGCCGCCACGGACACGCCCTTTAATGAAAAGTCAAGGTCGTTGCTTTTTATCATCACACAAGGTCTTGAGATTACACTGGTGAAATATGATGTTGATATAGTTAAATATCTAAGAGCAGAAAATCACAGCGTAAAACATGGTATTTCCTGCTGCCTCTAGGTGGCGCTATGAGTGTTACTGAATTATGCCATGTTGATGTGTTCAGGCCTGGACCCTTATCAAACGTGTGAAGTCAGGGGCAGATCGGACATTGTATGCCTGAGTTATAACAACTTCCTGTTTCATGGCGAAACATCACACTTTGCCAGGCCGCCACGGACACGCCCTTCAACGAAAAGTCAAGATCTTCGCAATTTATCAAGGAAAAGGGCTTAACATCAGTCAGACCAAATATGATGATGATTTGATTAAATCTCTAAGAGCAGTAAATCAGAGCATAAAACATGGTATTTCCTCCTACCTCTAGGTGGCGCTATGAGTGAAGTTGAATATTGGCATTGAAATGTGTTCAGGCCAAGACCCTTATCAAACGTATGAAGCGTGGGGCAGATTGGACATTGTATGCCTGAGTTAGAGCCACTTCCTGTTTCATGGCGAAAATGCCGAAATTTGTCAGGCCGCCACGGACACACCCTCTGACGAAAAGTCAAGATCTCCGCAATTTAACATCGCAAAGGCCTTTAGATGAGATTGACCAAATATGACGATGATCGGATTAAATCTGTAGGAGGAGTTCGTTAAAGTATGAAGGCTGTAAATGACCAAATTTGCACAAAAATCAAGGCAAAAATTCAAAATGGCGGACTTCCTGTTGGGTTTAGAGCTTCGCTCCAAGAGACTTTTTTGTAGGTCTTGGGGTGATAGATGATCCTACCAAATTTCGTATCTGTACGTTTTTCGTAGCGGGGCGGCTGTTCTCTTGAAATTTTGCAGGTGGCGCTATCGAGCCATTTCTACACGCCCACTTCTGGCGCCTATGCCACATGTAAATTTTCGCCACTCCTGACATGTGTGCAAAATTTCATGAGTTTTCGAGCATGTTTCGCCCCTCAAAAATGCGATTCACTTTGGAGAAGAAGAAGAATAAATAATAATTAAAACTGCAAGCAGTGATGGAAGGGCCCTCGCACTCATGTGCACCGCCACTCTATGGCCTTAGTAAAGCAATAAAACAGGGGGATTGAAATTTCCGTGGATAAATATAGGTGGATATTCAAAAGAACTTTGAAGTGCCACTACTCCTTTATGCAGCAGGTGGCGCTATGATTGTAATTGATTGTTGTAACATTGATGTGTTGAGGCCAGGACCCTTGTCAAACGTATGATGTCTGTGACAGGTCGGACATTGCATGTCTGAGTAACAACAGCTTTCTCATGGCGAAAAATCAAACTTTGACAGACCACAACGGACACGCCCCTTTAACGAAATGTCAAGATCTTCACAATTTATCATTGTGAAGTCCCTAAGTTCAGACTGACCAAATATGATGATGATCTGAATACATTTCAATGAGCAGTTAATCAAAGTGTAAAACATGTCATTTACTGCTTCCAGCAGGTGGCGCTATAACTTTTACTGAATATTGCCATGTTGATGTGTTCAGGACAGGACAATTATCAAACTTGTGAAGCGTGGGTCAGATTGGACATTTTAAACCTGAGTTAGAACAACTTCCTGTTTCATTGAGAAACACAGAAATTTGGCAAGCCGCCACATACACACCCTCCATTGAAACGTCAAGATCTCCGCAATTTAGCATTGCAAAGCCCTTTAGATGACACTCACCAAATATGATGATTATCTTATTAAATTTATAGGAGGAGTTTGTTAAAATACGAAGGCCAGAAATGGCAAAATTTGCACTCAAATTACAGAGAAAATTAAAAATGGCTGACTTCCTGTGGGGTTTAGAGCTTTGCTCCAAGAGACTTTTTTGTAGGTCTTGGGGTGATACATGATCCTACCACATTTCGTATCTATGCGATTAACGTAGCGGGGGGGCTGCTCTATTGAATTTTTGTAGGTGGCGCTATAGAGCCATTTTAACACCCCAAGTTCTGAAGCCTATATCACATGAAAATATTCGCCACTTTTGACACATGTGCAATGTTTCATGACTTTTTGAGCTTGTTTAGGCTGTCAAAAAGGGGATTCATTTAGCGATACTTTGCGAGGCCGCAACGGACACGCCCTTTAACGAAAAATCAAGGTCGATGCTATTTATCATCACACAAGGTCTTGAGATTAGACTGATGAAATATGATGTTGATATGGTTAAATCTCTAAGAGCACTAAGTCACAGCATAAAAGGTGGTATTTCCTGCTGCCTCTAGGTGGCGCTATGACTGATACTGAATTATGCCATGTTGATGTGTTCAGGCCGGGACCCTTATGAAACGTGTGAAGTTGGGGGCAGATCGGACTATGTATGTCTGAATTACAACAGCTTCCTGTTTCATGGCGAAATATCACACTTTGCCAGGCTGCCACGGACACGCCCTTCAACGAAAAGTCAAGATCTTCACAATTTATCACGGCAAAGGGCTTAACATCAGTCTGACCAAATATGATGATGATTTGATTAAATCTCTAAGAGCAGTAAATCACAGCGTAAAACATGGTATTTCCTCCTACCTCTAGGTGGCGCTATGAGTGAAGTTGAATATTGGCATTGAAATGTGTTCAGGCCAAGACACTTATCAAACGTATGAAGCGTGGGGCAGATTGGACATTGTATGCCTGAGTTAGAGCCACTTCCTGTTTCATGGCGAAAATGCAGAAATTTGTCAGGCCGCCACGGACACACCCTCTGACGAAAAGTCAAGATCTCCGCAATTTAACATCGCAAAGGCCTTTAGATGAGATTGACCAAATATGACGATGATCGGATTAAATCTGTAGGAGGAGTTCGTTAAAGTATGAAGCCTGGAAATGACCAAATTTGCACAAAAATCAAGGCAAAAATTCAAAATGGCGGACTTCCTGTTGGGTTTAGAGCTTCGCTCCAAGAGACTTTTTTGTAGGTCTTGGGGTGATAGATGATCCTACCAAATTTCGTATCTGTACGTTTTTCGTAGCGGGGGGGCTGTTCTCTTGAAATTTTGCAGGTGGCGCTATCGAGCCATTTCTACACGCCCACTTTTAGCGCCTATACCACATGTAAATTTTCGCCACTTCTGACATGTGTGCAAAATTTCATGAGTTTTCGAGCATGTTTCGCCCCTCAAAAATGCTATTCACTTTGGAGAAGAAGAAGAATAAATAATAATAATAATAATAATAATAATAATAATAATAATAATAATAAACCGAGCAAAAACAATAGGGTCCTCGCACCCTGGTGTGCTCGGGCCCTAATAATAATAATAAACGGAGCAAAAACAATAGGGTCCTCACACTTGTGTGCTCGGGCCCTAATAATAATAATAATAAACGGAGCAAAAACAATAGGGTCCTCACACCCCGGTGTGCTCGGGCCCTAATAATAATAAACGGAGCAAAAACAATAGGGTCCTCACACCCCGGTGTGCTCGGGCCCTAATAACTCCTTGAAGAACAATACGGTCCTCACACCCCGGTGTGCTCGGGCCCTAATAAAAGGAATACACAGTATGATTCTATGCTTTAGAATGTAGTGAACATTTTTTAGTAAAGTACATTTTTTCCTAGACACTCTGATAAAGCACAGATGCTTGGAAAATGAAACTAAAATACTCAAGTAGTGTCCACCTCTGCAGAGCAGTGAAAAAGTTTGTGGTAAAGGGTTTGCATCCGTTTGCCACAGTAGATGCCTCTGCATTTCGGTATGCTAATTTGCTGTATTTTGTCCAGCATCATGTCTTTTCAAAAGAAAATAACAAATGCATGCATGACCAAAAGTTGCATGTTTTATGTCAGTCTAGTTCTGTTTTATTAATTCCTAGTCCTATCGCATATTTACTGGTTGAGAAACACTGCCCTAGGCTATAGGTCCCTTTACTTTAAGAAGTAGCTCACCTACTTTTAAGTTTGTTCATGAGGTTGCTACACTTAATGTGTGTATAATCTGTTCTGTGTCTTCTGAACAGATATTAAAGTGAGTTAATACAAACATACCAATTTTTGTTTATTCCCTCACCCAATGAGAATCGATAAGGAATCGGATGGATAAGCAACATCGATAATGGAATCGGAATCGTTAAATTCTTATCAATTCCCATCCCTAGCTACAATACAACCTGCTGTCAAACATTAGTTTGTAATTTTTTTTTTGGGGGGGGGGGTGTTCTGGGTTCAGGCCTAATACAGACTCCGGAGCCCTCTCTTTGTGGGGGAGTGCTCTGGGCTCGGACAGCATGCCAAATTATTAATTCTATCTGACTTATTTGTAAGTGTGAACTCTTGAAATTTTGTTTTATTAATCAGTTCGAGAGGAGCACATTCAGGCTACGTTTACATGTGAGTGGCTATTTTCATAAATGGACATTTCAACCTCTCCGGTTTCAAAAATAATATTGTGCACACATGTCAGTTTTCAGAAAAGTGTTCAGTTACACATTCCCGTGCATATATGCCGTCAAGAGAAGCTCAAGCCCACGTAAGCCAATCACCAGCAGCGCTGGTGGTAACGCGGACTGGTTCTTCGTATTGGAGGGAGGAGTTGTTGCAGTTGGTGTTTGATGACGTCAAAGTACCGCGAGAGCGATTTGAAATTAGACCTCTATGTGTGATTTCTCAACTCGCTCTCGAGGTTCGTTGACATCATCCGTCAGTTGGTTCTTGCAGCACCGCATGAAGTTAAACGCGTAAAATTGCTGACCTACGAACACTCGTCTCTGCTCCTCGACATAATGATCGGCATGAGTGGAAGCCTATATAAAAATGCAGCCAACTCACCCACATTCTTCGACAGTTCTTAGCATCCCTCCACCACCCCATCTCCTCACACTTACTTGATTACTCCCTAACCTGAATACGGAGGGGGTGTTCTGTGTTCGGACCTAATACAGACCCCGGGGCCCTCTGTTTGTGGGGGAGTGCTCTGGGCTCTCTCCTCGGACAGCACACCAAATACGCATATCATTAATTCTATCCGACTTATTTGTAAGTGTGAACTCCTGAAAGACAAGACAAAAATACTAAGTAAAAAGGTAATTTAAAAAAAAATCTCAGTTTTTTTGTCTTGTTTTCAGTAAAAATATCTAAAAAAATTAAATTAAAATTAAGATTCAAGAAAATTCAAGAAAAATTTGCTTACCCCATTGGCAGTTTTTTTGCTTGTTTTATCAAGATGTATTTTCTTGATAAGCAACATAAGTCTAGTTTTTAGACACAAAAAAAAATACAATTTAAGTGAATGTGTGCATAAAACAATAAAACAAGCAAAAATATTTGCCAATGGGGTGAGAAAACAAATTAACTTAAATTGTATATTTTTGTCTAAAAACTAGACTTATTTTCTTTGGTCATTTTGCTCATCAAGAAAAGGCATCTGGATTTAAGAATGATTAGATATTTCTACTGAAAACAAGACAAAAATAATAAGAAAGTTATATTTTGCAGTGCAGTTCTAAAAAGTTACAAAGTCATACCTGGCAATAACACTCTGGCTACAGAGTACTTCCCTAATGTTTTAATACACACAGCCCACACACCCAAGAAAATATGTCTATTTCTTAGACCAAAAATATTAAATTTAAGTGATTTCTGTATAAAACAAGCAAAAAAATCTGCCAATGGGATAAGCAATTTTTTCTTGAATTAAGTGTTTTAAGAAAAAAATCAGGATTTTTTGCTTACCCCATTGGAAGATTTTTTTTGCTTGTTTTAAAATCACTAAACTAGACTTATTTTCTTGGGTCATTTTGCTCATCATGAAAAAGCATCTTAATTTAAGAATTGTTAGATGTTTTTGCTGAAAACAAGACAAAAATCCTAAGATTTTGACTAAGATCATCATTTCAGATCTTTTTTTGTCTCATCTTGCATGTAAATGGTGAAGAAGTGGTGGACAGTGTATGATTTTAAGGTGCAGTGTATAATTTTTAGAAGGATCTCTTTACAGAAATGCAAAGTAATATACAAAACTATATTATCAGGGGTGTATAAAGACCTTTCATAATGAACTGTTATGTTTTTATTACCTTAGAATGAGACGTTTTTATCTACATACACAGAGGGTCCCCTTACGTGGAAGCATAGGCGGAAATCCAGGGGGGGTCGGGGGGACAGGACCCCCCCATCTGAGGGTTGTCCCCCCCTAAAATATCATTAAAATATGTGTATTTAAAAATAATTTAATGATATATAATACTTAAAATTGTTGTGTAAGAAGAAAAACAATACAAATGCCAACGGAGCAACAACAAAAATCGTTGTAAACATTTTGATTCCCCCCTCCCTTGCCTCACAGTGGTTTGGTCCACTGCCAGCGCCACACAGTCGGGTGGTTGAGAAGTGTACGGAGCCGACGCGTTAATCACCTATATACCTACAAACCAACGTTTCCCATTAATTATCAGTTTAACCTCATATGTTTTAAAACGGGACTATTTGGACATATAAACATAAACGTATTTCGTTTTATGAGAAGCAGATAAACGAACAAGAAAACAGTTTTATGCATTCATGCAGAGGTGAGGCAGAGCTGAAAGTAACAAATTACATTTACTCACGTTGCTGTATTTGGGTTTTTGTGTGTGTGTGTGTGTGTGTGTGTGTGTGTGTGTACTTTTACTTTTTTGAGTAGGTTTAAAATCTGTACTTTTACTTTTACTGAAGTTTTGTTTAAAGTATTGTAGGCTATACTTCGCTACATTTTAAATCATATCCGTTACTGAGTAAAAAACTAAAATAAAAAGCAAGGTGATAAAGAAGCGCCACGGATGATTGATTGATGGGCGGGGGAGCGCGCAAAAAGAACCATGGAGAGGGATGAGACAGGCGCGGGCTAATGCAGACCCTCAATCCAATTCTTATGAAAGAAACCCCTGGCCATTGACGCGAAGCGATTGTTTAATTCAGGCTTACCGCTTATTTGCACGGCGCGTTTTTAATACATGCGCATCATTATCCTTCGAGGTCTATCAGCTTCGCGTCAAATCAAACATAACTTAAGAACGTCCTCTGGAATGCGCAGGTCATTAGACATTGCAGAGAGAGAGAGAGAGAGAGAGAGAGAGAGAGATTGAAAGACATCAGGTACACTACACAGGTCAGGGAAGCTACAATAAACGTGTAAAGGATATGGCACTTATCTCATTATATGCTCATTTAAACTTGGTATATAGTTTAATAAAATAATGTATGTTACCAGCAATACATCAATTACAACCTTACTATAGTGATTGTATTTAGCTGCTGAACTCATATTATTTTTGCTTCAGCATAACTCACCTGTAAAAATCATTAAATAATTCCATAACTGTTTCTTAGTTATAAAAAAGCTTTTTGTTTTATTAACTTTTTTTTGCACTTTAATTGTAAAGATGTTCCTACAATAAAAAACAACTAGTTTGAGATTTATATTCCCTTGTCCTATATAGAAACCTCTCCCCGCTGTAAAAAAGTAACTTTTACTCTGAGTAAAATTAAAATGACTTACTTTTTACTTTTACTTAAGTAAAATATTATTAAAGTAACTTTACTTTTACTTAAGTAGAATATTTTATTACTCTTTCCACTTCTGCATTCATGTGTATTAAAATTCAATTTGCGTCCGTTCATAGAGAAAGAGAAACGTTTTCTATCTGTACACATTTCCTTGCAAGTACAATTTTGCCTTTATTATTGGTGTCCCCTTCAAAAATTGTTCTTGAAAAATGTTATGTTTATTGTCCCCCCCAACATTCAGATGAAATTTTCGCCCCTGCGTGGAAGTCGCCATTTTGTGACGCGATGTTTCTACAGAAGCCCTTAACGGACAAACTTTTTACTAAGTTGTCTCCGACGATGATATGTTTTTCCGGTGGCGGCTACTGTATCTTCTCTATGCATTTCAAAAGCAAGGGGTGAGCAGTGGACTGAGCCGTTGGTTGCAATTCGCAACCTCACCACTAGATGCTTCTTAAATTTACACACTGCACCTTTAACTGAAAATGTATATAGTTCATGTCAATGTTTTGTGCTGGTACATATTTGTTGAGCTGATTATTGACTTTACCATTTATTTCCAAGTTTGTTTATGCTGGTTTTAGGGGTAATCTAAAATGGCTTTTGTGTCAAAGTAAGAAATAAAACTGCATCACTTGCTCTTGTTGGTCTCATCTTTCCCTCTTAACTTGTAGTAAGAGCAAAAACTCTACTGCATGTCTGTCTTTGAATCTTTCCCAGGGTGGCAAGGGTGAAGGAGGAATGAGCTAGTGGTGTAGCCATGATGAATGGCTGTACTGATCTGATGCCATCTATTTCTATGCTACCATCCAAGTGGGAATGGCCAAATCAAAGAAAGCCAGCTTCTTACTCATCCCCTTTAAAGGAATTTCTTCAGTACACAAGCATGATAATGAGATGAGCCTTCTTCAGGCCTCACGTACCTGATTGAGTTAAGCCCTGAAAGTGCCAAACACTCTTAGGGAATTACATGCTGGGGGATGTTGTCCAATTGGGCCACTCTCCATCAGTAGGAGGCATTTCCTTGGCTTGCATACTTTGGCAGGGCACAAAGATGCCTCTATCCGCACAGACTTACGACAGGAACCCTGGCTAGCCCCATGTTGGACAACATACAGACAGTAAGTTGATGAAGGCTGTCGGGAGAGAACAAGTGTGATTTAACCCTCTAAAACCCTCGGTTGCAATATTACAACATCAGTTTAAAGGGGACATTCCACAAGACGTTTTTAAGATATTAAATAAATCTTTGATGTCCCCAGAATACATATGTGAAGTTTTAGCTCAAAATACCATATAGGTAATTTATTGTGGCATGTTAAAATAGCCACTTTATGGGTCTGAGCAAAAATGGACCGTTTTTGTGTGTATCCCTTTAAATCCAAATGAGCTGCTCAGGTGGGCGGAGTCTCAAGCGCTCGTGCAGTAGAGAAGAAAGAGCATCGAGGAAGATTCTCTCACGAAAGAAGTTAGTGAGCGATGTTAAGCATTATATATTTGAACAAGTTTAAAAAAAAATCAATCATCTGTTTATGCATACTAAATACATGTTTATCAGCAGATGGGGAACATTGTGGAATAAAAATAAAGACTTTTAGGTCTCATGCTGCTTTTAAACAGGCACAATGATTTTCAGCAGGTTACAATAAAATACACATCCACAAACACTCAGAAGTTTACTTTTTGACCAAACCACACAAGCACATTTAAATGATCTGTAATAAAACAACACGTTTAATGCTTAACCCTCTGGGGTCCGACTATTTTGGGACACTGTCAGAGGTTCTGACATGCTCTTACATTTGGTCTTTTTTCAGTTGCTTTAAAACATAATAATGGCAAGTGTCTCATACCACTGTGTTCAAACTGTAGCACAAACTGGGCTAAAATATTATATGAGCTACATGTATGTACATGTTTGTATTTTTGAGAGAAAAATGTTTATGCGTGGTTTTTAAAAAAGCAAAAATTTTAAGTCACTGATATAAGTTCACAAAACCCATACTAAACATGTTTTAACAAGACTTTCCTAAACAGAATCTAGTAGTCTAGAGTTTTTTCTTTAAAATAATGTGAAAATCATCCTGCCTACTCATTCACATAAACCAATATATTGATTTAGAAATTGTAAGACACTTTTTGTTTAGAGTGGCCGTATGTGAGAAGGATTGATTGACAGCTAGCAAACAAAGGCTCGCATAATGAGCTGCATAATGAGGCAGGAGGGAACAACAGTAAAGAATGTGAGGACAAATGTACATGTTTGTTTGAGGTTTATTAAGAAGTTAACAAGTTAACTGTTTTAAACGCGTTTCTGTAAGCGAGTATGAACTTTAAAAACACATTGCATGTGCGCGAGCTCCGTGTAAACAACGCGGAGCTCATAATAAAACGGTGTCGCGTGTAAAGCGCAATGTATGGAATGCATTGCATGTAAACAATATCATATTACAGCAGATCCCCCAGTGCAGCATTACTCAAAGTTGCCATGAAGGATACGAAAGTGAATAACTGTGTCTAACACTGTACAGCATGTAACAATGAAATCCGCCATTACGTGATCACGCGCGTACTCGTTTGTAAATAAGCATGTAAACATGGAATCATATTACAGCACACACTTAAAAGATACAGCAGTGCAGCATTACTCAAAGTTGCCATGAAGGATACGAAAGTGAATAACTGTGTCTAACACTGTCTGTACAGCATGTATCAATGAAATCCGCCATTACGTGAAATCACGCGCCCTCGTTTGTAAACAATGCGAACGTTTTTAAATCCGAAGCGTGCAGTCTGCTAAGGTTGCTTATGTTGGCTGAACTGCACAAGCCATAAGATATTACATGATAGCAAATATAAATGAAGACAAATGACTTACAGTTTCTTCAGGAATATATCCTTCTCCATTGCGTCTTCCATTGTTCTTCTTCTTAGGTAACGTTAAAGATAAACGCTTCTCTTCCTCAATGTCCAGACATAAATGATGATATTCCTCACGTGTGTGTATAAAGTTTATTATCCAAACATGCGGTAAAGTCTTTAAATCTGATAAAACTTTACGCTTTGTTTATTATTGTTGGAACTGCTCGTCTCTTCATTACCATGTCAACAGCCTGAGGGCGTGACCGCATTAGAGATAATGAGCTCAGCCAGGAAAAACGGTACTCTCTTTACTTCAATGCAGATTATAGGAAATATTTGTTTTTCTTTGGATATGTGTATTATGTTTGTGTGACGAGTATTCGCGGAGTTTCAACTGATTTTTGTAACGTGTTTTAAGAGACAGCTGGCGGAGACAGAAATGTCTGAATGCACACCCTGTTTATTTTCTTTATTTGACAAAAACACAAAGATCTCTTGTTATTGTGAATGTACACTAATTAAAGAGGACCCTTCAGAGTTTCAAATGATGTCAAACACGTAAGTGTTTGATTATTAATGATGGAGTATTTTAAGTTGATTCTGCTATGATAAGGAGAAAACACGTCAAAACGCGTCCCCGCGTTTTTGGACCCCTGGGGGTTAAACTTCAGAGAAACAGATCAAATGACATGTTTAAGTTTATTGTGTACACATATTGAACACATTCGCGTTTCTGTCAGTCTCTCACCCTCTATCTTGTAACTCCCCGTATTCATTTGAAACTTGAGAGAAACATAAAACAACATATTTATGCTTATTGTGTATGATAGTGAATATGCATTGTTCTCTTACTCTGTCTCGTGCAGTGCATTAATCCTCATGTTCATTCATATAAACTTCAGAGAAACATATTAAACAACATACTCTCTCGCTCTCTCGCTCTCTCTGTTGCACTAAGGTAAGGTTAATACTTTAGAACGTTAATTCAATCTTTAGAAAGATTATTAAAACTACAAGTTATAAGATTGTAGGCTCCTGTTTGTGTTTGAGGAAATACAAACGCGTCGTGCTGTCAGTCATTCTTTCTCTCTGTCTATCGCACTCGTGAGGCCGTTCATGGTTGGATAGAGCAGTTGAAGGGGCGGTATCATTATAACAAGAGCCCCTTAATACGTCATGGGGGAAGCGAAATTCGAATGACCTATGTATTCACATGCTTGCAGAGAGAGCCTTAACAAAACAAAGTTACAGGGTTGCTATTTTTCATGTTTTCTGGGTTGGTAGAAGCACTGGGGACCCGATTATAGCACTTAAACATGGAAAAAGTCTGATTTTCATGGAATGTCCCCTTAAAATCTAATAATAAAATCTCTTTAAAATCACATTTACACAACTTAAAAAGTCCTAATGTTTGACCCTGCAATGATTTCGAATGGTAGACTTTGTAAATAGGTTTGCTTTGCTGGCCGTGAACTTACAAAACCTGCAAAACTGCCTTGAGGAACATAACCTTTTTTACTGGACTAAATAAATTAACAATCATGTAAGTAAAATGCCTAAAATATTTTTTTCTGTAATTAGTTATGTGTCTAGATCAGTAATTCTCAAGGTGTGGTCCGTAGGTGACCTAAACTAGGCAAGTGTTTATGCAGGGGTTCTCAAAGTCCGGACTGCGGTCCGGATCCGGACCCAAGTCCCGACGGGACTTGATCCAGACCCGCGTCCACTTCATATTACAAGTGCATTCATTTCTATGTGATTGCTAAATTACTACTTTACAAATGCATATTAAACTTGTAAACCATTCGTTTCGTTTTTTTTTTTTGTTTTTTTAGATTTAAGAGTATTCCTGGTCCGAAAATAAAACGAGTTATTTAAAAATTTCCTGTGTGACGCTGTAGCCATCACACCCAGATATTATGCACAGCTACTTCATGCACTACAGCTTTTGATCAGTAAGTCCATATCAATCTGAAATCACTGTTGGTTTGAGTCGTTTAAAACATGCATTTGAAAAAGCAACACTCGTCAAACATAATCTTATACATATGCTTTATTATCATGAAAATACCTGAAAAGGTTTGAAGAACAGCAATATAAATATATCCTTAAGACATTTCCTGGAGCTCCGTGTGTCTGGTTCTTCGTGTGCAGCGCATATTAAGTTTCTGCCCAAGAGCGCCCCCTGGCTTATGGATGTAGCGTCATTTCACCGTAATTCATTGAGACATTGAGAAGCATAGTAAGCATTATTTCTTGTGTTTGTGTTTAAAAAATTATTTTTAGTTTAAATGCAAAATACACTTATGTTTTTCCCAAACTATTTGTGTTGATTTGTTATATAAACAAATGATTTACATAAAGTTTTTCCGGACCTATGTAAATGATGAGAATTCAGATTTGGACCTTTGAATGTAAACTTTGAGAACCCCTGGTTTATACAATTGTCACTTATTTAAGTAGATTTTAATGCACTTGCAAAACTCTGATATCAGTTCTTGCCTTTCTGTTTTAATAACATAAAAATGGATCGGTGGGTAAACCAAAGAGGAGTCAAAATAAAAGATCAAGCATCAACTGAATGCAGCTAAAATCCACAGATCCACAGATATATTAGTTTTGTAATGTACTAGTTTTTGTTCATGTGTAAAATCCCTGTAATTTCAGTGATTTTGGACATTAAGGGGAACATTTTTTTCCCAGTATTTTATTGTTACCATAGTTACAACCATAGACTTCATATACCCACCACCTCAGTTTTAGTATGTTTAATTGCATTTTTTTTTCACATGTGCAGTTTTTGTTGTTCATATTAAGCTGCAACTCATTTCACATTTACTTTTTCAAATGAAATAAAATATATAATTTCATATAATAATTTCATGAACATAGCATTGCATTTGTTTTTAAAAAAATAGTTTTTGACTTGAAACAGTTGCATATTAAACTTAAACTTAGCTTATCCTTCCTATTTTGTTGTGTTTTGGGGGAGTGTTAGAGTGAGATTCTGTTAGGTGGTCCTCAGAAAAAAATTGGAAGATAAAGTGGTCCTTGGGCTGAAAAAGTTTGAGAAACACTGGTCTAGATCATGCAGATTTTAGGATACAGCTGAATGTGTTGATTATATAAGATTTAAAGCTTGTTATGTCAATGTTGTACAACGTTGGGTTGAAGGGTACCAAAATTTACCTGTGCACCTTGCACATTACATGAAATAACTTTACTTCTAAACTGTTAAAAATTTTCTTTTTTAATAATTTTTTAGCAACAAAATATAATCTTGATGTTAAATGTCTATTTTGAGTTTTAATCAAAGTTTTAAGATTATTAAATAAGTTTATAGGAAATCAATATTTTATTTGAGAATTTGAAAGTATTTATGCGCCAATATTTGAAACTATTTGTATCTTATTGTTTATAAAATGAAGAGTTTTGTTGCAAAACGAGATAAATCAATTTTTTTTACATTTTTGTCAAAACATGTTTATTATTATGTTATCATGTTATTATTTTGTTTTATGGTGCTACTTAGCTGTATTTTTTAAGTTATAAAGGGTTTAAACAAACCAACTGCAGTTGAATTGAAATTAATTGGAATGCACAACCAAAAAACGAGATTTCTGAACAATTAAAAAAAACGGTGGTTATCTCGTTTTGCAACGAAACTCTTCAAATATTCTTAGCTGGTCCTGTTATCTTGCCTGGGCTTTGTTTGCTCAAATATCTGTTTTCTGCATGACGGTCAGGTGATAATGTTTTGGAATGTGGGGTGGGGGTATAGGTGATATTAGCAGGCCAGCTGACAGTCTTGCCTGGGCCCGAGACAAGATAATCTTAGAGGCCCCTCCCCCCCTTTTACTGGTAACAAGACAATTGGCATTATCAGATTCAGGACCCACGAATATTGCATATTATACATTATATAAAACGTGTTGTTACTATGCGTTGTTTCCCTCTGTCGTTACCATGTGTTGTTACTATGCGTTGTTTCCCTCTGTCGTTACCACGTGTTGTTACTATGCATTGTTCCCTCTTTGGTTACCATGTGTTGTTTCTATGCGTTGTTTCCCTCTGTCGTTACCATGTGTTGTTACTATGCATCATTTCCCTCTGTCGTTATCATGTGTTGTTACTATGCATCGTTTCCCTCTTTGGTTACCATGTGTCGTTACTACGTTACTATGCGTCGTTTCATACCCACCCAGCAAAATCTCGTTAAAAAGTAATTCATAGTAACGACACATGGTAACGACAGAGGGAAACGACAGAGTAACAACACATGGTAACGACAGAGGGAAACAACACATGGTAACGACAGATGGAAACGACGCATAGTAACAACACATGGTAATGACAGAGGAAAACGACACATAGTCATGACGCATGCTGCATTGACACAGCAAGACGACACAGTGAAACAACAAGGAAAGACGACAGGAGTAAGTTGAGATGACACACACAAAAGTTGAGTCATGTGGGCAATCACATAGACATAGACAGTAAACAGACACATAGACATGGAAGACAACACATAGCAAAGACAGACAGACATGGACACAGACAGTAAACAGACACATAGACATGGAAGACGACACATAGCATACACAGATAGCATGTCAACTTAATTTTGGCACAAAAGGAACCCCATACCTTTTGTGGCTAAATTAAGTCGACAGTCTATGTGTCTGTGTCCATGTCTGTCTGTCTATGCTATGTGTCGTCTTCCATGTCTATGTGTCTGTTTACTGTCTATGTCTATGTGATTGCCCACATGACTCAACTTTTGTCTGTGTCAACTCAACTTACTCCTATCGTCTTTCCTTGTTGTTTGACTGTTTCGTCTTGCTGTGTCAATGCTGCATGTGTCATGACTATATGTCGTTTTCCTCTGTGGTTACCATGTGTTGTTACTATGCGTTGTTTCCCTCTTTGGTTACCATGTGTTGTTACTATGCGTTGTTTCCCTCTTTGGTTACCATGTGTTTTTACTATGCGTTGTTTCCCTCTGTCGTTATCACGTGTTGTTACTATGCGTTGTTTCCCTCTGTCGTTACAATGTGACGTTGCTATGTGTCATTTCCCTCTGTCGTTACCATGTGTTGTTACTATGCATCGTTTCCCTCTTTGGTTACCATGTGTTGTTACTATGCGTTGTTTCCCTTTGGTTACCATTAGGGATGCACCGATAGGATTTTTTTGGGCCGTTACGATTCCGATTTAAACAGACAACTTCTGGCCGATACCGGTGCCGATATTAAACACTTGTATACAATACTATACAGTTGGTCTATTAGCTAGTTTATTTCTGCATCAAATTATTTTTACTGAACATGGATTGGATCTAATTAACATTCAACTGACCAACATAATAAGAGAGGCACAAATTAAGCCAAAACAAATATAATAAGACAGCATGACAACCTTCAAAGGTGGTTTTTGCTATTCAGCATTTATTTTATTAACAACATTAACTCATTTCTTACATATAATGGATTTCTTTATGCAGTTAATTAATAAACAATCGGTATCGGCCCTTCTCGTGCTATTGCCGATATGCAGATGGTTTCAAATTCATAAAAAATCGGCCGATAAATATCGGTGGCCGATACATCGGTGCATCACTAATTTATATAGTAGTTAAATGTAGTACTGACACTGTATACTGACACAAAATTTCATATAATCACGTATGAATTATGAACAGACTATTGAAAATGTCAGTAAAACAACTTCAGCTAATATTATGCCATGTTTGGACTAAAAATTTAATAAATATTACTCCTCTCTTTAGAAATTTGATGTAAACATATAGGGCCCTATTTTAACAATCTAAGCGCATAGTTTAAAGCGCACAGCGCAACGTCTAAATGGGCGTGTCCGAATCCACTTTTGCTAATTTAACGACGGGAAAATGGTATGTGCGCTGAGCGCATGGTCTAAAAGGGTTGGTCCTATTGTAATGAGAGTATTTTGGGCGTAACGTGCAATAAACCAATGAGAGTCTCAGCTCTCATCCCCTTTAAAAGCCAGTTGCGCTGGCGCTATGTCTAATCCCTATTTAGATGATGGACTTTGTAAACTGAAAAACTAAGCGGAGGAAGAAGATCCCCAGTTTAAGATTAATATTAAATAATTGTGTTGTTTTTCACTTGTATTGAAATTGTTTTTTTTTATTAAAACCTTTAAAAGTCGTTTTCTTTTAGTCATGGAGGTAAAAAAAGTAGGCTTGTAATTGCCTTAAATTTATGGCTATCCAATATCATCAAAAAATAATTTACAAGTATGTAAGATAAGGTTTGTCCTATAAAAATACTTTATTTGTAACAAACAGGAAGTAAAGAATTTACAAGCGGCTCTCCGCACGTTCGTTTCAGCACTTGGACAGCGTTTTTTAAGCAAAGACTTTTTTTAAGCATTACTTAAAAATGTTTCTCATCTCACTATATCCACAGGTACAGAGTCATCATATACAATAAATCCGTGAGGTAGCATTTAAAAAAAAAACATTTAAAAAAAGATGCATTTGTTTAAAGCAAAGCATTTATTTACTTACCAGGCTACAGGTGAAGCAGCTCTTTGCGCCTTCTAACGTCTCATTAGTCCTCATTTATGTCCAAGAGACTCAATAATAATCTTTTACATTCAGTCCTTTAATCTTTCATATTTAAAAGCGTTTTTGTGCTGCTGCGCATTCTATGTGATAAGCAAACCCGCGTTGTCCACACATTTACAATGCAGCTCAGCTGTTGCGTATATTTAACAGCAGTATATTTAATATTAATGGAGGACTAGATTAAAACCTTGGATACTGCGCAAAATCTATGCAAACAGCATCCAAGACATAATCTATAATATATATATATAAATATAAATATATATATATAACTAAAAAGAAATATAACTATTTTGCCATTTTAAACAAATCTGAACTGCTTTAATTGCTGCAAGAGTAGTACAGCTGTGTAAGGAATCTGTTATTTTTGCTATTTCTGCGGATTTCTTTTGCAAAATCTATGCGGAATTTTGCAGAATAATTAAAAATGTTTTAAAACGATCTGAGAGAATATGCGCTGTGAATATTACAAAACAATAAAATATTTTATAATTACATTTTATTAAAGGATTACCCTGAATTAAACTGGACCAACATGAACCAACAGATAATGGATAATGTGCTGTCACGACCATAGAGTTTTATATAAAATACATATATTACTGTCTACAGTTTAATAGTAAAAAGAAAAGGCTTCTCATAATGAATGTAGCCTATATCAAGATAATTTCATCTGTTTAACAACACAATGTATATTTATCTTGTAAACGGATTTGAAATAATAAATAATTGTCGCGTCACTTAGTAATAGAAACGATAGAGATCTCATTATCTTCTCCGCGGTAAGTTTTATTTCAAATTCAAGTTTTACATATTAAATAGTTTGTGCTTTCTCTCATAAAAAACTCACATCAAACAGCACAGACTTCTACTCACAAACACATGCGATGCAGTGACTATATCTGCGGTCACAGATTCCTAATGGGGAGAATTAGGAATTCTATTTTCCTCTATAGACCCCTTCAAAGTTTGTAAACATTGAATGACTATCGGGTGCACGCACAGCATGGGGTCAAACTGTTCATACCATCCAGGCTTTATAATGTAATCTAACAGGGCTGAAAAATTATGACTTACCTCAAATGAAGTGAACACAACAAACACAAGCCTCTTTGATATTTGCATTGTTCCAGTCTGCACGTTAATTGCTTGCAGCTGCAGATGTTGTATTTTTTTGTTTTTGAGATTCTGCATGAATCGCGAAAACTTAACGAAAGACCTGGTGCGATTTTCACAACCCACGACGTAAGTAGGCATTTTTGACGATACCGAATAATACGCAACTCTATCTGCTGTAATGGCTTTTCTGACCCTGACATGCGCAGTGGAAACTGCCTGTGACGTGAACCGTGAAGGGGTCTATAAGCAGTCCCGGCGCCATGGGCGGGCTTTAGGGGGCCGGGCCCGCCCTGTGAGTCACTAGTGCCCGCCCTGGACGAACCTGCGGTCTCCCTTCACCTGTTCACCAGCTCCATGTTTTTTATCAATAGGCCACTGTTATTAATTAAAAGTTATTGTTTTGTACATATAGTATAACTCATGAATAGAAATAAAAATGTGTTTGGTCTGATTTAAAAAATATATATTTTAAACGAATTTGATTGGTTTGTCAGTATAGTGCGCGGAAATGTTTGGTTTTTTGCTAAGCGCGCCACCGCTTAATGTTAAGACACGATTGAGTGCTGCCTGCAGTGAGACTGACACGTTACGGTTCTGCTGTTATCTTTCGCTATTTTCGCTGCTGAAACAACAAAAACAGTCAACATTGCGTCTAAAATGTAAGTGGCTTAATATTAATTACTTGTAGTGAACTGTCATTAAATCTGTCACATTTTCAACCGTGATGTGATGCTGCACGACTTGCCGTGAGACTGGGTTGAACTGTATCAAAAAAATCCACATTTTTACCGCAGTATGTTTAACCCACTTTGTTAACACACTTTGTGTTTGCTGTGCTTATTTGTTTAACTTTGCGTTTTTACATTATGCACTTTCGGTCGCCATTGATTAAAGGATGCAGAATCATTATCGTGTTTTGGTGATTGTTATTGGCGTTTCTAATCAGACTAGGCTACTTGTTCGGTCGAGCAAGTAAAATTCTCTTTCACTTGGCCTTTTAAAAAATCCACTTGTCTCTGATATTAACCGGACAAGCGTTGATGTCGAGCCCTGCGACGTGTTTTATTTGCGTTTAGATTGCTTCAGTAAGCTAGGTCCAATCTTTAAGACTTCCCCGTTGTATTGCGTTAATGGGGGGGTATGTTAGTTCTTCCTCGCTTTTTTGTCTACTTAATGCATAATTAATGATATTATGCATTGCAGTGACGTTGCTCTCATTTGTGCCCCCCCTGAAAAATGAAATGCCCGACCGTGAATTTGTGTCTGGCGCCGGGTCTGTCTATAAGGCCTATTATTTTCTTCTTTTCTTTTCTTTTCTGAGCACCGGACTTGTGCTGAGTCTGACCGGACATTTTGAGCGTACTGAACTTTAAATCAAATGAATCAAATATTAAATTATTCCATAGGTTCCAGTTCTGCCACCCCCCACCCTGGGCCCGGGACAACAGACCCGTTTGTCCCCCCCTGTCGGCGGGCGTGAATACAATCACTATAGTAAGGTTGTAACTGATGTATTGCTGGTAACACATTATTTTATTAAACTACATATAGTTTAAATGAGCATATAAAGAGATGAGTGCCATGGCTATTATACTTTTGACACGTTTATTGTCTTCTGGCTTCCCTGACCTGGGTACCTGATGTCAGACCTTTATTCTCTCTCTCTCTCTCTCTCTCTCTCTCTGCAATGTCTAATGACTTGCGCATTCTCGAGGACGTTCTTAAGTTGTGTTTGACTTGACAAAAGCTGCTAAACCTCGAAAGATAATGCGCACGGTAAAAGATAATGCGCATGGTATTAAAAAGGAGTCGTGCAAATGAGTGGTGAAAACCCGGTCGGCAATTTCGTATTCAAGAGCGAATCCTACCTTTCATAGGAATGAAACACTCGCTTCGCGTCAGTGGAAAGTGGTCTCTTAAATATAACCAGGGGTTTCTTTCATAAGATTTGAACTGAGGCGGGTCTGCATTAGCGCGCGCCTGTCTCGTCCGTTTCCATGGTTCTTTTTGCGCGTTCCCCCGCCCATCAATCATCCGTTGCGCGTTTTTATCACCTTGCTTTTTTAAAAATATTTTTTTACTCAGTAACGGATATGATTTAAAATGTAGCTTAGTACAATACTTTAAACAAAACATACTTAAGTAAAAGTAAAAGTACAGATTTTAAAAACTACTCAAAAAAGTAAAAGTAGGGCCTACACAAAAAACTACTCAATTACAGTAACGTGAGTAAATATAATTTGTTACTTTCCACCTTTGGAAAAAGGATTTTGTCAGTCTCAATACTGATATTTCTGTTATTGGCATCACTAATGATGCCATCTCCTTTCATATTCCACTAGAGTACCTCTGAAGGTTTGCGGCAGGAGACATGATCACAGCTCTGACAGATAACACCAATGAGTCAACCCTATATCACGCAAATACGTGACTATTTCACGTATGGACCAACGTGAAGGGGCCAGTTTTGCCCGCGTTTGGGCGTGAGCATGTCACGTTTCCTTTTTGTGTCGCTTTCACGTTTTGGTTGCTCAACTTTTTTGTCCTATTTTCAAACCATTTTCGCTCCGGTTTAGGGTTAGATTTGGTGCTTTTGTTATATGTCACTTTAAGTATTTGTCACTTTAAGTATTGGTTTATAAAAAAAAAAGATACAAGACTTATTCTTTTATATTTTCTAAACTTAACCAATTGTCCCCGACGTTGGGGTTAGAGTTTGTTTAGGTAAGGATGTCATTTTATGTAAATCTAACCCTACACCGAAGCGACAATGGTAAGAAATTAGGACAACAAAGTTGAGTAACCAAAACGTGAAAGTGACACAAAAAGGAAACGTGACATGCTCACGTTCAAACGCGGCAAAACGTGTCATTTTCACGTTGGTCCATATGTGAAATAGTCACGTATTTGCGTGATATTGAATGAGTACAGTTTCCAAAAGAGAGAAGTTTTCAATAAACAACAAAATGGGATTACTATCATTGAACATGTCTTTAAACACAGTAAATACCAGTTTTCTTTCAGTTATCTGGTTTTGTAAATACAAACTGAGCACATTTTTTTAATAAATGATTTTTCATAAAAATATGGTTTTGTCTGGTTATTATGTATTGTGTGATTATGTATATGGATATATAGGATACTATTATTGGGGTACATAAGCAGTACACCCTACAGAGTTACTCTTAGATGTTATTAACATTTGTTCAGACAGTGAGTGAAATCACAGCAATTCTGCTACAAAGGCCCAATGCTGCAATATTACAACATTTCCATAAAAGCTTACCAAAATGTCAAAAATTTTTGCATTAGAGGAGTCCTACAACAACATATAAAAGGTTAAATATTTTTTCAAAGTTTTTTCTATATTTGTGTCTTACAGGGTTAAGCATGTCTGCTCTTAGAGGTTAGTGGTTAACATCACTGATTTTGCTACTTTTTTGATAAGATGCATACATAAATACATTCAGATTCCCATTGCTGCCATTTTTCTTCTTTGATCAGACAATGCAGTGATGGCATGCAGATGACACAAAGACAAAAAAGAAGATACAACTATCCTTTGCAAAGTATTTAATTTCCAGAAACAAAGACACAACATGCTAATAATTACCTAAAGCTAGGAATATAATAATAATTAAGTTGTAATTGAAAATACAGGGAGGATAACTACACTTAATTAAGCAATTATTCTGTTATCCCTTAATTATTTTACTACAGGCTCAACCTAGGCTCAAGCCCACATGATCGCCTTTCATTTATGATTTTGTAGATATTTTATGACATAACTACTCGTTATCAGTTTCAGTCAGTTTTCATTTCACTTTAAGCCACAAATTCTCTCACCTCCTCCTTCAATTAATCTATCGTAATTGGCCTGCTGCCCTCACTTCTCCCTAAACATTATTTAGCTTTTCCTCCACTATTATGGAACAGTTTACAGCAGGGGGTCTCACACTTAGAGTTGTGTGGGGCCATTTCTGAGATTGACATTTCATTGGAGGGCCGCAGAGCTATTTAACGTTCAAAAAAGAATAATATTTCTGTAAATGTGATGTTTAAATTCTATTATTATGTTTGAAAGCCAATGTTGATGTTTGAAATCACCTAAACAAACACGCCTCTACCCCAATAGAATCTGGACCTTCTTTTAAAAGACCCGCCCCACACATATGCAACCCCGGCAAGAATGTCAGTTAGTAGACACGCCCCTTAATAATAATAATAATAATAATAATACATTTTATTTAAAGCGCCTTTCAAGTCACCCAAGGACACTGTACAGTAGGATAAAATTAAGACATAAAACAACATGAGAAAAATATAAAAGCAGATACAAAGACAATAACATAAATGATAGATTCAACAAAGAAAGCAGAATACAGGGGCAGTACATGTACACTATACACTTAGTAACATAAGTAATACATACAAAAAGAGATAACCTTGGTAATGAAATAAAAATAGAGACATTAAGATGTGAATTAGAGGAACAAAAAAGAAGGTAGTGGTGCCACTATGAGTATGTAGGAAAAGCAAGAGTGAAAAGATGAGTTTTTAGCATGTTAGTTTACTGCTGATTGGCCACAAGTGTGTTTTGGTAGTCGGCCCATCTCCTTTTCCAAAGCGTTTTTCAAACAGTGTGCACTCCGCCTTTAAATGTAGAGTATCACATTTTGAAAAATGCTAACTGTAGCTGACTAGCAATGAAATCACGATCCCACCCTGCATTCAAATCGCCATCCAAAGTCACACCTCTTTCAAAACACATGAACACGCACAGGTCAGACGGTCACATCTCATGTCTCATTCACCAGTGAGAAAACTTTGCAGTATACATTGAAAAACATTACCAATATAACCAACATAAACAACTGGTTTACATCAGAATTAGTTAAAGCACACTTTCGGTTACTATATTGTTACGCTAATCTGTAAACTAACACAAATTTCATAAGCAACACAATGTTTCATCAAAGTAGAATATCTGAATCCATCTCAATACAAACATATCACATACCTACCTTAACAAAATAAACAGTGCAACGGCCCTTTCAGACCCTTTGCCTCCTGCAGCTGTTTCTCGTGGTAAAGCAGTAAAATTACTAATGTTAATTTGGGTTTTTGCTCTTTGCTGATCCAGGCAGTTTTTGCTGTTGTTGTTATAAAACATGTCTTTCGTTTTGTGGCACAGTTTGTGTCATTCTCCCTCTGTTTACAGATGGGAGGTGAGTGCACGTGAACGCGCCGATGACGTATGGTGTCTGCGTGAAGAGGCTGCACGCGGTGGCATTCAAATTACGCTTATGGATGAGGGCAAAAAAGGTAACGTCCGTTCGGACCGAGATCTATGATTGGCTGAAAATTTTTTGGTCCTACGCCTTTCACAGATGACATAAAATTCTACAAATACATTTAAAAAACTTAACATAGTGATTGCTATCAGGATGTGAGGAGACTTTTAACCAGCATAACAAAACATGTTTCTGAATCAAATTACCCTGCTGAAAAAAACAGCATCAAACCAGCATGGACCAACATGGGAATTATTCAATTCAATTTTATTTATATAGCGCTTTTCACAATTGTTAATTGTTGCAAAGCAGCTTTACATGAGAAGATGTAGAGGAGAACACAGAAAATCAATAGATAATATAAGAAGTAGAGATAGCGGCTAAGGTTAAACCGTACAAGCGAGCATATTAATAATGTAACGTATACAGTAATGTGCTAAATTAAGCCAAAGTTGGCTGACTCTCCCTGGGACGAAAAAAACCCCTAGGAAAAAACCCAATGGGAAAAACTCCTAGAAGGACAAAAACCCTTGGGAGGAATTAATATATATTTATAGATACGGTAGGGATAGGAGGCGGGTAAGCGGATTAAACTGGTTTAGCCGGTGGTCGTTGGTCAGGCATCGGCTGGGCATCACGTTGAAGGACAGGCTGTAGATCAGTGGTGCGATGACCTTCACAGCAACAGGAACTGGGTCTGTTTGTCTCATTGTCCTCGGGGTCGAGGACAAGACAGGGAGACAAAAACAGAGTTCTATTAGCGTAGGGGCCGTTCGCACGTAATGCAACTGTCATACATCATAGTGGTTTAAGTCAGCTCGGTTCCAGACAGGCTAACTATTGCGGCAATAGCATATTACCCATATGAGGTACTGTATGTGAGTACTTTGCTCTAGACAAAATAACTACTGCGGGAAAAGTACATTTACTGGACATTTTATGTGAATGCTTTGTTAAAGAATAATGTCTTAAGTTTAGATTTAAATTGATCGACTGTGTCTGATACTCGAACATTATTTGGTAAATCATTCCAGAGCTTAGGGGCTAAGTAGGAGAAAGATCTACCACCTTTAGACACTTTTGATATTCTAGGGATAATTAAGTGACCAGAATTTTGTGAGCGCAGTTTACGTGATGGATTGTATTCTGATAGTAGTTCTTTAATATACAAGGGCGCTAGGCCATTTAAGGCTTTGTAGGTGATTAGTAATATTTTAAATTGTATGCGATATTTAACTGGTAGCCAGTGTAAAGATGCCAGAATTGGACTGATGTGGTCATACTTTTTAGATCGAGTGAGCACTCTTGCGGCGGCGTTTTGAACCAGCTGTAGCTTGTTTACCTGATTTGCATGGCATCCCCCGAGTAACGAGTTACAATAGTCTATTCTAGAGGTCATAAAAGCATGGATAAGCTTTTCTGCATCTGATGCCGACAGCGTATTTTTTAGATATTTCTAAGATGGAAGAATGCTGTGCGGCAGACGTTGGAGATATGACTATCAAAAGATTAATTGCTGTCGAACATCAAAAAAACATCACTAAATTCTTAACCGTGGAAGATGACACCACCGTGCAGCCATCTATGGGCAACTTGTAATCTGACATATTATGTTTGTAGCGATTCGGTTCAATAATAAGTATCTCTGTCGTATTGGAGTTTAGCATAAGAAAGTTATGTGCCATCCAGTCCCTAATATTACTAATGCAGTCTGTTAGCTTAGAAAACTGGTGGGTTTCGCTAGGATGCGACGAGATGTAAAGCTGGGTATCATCCGCATAGCAGTGAAAACTTATGTTATGTTTCCTGATAATGTCTCCTAGAGGTATACATAACGAGAATAGGATAGGGCCTAGAACTGATCCCTGAGGTACGCCGTATTTAACGGGGGAGTGATATGACTCTTCCTCATTTACATAAACAAAGTGATATCGATTGGTTAAATAGGATCTAAACCAGGCTAACGCCTGACCACTGATGCCAACATAGTTTTCTAGTCTATTGAGTAAGATTCTGTGATCTATTGGGTCAAAGGCTGTATGCTGGTCTATGCTGGTTTAGCTGGTGGTCACCAGCATACCATCACCAAAACACAACATATGCTGGTCTTGCTGGTATGACCAGCTTGAGATGCTGGTGCTAATGCTGATTTGGTGCTGGTGCTAATGCTGGTGCTGGTTTAGCTGGTGTTCACTAGCAAACCAGCACCAAAACGCAACATATGCTGGTCTTGCTGGTATGCTGTTTTTTCAGCAGGGTAGATACCCTATTTTTAATGTATAATAATACTTGAAAATATATAAGCAGTGGGTTATAAAAGTAAGCAAATATTTTCTTAACCTTAAATAACTAAGGCCTATTAAAACATTGCACTCTACTAACAAATACATTCCTGAATACATTTATGAATATAAGTGTTTCTGTTTAGATTTATTTTGGATTGTTTTCAGTCATAGTATTGACTTCATTATGTTCAATATTTGTTATTCAACAGTTTTAATTAATTTGCTATTATACAGTGTGTGGAAAAAAAGTGAACGTGATCCTAAAACTTTTAGTAGTCAATGATACATTTATGAAAAAATATTAATGCTCTGCGTGTAATTGCATAGCAAGCTACATAATGATATGTTAGATATTCTTCATTAAATACTTCATTATACAGCAGCATACATACTTTTATCCTCTGTACGTTTCTCCTCATCTTTCCTCTTTTCCTAACCTGGGCACTTTGATTGCTCTTTTTCTTATCTGTAGTTCAATATGTGTTGCATTACATCTATCGCTCTGCCTCCCTAGGTGGTATCTCCATTAGTAAAGATTTCTGAAAAACGCTTTGGAAAAGGGAGTCATGTACACGCACACTTGTAGCCAATCAGCAGTAAGGTGCATGTCTACTAAACGGCATTGTTGCCTGCGTTGGGGTAGGGGCGTGTTTATTTAGGTGATTTCAAATGTCAACATTGGCTTTCAGAGATCATGGACCCTGCCTTTAATGTGAACTAACCCCGCTGCAGCTCTTCTCTAACAGCTGATTATCCACCCAGAAGTAACAAATCTTTTCTGGACAAATACTAAATCCCAATCAGCTTAAAGGGATACTTCACCGATTTAGCATTCAGCTTTGTATCTGTAGAAACCCGGCAGTATTACTGAATGACCATGTTTCCCTCCCTCATTTCCCCCTGAGAGGAGAGATATCTGCATTTTGGTTCTGCAAAAAAGTCCTCCGATGATGTAATATGACGATTTTTGCATCATCGGAGGACTTTTTTGCAGAACCAAAATGCAGATATCTCTCCTCTCAGGGGGAAATGATGGAGGGAAACATGGTCATTCAGTAATACTGCCGGGTTTCTACAGATACAAAGCTGAATGCTAAATCGGTGAAGTATCCCTTTAACTGATCACATGGTAACAATGATATGGTCGATGCGAGGTTCAAATATGGAATAAAAA
Organism: Misgurnus anguillicaudatus; assembly: GCF_027580225.2. Lineage (NCBI taxonomy): Eukaryota > Metazoa > Chordata > Actinopteri > Cypriniformes > Cobitidae > Misgurnus > Misgurnus anguillicaudatus. Next base: position 1,799,981 of record NC_073344.2, read on the forward strand.
TCCGATCACGCATTGATTTGGAATGTAAGAAACGCCTTGACTTGTTTTATTATACTTATACAAATTATACTTGACTTCTACTGATTTTATAACAAGCTATTACAGTAATACATTCTATACAGTGCCCTTAATTGTAAGCCTATAGTAACCTGTCTGCATTTTTACATTTTCTAATATAAATTAGGTCCTGGGGTAGGTATGGACAGGTCCTGGGGCAACAGAAAAGGTCTTCTCAACCTTTCAGCCATCACAGAACATGCATCACAGAGCAAAATACATAGCTCAAACCTTCCCTGTTGCCCTAGGACCTGTTCGAAATGTAATCCTATTCCTGTAGAAAATATTACTCACTAAGGTCTGGGTGTTTGCGTCAGGGGCTTCCCTACACTGTGTGGGACCAGAAAGATTTCCTATATATATGATTTAATAAACAAGAACACATTTATTTATTAAGGATGTGTGTAACTGTTAGGAGAGGGTGTTTCTTTGAGCTACGTATTTTGCTCTGTGATGCATGTTCTGTGATGGCTGAAAGGTTGGGCAGACCTTTCCTGTTGCCCCAGGACCTGTTCAAATTGTAATGCTATTCCTGTGTTTATCAAAGAGAGGACAAGAGTAGAGAGGGAGGCATTGAGCTGACGGCTTGATTGTGATGTTTCTGTCTGATAGCTCGACTAACCTTATCCATCAATTCCACCTCACCCTCCCAGCCTCGGCCAACACTCCCCCCCCCCACACACACATATCTGCCTGAGCATCCGTCCTGCCACTGACCCTCCCTTGCTCAGTTGCACAGTCACACAGACTCATCACAGCCCAGACAAACCTAATTTTTGTCATCCCCAAGAACTACTGAAAGCAATTGGCTAATAGCAAAGCATAGCAAATTATGTTCTCAATTAATCTTTGTCAATTTCTTATTTATTTTTACACACAATATGTTCACACCTTTGATCCCTTTTGCCATGCATAGGAATGTATAAATTGTTACTCAGCTTGTGAAAACCCAGCTAGTCTTTTTTTAGATTAACTTTTTTCTACATAAAATCACATACATAATCCAAAGAACATTTTGTGAAAATATCACCTTGATATCTTTAATATTGACCAAGAAAGGCTGTATCACAGATAAAAATCATAGTAAAATGAATATTAATGGCTGAAATCAAACTTTGATGCTTGTTATCTGAGAATTTGATTTTAAAACTCTAGCCTGGTTTTAATACTTGGGAAACAGAATAATGGAAAACTATAAAAAAAAAACTATGGTACATTGCACGGTATTACTATGTTGATTTAGACATGTATTATGATATTAACATGGTATTATTTGGAGTTACATAAAAAGCTTTCGTATGTAAATACAGCAGTATATGTGACCAGTCACGGAAAGTAGGGACACAAGTCGGATCTGGACCATTTTGAGTTATTCACAGATTCTGAAAGTGCAGTTTCAAAGCTTTCCAACGATGTGTAACACATGGAAATCTGATAAGATGTGGAGAAGTTGTGGCCATTTGAATATAGGAACTCAGAAATACTCAAACCGAGAAAATCGAGACGAAAGGGACTCTTCTTTCTAACTGGGGGAGACAATAGGGCTCATTTACATCTCATTTAGCTAAGCCATACCCCCTGTAAAGCCGTTTTGAGATACAGATGTTCTAGCATCATATGTAGTATTTTATGACAGAAGTCCAAATGACAACATGCAAAATTAAACATGACTTTTTACCTTTGTTTTGATCACAAGTCGAATCCAGTCTGTTTCAGATTATCCAATGACCATTTTGTCCACAAATGCGTATAATCCATGAAATATAGATGTATAGTCTATTGCTTACATCAGATTTCGCATGAATGTCTAGTAATACAATATAATATACAATCTGAGGACTATTTTACATTGTAACATGTAAGCTTCTTTTATTTTTCTTTTGTTTTGTGCGCCCGAGCTTTACAGTCTGGGGAGACGCACGCTATAAGCTTGAAAAAAAACTTAGCAAACATGTCTGAGGAACAGGGCAGCCGCGTCACTACAGTCACGTGACTTCATGCTCGAGCCGGAAGAGAAGACAATGCTGAATAAAGTCGTAATTCTGCTATTTTTGGACCAAACTGTAATTTTGATGCTTCAACACAATCTTACTGACCCACTGATGTCAAATGGACTACTTTGATGATGTTTTTATTACCTTTCTGGACATAGAAACCATACATAGATTTTCAATGAAGGGGACAGAAAGCTCTCGGACTAAATCTAACGTTAAAACATCTTAAACTGTGTTCTGAAGATGAATGGAGGTCTTCCGAGTTTAGAATGACATAAGGGTAAGTCATTAACGACATTATTTTCATTTTTTGGCGAACTATCCTTATTTAGTAGTCACGCTGTTCCCTTTGGGGGCGGAGGCAAAAACACAAGCTTATACAGTATGTAAATATACACACAGACAATGACGCCCCCCGCTGCACGCTAGAATCTCTGGAAAACAAGCCTATTTTAACCGCAAAATGTACGCTTTTCAATATACAAAAACTGCTATCTCAAACATGGAGAGGCTTCTTCATGATCTCAACTAACAGATTCTGCAATAAAACGAAAATCACAAATTTTGAAAAAAACCTTTGTTTCTCATTTTCTCAGAACTTGTGCTGCCGACTTGTGTCCCTACTTTCCGTGACGGGTCACATATCTCTAAGCACCATGGAATGGTGTAGTCCGTTCTCTATAAATTTCATCTCATTCAATATGCTTTAACATTATATAACTTTAAATCATTGTTTTAAAATATGTTAATGTGCACTGTAATATCATAAGTTGCACATTTCTATTCTATGTTTGTTTATATTTGCCCTGGCACATGCTCTTTACCCTTGTAATTGCCTATATCTGCTAAATGTGTTTTTAATGTATGGACATTTTTTCTTAATTCCATTGTTTAATTGCAATAAATGTATTCTAGTGCATCATCATTATTATTATTTATTGCACATTGCATATGTTTATTGTAAAACACAACCAGAGGTGGAAAGTATTGCAAATATTCCAGAACTGAAGCCACCAGGCATTTAACTGGATCTAAATGTTTTTCACTACACAACATAGTTGAAAAATCTCCATTTTAACCCATAGTTTCCTGGTGGAAGAAGCTCTAGAATACATTTTTGTCTCTACAACTTTGGTTGAGAGACCATGATTTAGAAACTGTTCCCCTTTAGAGGCCAGACCTACAGTTTCCAAAGCTCTGGGCAGGGGTGGTATATTGTGCCCCTGCCTGAGTTAGAAGGTCCCTCCTGAGGGGAATCTACCATGGCTGACCTGCCAGGAGTGCTCGAAGGTCCGAGAACCATACTCAGGACGGCCATTAAAAGTATGCGGGGAAGACCAACCAGCCGCATCACAAATATCCCGCATAGAGGCCCCTGACAAAAAGACCTGAGAGGATGCCATACTCCTAGTCGAGTGTGCCCTAATTCGTAGAGGTGAAGGCATGTTTCACACCTCATATGCTAGAGAAATAGTATCTACAATCCATTTACTGATTGTTTGCCTAGAGGCTGGACTTCCTCTACCCAGAGAACCGAAACAAACCAAAAGTTTGTCAGATCTTCTCCAAATGGAAGATCTCCTTACATAATCTTCTAATATCCTCATAGGGGATAGAATATGTAGCCTCTGTTGATTCACCAACTCATGTGGTGGAGGATTAAAGGTCTGAAGAACCAATGGAAATATAGCCCGATCACTGGCATGTGTAAGAGAAAACCACAGTGGGCATTAAGTCATCTCCCAAAATGAAAATAGTTCAGCTTCTGCTCAACCAATCCTTTTCCATATATCCACCTCTGGGTGGAGTCTGCATTCTCCTGGCCTTAGCCCCTGCTTCAACAGGATGTCTGCCTCCATGTTCTGGACTCCGGGTATGTACATTCCTTTGAGTGACAAAATGGAGAACCTGGTGCGCAAGTCTGAACAGGGCATGACCTCAAGCCTCCCTGGTAATTTATAAAAGACCATGGATGTAAAGTAATGTGAAAAAGTGTTGGTGCCCCTCCAGCTTTCATACGTTATTGCATATTTGTCACACTTTAACGTTTCAGATCTTCAAACAAATTTAACTCTTTTCCGGCCATTTATATGGGTTATCTCACCAATTAAGAGAAAACATTTCACTGCCAGTGATGCTTTCCTGACAACTTTTTATGATATCCTGTAATCCCGCTATTATCCACTATTATCCACTACAGGGCTTGGGTGGATCAATTTGCAGACTGGTGTAGGTCCAGCTGTCTTCTTCTAAATATAAATAAAACAAAGGAAATAATAATAGATTACAGAACTGGGAGCCAGCCCCACCAGTGTTTGAGTATAAATAGAGAGGATTTTGTGATTGTTGCTGAGTACAAGTACATAGGCACAATAAAAGACAATAAGTTGAAATGGAACAGTTATACTGACACATCTATAAAAGGGGCCTGCAGAGGTTGCATTTTATGCCGAGACTAAGGCCATTTAGAGTGGATAGAGATATGATGTTGCTTTTTATCACTCATTAGTGGAGAGCATGCTAGCAATAAATAAAGATTTGTCACATCCCCTACACCCGGCATATGAGGTGTTGCCACCATGAAGGAGGTTTAGGTTACCTTATTTCCAAACAAATCGAGCTAGTAAGCCAATTATTTCAACTAGCATTACATTGATGAATAAGTTGTTATCTGGAGGACATCATGTTTAAATGGCACCATGCACTCTCTTTCCAGCAGGACTGTCATAGTATGCACAACTGCACTTTATTATTAAGTTATGTGAAGGGGCGCCGTAAGGGGGGGAAAGTTAGGACGATTCTAAGGGCCCATGAACTTTTGAGGGCCCCAGCCAAGGACTGTGCCGCAAACGCAACCCCCTTAAGCTGAGCCCTCTTAGCTCCGCCCCGTCTTTACTCTGCGTGTTAGCGCCGTCTTCAATCCATGGTCTCACAGTGCGCATGAACTTCAGAAGAGAACAAGGTGTGTGTATTTACTGCTATTTGCTATGATATCTGCATATGTGCACTTCCTTACTATAAATGCAGTTTACACAATGTGACGCTGGAGCAATACAATGCAGTTTTCTTTCCACTGTAAAGTCTTCGCTCTGTTCACCTAAGTTTAATAATAAACAAGGTGATTTACGTTCCCTGTTTTGTGTTATGATTCTTACGCGAAGTCAGCCCTTATAAGCTGTTTTAATTAACGTAGCCCGTATAAGCTAATTAACATAAACTAGAAATACGATCGGTTAAACCATCCAATGTTTTGTAACGCAATATGCCAAGGAAGTATTTTTATGCAGTCGTGAATCGAGTTGATTTTGATGAAACTGAAATGCAACTAAGGCTAAACTAGTCCAGTTATGTATATTAAAGCTTCTCACCTTGCAACAGGTTTAAGAAATCAATGGAAATCTATGTTGTAATCTGCTATAGTTGTCATTCATTTCATTTTAGAGTCCCGTTGATTAAAAAACAGTCTGAAGAATCATTTAATAACAGTATAGCTGTTTTCTCAAGTTCACAGTTTCAATGATCTGTCATTTTTTTGCTTTACTGAAGCTGCTGGTGTGTGAAACTTGTTCTTTACCTTATAAATAATGCTAATAATTATAATACAGGCTTTGGTCAAGCATTTTTGACCCAGTCTTATTTGAGGCATAATGTAAATGTATAGAAAAGATGCATTGTTGTTGTTCGCCATTTTTAAATGTTACAATGTTATTGGTGTGTGTAACAGCTCAAGTATACAGTATGTCACTGAGACGGTCTCTGAAAATCAGACTAAAATCTCAAATCTTATTGTGAAATAAAAAGCATCACAGTTTAATTTCAAGCATTGATTTCACTATGATTTCAATCGCTGACATGACATTACTCAGTCAATATTAAAGATATCAAGTTTATATTTTCAAAAAATGTTCTTTACATTAATTAGGATGAATTTATGTGGGAAACAGTAAATCACAAAGAAATACTTCAGCTGCTTTTTCACAGGCATGGTCACATTTATCTTTAATCTTTAATAACATTGCATTTTCTCTGAATATTCGATTAATGTACTGTATTTTTCAATTAAATTTACATTGCACAATAAATTATCTTAGCTGCAGACATTGTAGGTGTCTATAAATACTGATAATTGTGGTCATAACAATAGCAAAATAAATAGTTCTGTATTACAGACAAAGATTTTGAATAGCTACACTACAGTAGGTTGGATTGTATGTTTGGTGCGAAATGGGTATGGTGGGGGCCTGACCCCCTATTCTTTCATAGGGCCCAAAATTGCTAGCGGCGCCCCTGGTTATGTGTAGTGGTGGTTAAGTCCTTTGTACTGATGCTGGTGTATGTGAAGGGGGGGGGGGGGTTGGAATGAGAAACATTATTTTGTATATTTTGGTTTGTATTTTGTTTTGTCAGTTGTCTTATTGTCTTTTGTATAAATGTAGCATATCTACTGTATGTTGCAGAATAATTTTCCGAAAGGATAATAAATCTCTACTACTACTACTACTAGATGGCGCTCTTACCCAATTTATAAAAAATTGAAACAAAACTTATTTAACATTTTAAACTCTGTGTATGTTTTGATCATCCTTCTGATTCTGATCTCTAACAAAAATTCCTTTACAAAAATTAAATTATATTTTAGCTTTATGCTCAAAATTTTATATTTTTGAAGAAACCTTCCCACATTTAACTCATTCCTGCCAGACTTTTTTTAAAAGTTGCCTGCCTGCATTTTTTTTGTGATTTTCACAGAAGTTTCACAAAATTCCTTTTAGGCGGCTGCATATATGAAAAAAAACCACACCTAACCCTAAAAGGTTTCTCAGCTGTTTTTTGTAGTATTAGGTGTCCTTAATAACATACTAAAAGTTTAGCAAAGTTTGACCACTAGACAGGTGCAATTTTCAAGATGGTATCCAAGATGGGCAGGAAGCCCTTAAAAGAGCTTCTCTGCTCTTTGTAAACCCGCCCCCCCACCTTCATCTGACTTAATGGCTGACAATTTAGCTTCTTTCTTTGTGAAGAAAACTAATACTATCAGCAGTTCTCTGCGCTGCCACCTCTTGCACATGCTCAAACTCCTGATGCATGCTCCCTCCGCTCTTTCTTTCTACTAGCTAATCCAGATGTTTCCACAATCTTTGTTCCTAACCACCTGACTTCCTGCCTGCTAGATTCCATACCCACCCATCTACTTCACTCATCTCCTCCTTCTTCACACAAAATAACCTCCTAGACAGCAACCAGTCTGATTTCAAGAGCGGTCACTACACTAAACTGCGCTGCTCTTAGTCATTAAAGCTCTAAGGCAGGCAAGGGCAGCCTCCAAATAATCTGTACTGATCCTACTAGATCTATCTGCCACTGGTGACACTGTCAATCCCCACATCCTCCTGTCAACCCTCAAGGCTATGGTTGTCTCTGACACAATGCTACTATGGTTCAGGTCTTACCTCTCAGGGTGGTCATATAGAGTATACTGGAGAGGTGACTTATCTGAACCCCAACGTCTTAATACTGGGGTACCTCAAGGGTCAGTGCTTAAACCACTGCTCTTTTCTATAACATTGACATGATATTCCTGGGTTCTATCATTCGGAAACATGGCTTTTCCTACCACTGCTATGCCACTCTGAATGAAGGATTATTATCTCCAGCTGAACTTCGCAAAGACAAAACTGCTTGTCATATCATCTGGCCCCAAGATTCATCACAATCTTTTCATTCAACTTGGTTCATTACAAATTACCATTACTTCTTTCAGGACAGCCAGAAACCTGGGAGTGGTCATTGATGGTCAGCTTAGTTTCACAGAGTATGTTGCCATCACTCCCTGCTCTTGTAGATTCATCCTCTACAACATTAGGAAAATTAGACCTTTCCTATCTGAGCATGCTACACAAGTCCTAGTCCCAGGCTCTTGTCCTGTCCAGACTGGGTTTTATGCTTTAAAACGGCTTGTATTTTTAAAATGACATGACTTACAATGACGTGCAAATGCCAGCTCGGTCAACTGCCTGAAACCCTTGCGTCAACTCGCAGAGTGAAATCATTGCAAAACTTCTCCAGTTAGCAAGTGCAGTCAGCTGCACTGATTGGCCGGACTCGTGATTCCCAACAAATCAGATGGGCGGTGGGCGGGTATTCCTCTAGGCAACTAATAGAGTGCCCTGTTCCGTGTTCCGGCGGCTCTCACCAAATCCTTGACTGCATCAGAGCCAAAATAGCGCATTTTAAAAGTATATTACATTATCGGCAAATCAGCTGTTAAAATGGCAGATGTCGATGATCGGCAAAATACTTAATACCTTTTTTTTTTTTTAGAATAGTTTTTATTATACAAGTACAAAGAGAGACAGAGAGATAAGGCAATATCAACTTTGTCAACCTGGTTTCCAGCCAAGTCTGTTTAAATATTAACCAATACTAAACAATATCGTCTATGCAAAAGGGGAAGCATAAAAAATAAGAAAATAAATAACAATAGTAATAAAAAAAATAACAATAATAAAATATTTTTTTTTTTTTTAATTCACAAAACACTCCCCCTCACTTCATACATATGGCACTCTCTTCACTTTTCCCTTCCCCCCTCTCTCTTTGCAACCAGAACAACAACAAAACACAAACAGTAGACAAAAACACTGGATATTCAAACGCACACACACACACACACACACACATACCAGGCTTGTGCACAATTCAGAATTTCAGAATTGGCCTCCATTCAATTCATGAATTGGAATTTGAATTGAATTGACTCCGCCCTACAGGAAGTTGAATTTGAATTGGAATTGGAATGACAGGAAGTGGAATTAAATTCATGGCAATTCAAAGAAATTCCACAGTCACAAAACAGAAAGAATCTCACATACATTCAGTTTTAGGAAAATTACTTTGGAAAATTGTTTGGCAACCATTTTAAATAGTTGGTAAAATTAAAGCATTCTGAGAAATAAAGTCATGTTACATCATGTTCCATAAAATTACAATTGCAAAAAAAATCTAACTTAATATTTGTAATGTGACTAGAGTTTTAAAATTAATTGCTGGGGGAAAACATTTCCTGTGAATGTAATCTGTACAAACTAATATATTTATAGAATATGTAATGCAATCATGTCTGACATATACTGAAAGCTTCATTTTTAACACTTTACTTACTATATAATATGTATAAGAATTTCTTTGAATTTCTATTGAATTGCAATTCTGCTTCCTTTAATTCAAATTCGAATTGTAATTCTAGATCCTGTTTTTGACATAAATTCAATTCGAATTCAATAATTGAATTGGAATTTAGGAGTCATTCTCAATTCAATTCTGAATTCTGCACAAGCCTGACACATACACACACACACACACACACACACACACACACACACACACACACACACACACACACACACACACACACACACACACACAAATTCCACTACTGGTGCTCCTTAAGTAAAAAAATAAAAAAGAAACAAAAATAAGTTGAGCAAAACTAATGTTGGGCTAATTACAAAGCATCAAATATAGATTTCCATACGGAATCAAACTGTTTTTGTTTATTTATTTCCACTGACAAGGTTTTCTCTATATTTAAATAATATTTCATTAAATTTTTCCATTTATCTAACCCTGGTGTATCTATATTTTTCCAATTTTGTAACAACAGCTTCTTATAAACTAATGAGGAAAATATTAATTGCCATCCCATAGGATATTTCATGTTTGTGACATTTTGAAGTAAGCAGGCTTCTGATGTAAATAAAAATTTCTGCTTACAAATATTAGAGAGCCATCTCCCAATCTCAAACCAGGTTTTCCTTACTTTTTCACAATACCAAAATGAATGAATAAGAGAGTCAGTACTACCGCATTTTAAACCCTAGTCATTAATTTGTATTGAATCAATCTAAGATTTTCATTGGTTGTAGCTTTATACGTTAAGTTTATGCACTCCTTCCATTTTGTTTTGGCATTGAAGTTCTTTATATCTCTATCCCATCCTTCATATATTTTACTTAGCAAATTACAATTTGTTACCACATTATTGAGATAGTCATACATAACACTTATACCCTTTTTCTTTTTCTTACTTGATTCCAAAAGGGTCTTTATCTTTTCCGGAACAATATTCACTATATCGCAATTTTCTATGACCCAATTCTTTAACTGCAAATATTTAAATATCTCTGTGTCTTTTAATTTAAATTTATCTTTTAGTGTATCAAATGAGGATATATTGCATAGATTAATAATATCTGATAATGTTTCAATGCCTTCATCAATCCAATTCTTCCACATTAATTTAGTACCTTGAATTGTAACAGACGTATTATTCCAAATCTTAATATGAGTTGGAGTACCAATCTCCGTCCCTATAATCTGTTTGGTTTTTTTCCATATATTTAATGTACTATTTACAACAAAATTATCAGTCTTTACTTTTTTCTTGGAAAACATAATGGATAATAAACTATTTGGATATAATTTATAATTTTCAATGTCTACCCATGAGTCTTCATTAGTGTTATTAATAATGCGATCAATATAGAACATCTGGGCTGCCATCTGATACAATTCCAGATTCGGGAGGTTTAACCCCCCTTCCCGTTTAGAGCAAAACAATAAATTTCTTTTTATTCTTGGGGTTTTTTCCTGCCCAAATGAAACATGTAATTATAGAATTTATTTCTTTAAAAAAAGTTTTTGGTGGTGTCAACGGGATACACTGAAACAAATAAATGAACTTAGAAAGCCACATCATTTTTACCAAATTTATTCTTCCAATTAAATTCAACTTAAGATCTTGGTAATTATTTAGATAATGTTTTAAATTATTTTTCAATGTTAGAAAATTACTCTTATACAACTGTTTTTTATTTGCACTAATATAACAACCTAAATATTTAATTTCACAGCTTTGTACTTTAAATTGTTTAAATACTTCTGAATTAATTTGTTTTTGGCCAAATGTCAAGATTTCTGTTTTGGAACTGTCCTCCATATATCTTGAAGAGCATTAACACAAATACATTTCTGTAAATGTTTTGGAACATTGACCTTCCTCGTTTTTGTTGTACTGTCACTAGCACTAAAAATGCTGTTTAGGTCTCCTCCCATAATTATCAAACCATTTTGTGAACTATCCATTCTTCTTTGAATATCTTTTAAAAAAGCCATATTTGAACCCGGAGGTCTATAAATACTCAAAAGCGTATACATTTCCCCAAATAATTCACATTTAATTATAAGATATCGACCATACGGATCTGAGTACTGTGACACTAATTTAAAGGGTATTCGTTTATTAATCAATATCCCAACTCCTTTACTTCTGGATGTATATACTGCCTCAAAAGCCTCACCCACCTTCTTTTCAAATACTCTATTTGGCCAGCTTTAAAATGGAGTTCTTGTAGAAAAACTATGTCAGCGGACATTTTTTCCAAATAATAAATAACTTTGTGTTTTTTTGAACCCTCCTGTAATCCATTTATATTCCAAGTTACCACTTTTAATGTGTTTAACATATCTTTTATACTCCTTGTATGCATTTTTTATATTTTGATTACTAATTTATATAATTTTATTCCATTTTTTCACATATATAAATGGAATGATATAAAACAAACTATATAGCCCAACTTCTTCAGCAAATTTAATTCTGTTCAACATTAGGACACACCTAAGGAATTTAAACAAACACTCATCCCTCCAAACCAACATGTAACATATAAACACATAACATATACCCTCTCCCTCCCCCTTGCCTCCTTCCCTTAGAAACATGCTTTTTTAGAGCCTTAACTCCCAGTACCATCTGACCTGGAAACAGTGACTTCCCAATAATTCGTATAATACCATCCCCCTTTACAATCCATATTAATAATCAAAATTCACCCCAAAAAAGAGAAGAAAGGAAAAAAAAGAAAAAAAAAAAGAAAACATAATAATAATACATACATGCGCATACATGCACATAAAATAATAATAATAATAATTAACAATAATAATTATAAATACAAATACCTAATCACTGCTATTATTACATACAAATTCGAATAAGTACTTTATAGAGATCTCACCGAATTTAAGCCATTTTCCAAATAAAAATAAATTAACTAATTAATTAAATAAACAACCAGTTTCCATCAATTATTTAATTATGGCATATTTTTTATATTCAAGTTCAGTATTTTTACGTCCAGTTTCATTTCTTCAGCGGAGATCTAAAAATGCTAAATGTTCTTACCAAGTTCTGCAAGATCAGGTCATTTTATACCTGAATACTTCTTTTTTAGTTCCAATTTAGCTTTCTCTATTGAGGTGAAGGTATTCACGATGTCTCCATTCTCGACACATAACATCGCAGGAAATTTTAGAAAAGTCTTAATGCCGATCTGATGCAACTGTTCTCTCAAAGGCCAGAACCCCCTCCTTTTCTAACGCACAGCCGGAGACATATCAGGCACCTCCTTAAAGTTGCAACCATTTGTTTGTCTGCGGGTTGCTTTCCAAATATACAACTTTTTCTGATAGTGATGCAGCTTGAAAATTATAGCGCGTGGATACCTGGTATCATCTCTCTTAGCCCCAACACGGTGCGCCCTTTCAAAGTCCTCTTCTTTAAGCTCAAGCTTCCACTTTTCCGCAAAGATTTTAACCTGTTAGCTAGCACTTATATTTTTGAGCATTTTCTGAAAAACGACAACTCCAAACTAAAACATCTGCAGCTCTTAAACCCTATGGTCTATATTCATAATTCTGGTCTTGTTTGAAACTAGACACTTGACATATTGTTGCCTAATAGTCATAACAACTCAGAGTAGTAAAGAAACAGAGTAAAACAAGGTAAAATATACATTAAATGACTTCCGTTTTTCTTTAAATAACATTCACTTAGCAAAAAAGGTATGAAATGGTCATGTGAGACACCTGGGGACACCATATAGGTGAACTGAATGTCTGACCATGCTGTGATTCAAATTTGAGAATGATACTCCAAAAAATGTTGTTTCTGTGAGCTTTTATTTCAAAAAAGTCCAGGCGTCCTTTCAGAAAAAGTGCACTTGGAAACTCCAAATATACACATGATAACAATATGACATGATTATAAAAAGAAAATGAGTCAGGACTACATATTACATTATGTATATCAATTCAGAACTTCTCTGCCCACCAAAGCACATAGAAAAAACTATTTCAGAAAAAAACATTTGCACATTATAACAAAATACTTGCTATTTTGAATATGGTCGCTCATGAATGCACTCCAGATTCCAGTCCTCCTGTGTCAGCTGAAGTCCTGTTTTACATCACATCACACACACACACACACACACACACACACACACACACACACACACACACACACACACAAAGCAAGAGAGGATTTTAGTTTGAGTCAAAAGTTAGAGACATACAACTATTTGTATGAGAAACTATGATGTAATATACATGAACATAATACATATACACAAACACACACACATTACATGAATATATTTATTTATAATTACAAATGTCTTATGTTTGCCAAATAACCTCTATTTCTCAGCTGGTAATACTCATATTTTCCACCACATATCTTATTTTCTAGTTTTTAGTTTGTATATTCTGTGCATTTGATTCATATAGCTATAAATATGATGCATTTATATAACATGTCATACAAAAACGAAACCATGTAAAACTCGTATATTAGTCATCTCCAGTGTTACTTTATAATCAAAACAGCTAACATGAAACAAGAAATGTAACGTAAATCAACAAAAGAATCCACTTACTTTATCCAAGCGAGCGCAGCTGAGCTCATAATCCGGTCCATCTCTCCTCGACGACGCGCTTTGTTTACATCCAGTCTTGCGTTGTTGATCCGCGATCATGCTCTTTATCAACTTCTCCAAAACACTTTCAACACAAAAAAGTCATCTGTAGTCCACGATCCACAATGGAGATGTTATATCTAACATTTGAAGAGGTTTCTCAGCGGCTCCGGAGAGCTTAGCCGGCTGCTATGCTACCCAAACAAACAAACGCGCACGGAGGGGGCGTGGGCATTTCTCTCCATGCGCTTCTGTAGATTTGCGCAGAAGTACACTTTACTGACGTAAGTTGAATCCTTGTAATCGTTTCATGATTGGTTACTTCCTCTGTCAATCAAAGCTTTGCTCACTATGCATTGGCTGGCTTTGTTTTGGTGTAATCCAGTCAAAAGCCTATGGCAAGCTGAAGGACATCTATCTAGGCAAATCATTGATCGCATGAGATTTTGAGTTGTCAAACCTTTTCTGATTGGACAAAACAGAAAAATAGGGCGGGATATTTATCTGAACAGTCTAACGAAGCAGGAAGAGATGGATTTTCACTGATAAAAATCGATATTTGATAGAAAATAAACATGATCGATCATACTTAGCGGACGCGCGGATGTAAACAAAGGAGGATATTGCTGGATTTCTCACTATTTTTCATTGTTTTGGATTAAAACGTGGGATGCTTTTTGAAGAGTGGACCCTTACCTTGCAATGTACGTTGAAGTTTTTGGGAATTGTCAGAAATTGTCAGAACCATATGTCAAGCCATGTGAGTACCCACAAAATTTTTTATATGCATTCCGTCTGCATTTCATTTAATTTTTTCCACACCAGTGTATTGATTGCAAAAATAAGCTCAGAACATGAATTTGGAGTGTTTAAACTTTCAAATAATGCAAAGTTTATGATTGTTGATTGAATATTTGATGTTAAACAAAGTACAAAAACACGTAAAAACGCCCCCTAGGGCCCGCCGCCGGGCCGGTGCGTGTTAACAATTAACCAAGAAAGCGGACATGGGCAAATCCTTTTCGCTACCTTCCAAAACATTCACCAAACGTAAATTGTTCTGGCGATGCCTATTTTCCAATTGATCAATATGATCCAAAGCATCTTGTAGCTTCTTTTCAAGCGCACCTGTACGGCTCACCTGCTCCTCCACCAAAACACCATAATCATGAACCTCGGCCATCGCGCTTTCAAATCGGTTTTCCAATGCCTCAATCCTCTTCACCGCGGAATCAAGCAGCGTGTTAGTGGAGGTATTAACTTGCAATAGTTTGTTGAGTTTAGACTCTAGACCATCAAACCTGGCGTTGTAATCAAAGCCAATTGCTTCTGCTGCTTCTCCCACGTCTGCCATTCTTTGTCGTTGTTGCCTCGTTTGCGGTCTCCCTTTCGACATAGGATCGCTCTTCTTGACTTTTTCCTTTTCCTTCCTTTTCGTCTGGGTTTACTTAATATTAAACGTAAGCTTTAATAGTTGAGGGACTTAAAAAACCACATGTTTTAAGCCAAAGTTTCTCACACCACGAGGAGCTCTAGCCCTTACGACCTCTCACGCCGCGCATGCTTAATACCAATGTCGATTATCGGCCATATCGATAATAGGTCGACCCCTAGACTGGACTACTGCAATGTGCTACTCTCAGCCAGCAGAACCAAACCCACTCTGAAGTGATACTAAACTTAATAGTATGAACACAACAGTGCAGTTGGAGGGCATATAGACTACCATGCATGTGTGCTTTTGGATCGTGAGAATCACTATAATCAACCTCTTTGGGAGGAAGAGTAGAGCTAATGGTAAATCTAGTAAAGGTCACAGTGCAAAAAAGTACACAAAAT
Source organism: Misgurnus anguillicaudatus (assembly GCF_027580225.2). NCBI lineage: Eukaryota > Metazoa > Chordata > Actinopteri > Cypriniformes > Cobitidae > Misgurnus > Misgurnus anguillicaudatus. The sequence goes on from NC_073344.2 coordinate 1,815,690, forward strand.
AAACCAGAAAAAGAGGAAAGAACTGAAGAAAATAGAAAAGATATGTATAAATAAGAAAAGTATTTATAAAAGGAAAAACACATTATAAAACGTGGCAGCCCTGTTTTTACAGTACCACAGAGTTCTAATGAATTTTTTTTTTATTGGAATCAAAAGAATGGTTACGAACTACAGAAACCACCAGCACTAGGCAAAAACGATATGAGAAAGCAGAAATATGCAATTTTACTTGTTTTACGCATAAACATGCTTGTAACCAATCTTTTAATATTTAATTAGGGGTCAAGCCCAGAATGGGCGAAGACCCCTATTGTATCTGTTAGTTTTCTTTTTAGGGGTCAAGCCCCGAAGGGGCGAAGACCCCTATTGTATTTGTTAGTTTTCTTATTATTATAATAATAATTATTCTGCTTCTTCTTCTTCTTCTTCCGCCATTGCGGTCTATGGCAGCCCATAGAACCGTACGTAGGAAAGTTATGAAATTTGGCACACTGATAAAGGACAGTCCAAATATTATCCACAGCAAATTTGGAGTCTCTATCTCTAACCCGCTAGCGCCACCAACAGTCCAAAGTTGAACTTATGTTTTTGCTTATAACTTCTGATCCGTAAGTCCTAGAAACGAAATTCTTGTTTCCCCTGATTCCTTGGCTCAAGACGATTCGATTGGACCCTATGACGTCATAAAAAATTTTCCGCCATTTTGAATTATTCGTAAAACCTACTTTTGCAAACTCGTCCTAGAGTTTTTACCCGATTGCCGCGAAAATCAGTATGCAGATTCATGGCAAAAAGTTATTAAAAGAATTTTGATAAACCAATCCGTTGTTGTATAGCGCGTCAACGAATTTTACATAGAGCGCAAAAAAACGGATTTGAGGCTGTATCTTCGCCAAACTTAGGCCTATTGACACGATACTTGGTACTTGTGATGCCAGTCCGGAACTACGGGAGCCTGCAGAGTTTCGTCACAGCGCCACCTAGTGGTCAGACTTATGCTTTACACGCCTATAACTTTGGCTCAGATTGACGTATTTTCACGGGACTTGTTTCTTTCGAGTTCTGAATAGTTGCCGAGTCCAACGCTACCAAACATGCCAGAATTCGCCTTACGGTTAACCCTGCGCAGCAAAATAGCGCTTAAAAAACACACGTGAATATCTCCGCGAGGGTTTTTCCGATCGACTTGAAAACACCATAGGAAGAAACTAACCTTACCTTCTGAACAAAAAGTTCTATTGGCGTTATATTAAAATTTTCATCAGAAATGGCCGAAAATTGCAAAAAACGAAAAATTACCTTAAAATTTTGTGTTTTTTACACATAAATGATTGTAACTTCGTAACAAAAAGAGATTTTTTCACCAGATTTGATACGCTAATGTATGAGCACATTCTGAGGCCACAAAAAATAATTATATGCTTGCACCACTAGATGGCCTTATAATTGAACAAAACATTTGATATCAAGCAAGCCTTATGGTCATACAACTGTTTCTTCACTAAACTAAAGTGTATAGTCATAAAACTAGCTAGATGTAACACAGTCATGACCTGATGTTGCATGCACAATTTTGTCATTGCCCCACCTACTGGTTTTGAGATAGAATATGGTATTTTTGCCTAAAACTACTGCAACAACACATCTAAAACCACGAGTCATCATGGATTATTCCTTTTATGTCTTGGACTATAATCACTGGTGGTTGCCAATTCACTCCCTAGCAACCATTGAAAATACCTTATCAACCGTTTTTGCAAAAGCTATATCTCTGCATCAGAAAATCGTTGGGAAAAACGGGTATTTTCTCTTTTGACGAATTAAACTTGTTGTAACATGATGTGACCCATGTTTGCCCCTGCAAACACCACTCACATGTCCTTCAGTGCTCTAATGTTCCATGATTGTCAATAACAGAAGGACGATTGCAATCGACAAGAACATAGATTATTTTTGTGGATAACTTTTTTGTTTTTTCATCTGAAATCATCAGTGTTGGGCAAGTTACTTCCAAAGTGTAAGACATTATATATTACAAATTACTGTCATTTGAAAGTAATTAGTTACATTACAATATTACTGTCTCTGAACTGTAATGAGTTACACTACTTTTGCATTACTTTTGAGTTACGTTCATCAAAAGAACAGAAGTATGACTAAGCATTATAAAATGTAAAAATGTACATTTGTACAAAAATGCTTTGAATAGGCAAAGTGAAGATTTATGGCAAAATACAGTAACAATCACTGTCAGAATCAAAATCATAGACAAATGATCTGGTAAAAGTCTGGTAAATTATGGTACACATACCAAACACAATAGAGCCCACTATAATGCAACCTATAGCCTAATAACATGGCAAGACACGCAACCTCTTTTCATTTCTATTCTTAAGTGATCACTTTTAATTCAGATTCACAGCACAAACCTGGCATGCACTGGATTGACACAACTTATCAAAAAGTGCTATTGGAGGATCAGGCCTCAAGGAATACAGCTCATTTCAGTACAATATAAGGATAACATGTAGGCTAACATATAATTGCTTAATAAAACACAGACAAACAGAGGAACACTGCTTTTGCCAAACAATGAATATAGGCTCCCATACAAAGACTGGTAAAACTTTAAACAGTGATGTTTAAATGTACTAAATTATATTTAGATAACCATGTTTAAGTCTTCACTAATGTTATGTTGTAGTTTAGGTTGCTGTTTGTAATAAAACTGTAGATAGCATAGGAATAGCCTAGCACTGTAATCATAGCAAAGCTTACCTTGTCATTGCTGGTGTGATATGGATTTTACTGGCAACATTTGTAAAAGTCTCTTTACTTCTGAGGTTCAAGCAGCACAGGAGACCGATAGAAACTTTCTGTTGCTTTTACTTAGTGCTCTTATTCGCAAAATTATGCGTGTGCGGCGCTACCGGACCTGATTGCGACCACTTTAGTCAATGCTAACGGCCGCGGACTTCCACATGTCTATATTTGACGCGCACCGCGTCCAAATCGCATTTCAAATACAAAGTTAAAGTAAAAATTAACATGTTGCATACAGCACGTGGAAACAGACATACGCTGCGTCTCAAACCGCCTACTTCCATACTATATAGTAGGCAAAGAGTACGAGAAGTAGTGATTTTCGCCCACTATATAGTATAGAAGTATGCGGTTTGGGACGCAGCCATAACTATTACACGCAGCTTTTTCATGTGTGGATGCTGGTCGCGCGCATTGGTCAAAAATAAAAAAATCAGTCTAATTTTGAAATGCATTGTTGTAACGCGCTCGTTACTAAGACTGTAACGAGTAAAATATTACCAAAATTTTATTAGTAATGCGTTATATTACTGCGTTACAGCAAAAACTAATATATTACTGTAATATATTATATTTTGTAATGCGTTACTCCCAACACTGGAAATAATTAGGTTTACCTAGGGTCTTCAATCTGCTTATCCAATCTCAATTTTACATCCTTTTGTGCCCTTTTCGGCTTGACCCCGGCATTGCTGCTTGCAGCTATATTTGTACTTGTAATCACCCATCTATCATGCAAATGTGCTTATTAGAATATTACATGGTCAAAACATGTATCGGGCACCAGTATTTCTGGTTTAGGAGGTATACAAAGGAAAAATTGTCATTTTAAGGACCTGGTGGCCGCCATTTTGGGAATGGGGCCTTTCTTGGAGTCAAGCTTTGGTAGGCTTTTGGTGTGTTTTTAGGTACATCTGATACTACTGTAAACCAGTGAGAAACCTTTTGTTAGAATTTGTTTGAGGTCAAGCCATATTTGCAGCTGACTATTGCATAAAAATGTCTACTATAAATGTATAAACATACAAATATATCAAATGAAAGAACAGACCCTTTGCCTTCAAAACAACAAATTAACAAAATGGGAGAAAAATGTTTCAACCTATCTTCATTTGTTATCTTTTTTATAACCTCTTAAATATATACACAATCACTTGTTAACTATTACCACACCAGCGGGGGTTTTTTAAGTTGCCAGCCAGCGTCAGCATCTTTTAAGGATTTTTACAAAATTTTAATGCCTTCCAGAAAATGTTCTTTAAATACAGAAACTTTAGGGCTGTCATGATTCTCCAAATACTCGATTCGATTAAATTTTTGATTCGATTCTCTTTTTTTAAGCACAAAAAATGCTATGCCATTTTTAGACTAGAGTTTTATGAAATATAATATCTGACCTTGAACCCGGAGATGCCCTTCCATGTTAGTCATGCTGCCAGTGGAAAAATATGGTTCTCGCACATACCTGATAAAATGAAACTTCCTGTCAGATGAACATTCCTGTCAGTACTTTGCACCTTAAAAACACGCTTTTATTACCATCAGGCGAGATTGTGAGACTATTCCCCAATTAGTCATGTTTGAATGCTGTTTTCATAAGTTGTTGTGAAACTTAAACAGATCTCAGTTCAGAGAAACGACCGATCCTGGCACAGACGCTGTTCTGCTGTGCATGCGTGCGTGCTCTGTTTTGATTGAGTTCAGCTGAAACACAGGACATGATGGTAAACTGTCCTTTGTGCCAATGGGTGGTATGCATATGAGGTTTGCCTTTATGTTGAATCAGGGGGTGCTTCGGCCTTTCAACACTAGACACCCTCATCAAAGGTGACCAGCTACACGGTGATCAAACCTGAGCTTGTGTCCCATTCCCACTCATGAGATTGCCTAGTTGTTTGAGTGGCGCAACCCACGGGCCTATGCAAGGTGGGGGGGTCCTTTTCCCTGAGTCAAGCCTAAAGCTGAACACATACCTTGTACACCTTCCTCCTGGAGGGTCATAACCTGGATTCACAAGTGGGGTATTGGGTGGGAGAATTTCATGTTAATGCCTTTTCAGCCCAACAAGGGTCCTTCCGCTTAATCCATATCCACTGACTGTTTCTCTCGGCTGTTTCAGAAAGTGATTTGATTGTCTGTTGCAGAGTCTGTCCATGAATACCTAGATCTTTCAGCAATCTGATGGTGGACGAAGACACAAAACCTCTACATCCCACTTTAACTGGATAAATTGTAGCTTTCCACCCTCGTTGTTGAGCGTCTGCTGCCAGTTCTGTGTAACGCAGTTTCTTGCGCTCATAGGCCTCTTCTATTGAACTCTCCCGTGGGACTGTGAGCTTTATGATGTAAACAGACTTCACTGAAGAGGACCAGAGTACCAAGTCTGGCCTAAGGGTGGTAACTGCAATCTCAGGTGGAAAGATTAGTTTCTGGCCAATATCTACCAGGATCTTCCAATCCCGGGCCATGGCTATTTGTCCAGCTTCTAATTTAATAGGGGGATGATTGGGCTTTTCCTGTCCGTCTCGGATGAAGGTTGGAGCTGTCATGGAATTAGTTCTCAGGGGCAAGGAGTTAATGATATTACTCTTGCTCTCAAGAGCTGCTGCCAAACTCTTGAGGACCTTGTTGTGCCTCCAGGTGTAGCGACCTTGTGTAAGGCTGGTCTTACAACCAGTCAAGATATGTTTAAGAGTCACTGGAGTTGGGCAGAGGGCACAGGTTGGGTCCTCGCCATACCACTGGTGGAGGTTTTTTTGAGATGGGAGTACATCATAGGTGGCTCTGATGATGAAACTGATGTTACTTGCCTCCATTTCCCAGAGCTCTCTCCAACTGATTCTTCTCTTCTCCAAGCCTTCCCATCTCATCCATTGTCCCTGTTTGACAAGAGAGACAGTCTTTGCACATCTTTCCACATCTTTCCACCTCCTCCTGACGGCACACCTCCTCGACCACCATTTTCCTTCTCTCTGATGTCGAGGCCTTACGCCAAGTTGGTTTACTTGCCGTAAGGCCAAGGCCACCTCTTCCCATCTGGACATGCCCTACGATATTACTGTGCCTCAGGGCTAATGTAGCTTTCTGCACCGCATCGGATGGTGCCCATTTCCGTCCAGTTAGCAGGGATGGAACAGCATTACTGATGATTTGATCTCTGGAGTCTTTCAAAGTCATCTGGAGTCTTACTTTACAGCACTTGAATTCTTCTGTGAAGCTTGTGATTGGCAGCTCAAGGATCCCTTTATCATAAAGACTGATGTTAGTCAGACATTGTGGGAGACCTAACCATTTCTTCACATAAGAAGTCATGGTTCATTCCATCTTCTCCACAGTTGTTATTGGAACCTCGTATATAGTAAGTGGCCACATTACTCGAGGAAAGAGTCCAAATTGCAGGCACCAGAGCTTGAGCTTCCCTGGCAGTAGGGTCATGTTAATGTTCTCAAGACTGTTAAAAATGTCCTGCCTTACTTGCTGTACTTGGTCTTTGTCCCAGAGGCTTGCGTTGTACCATCTGCCCAGGATTTTGACAGGTTACTCAGCCACTGTTGGTATTGGGTCGTCACCAATGCAAAACTTCAAGTTTTTAAGCTGTCACCTTACTATTGAGATGCTTTGTGACTTGCTCGGCTTGATTTTCATCCGGGCCCACTTGATGTTTTCCTGCAGTTTTCCCAGTAACCTCCTGGTACATGCTGCAGTAGTAGTCAAAATGGTCATGTCATCCATGTATGCTCGGATAGGTGGAAGGCGGATCCCGTTCTTAATTCGCTCCGCCCCACTACCCATCTTGATGCCCTGATGATTACCTCCATGGCCATTATGAAAGCCAGGGGTGGGATTGTACAGCCTGCCATTATGCCTTGTTCTAAGCACTGCCACGATGTTGTAAAGTCAGCTGTTGTGAAGCACAGTTGCAGGTCTACATAATAGGCTTTTACTAGACTAGTGACTGATGATGGAACTTGAAAAATATTGAAGGATTCCCAAAGGAGGTTAGGGGGAACTGCTCCGAAGGCATTGGCCAAGTCAAGGAAGATGACATGGATGTCTCTTTTGTCTTTCTTCGCCACTTGAATCTGATGCCAGATCATACTGGTATGCTCTAATCAACCATCGTACATAGGAATGCCAGCCTTCTGTACTGATGTATCAATGTACCTGTTTTTCTCCAGGTAAGTGGATAACCTCTGTACTATCACACTAAAAAGATTTTCCCCTCAACATTAAGAAGGCAGATTGGCCGGAATTGACATATATCTGTCGCATACTTCTCCTTAGGAATTAGCACTCCCCGGCCCTTCGCCACGCCTTGGGTATTATTCCTTTCTGCCACACTATCCCCATTAGCCTCCAAAGATAGCGTAGTACATCTGGTGCGTTCTTGTAGAGCTTATACGGTACTCCATTTGGCCCAGGGGCTGATGCTGATCTTTCGGAACATATTGTACTCTCCACTTCCTTCCATTTTGGAGGGCAAAATTCCAGATTGTATTCAGGAGGTTTAATAGGTGGCATGTCATGTGGGATAACTAACTGTTCATGCCTTTTCATGTCATGATGCATTTATCTCAGATATTCTTCCAATTCCTGCTTTGGAGTTTTCAGGATTTCGCTTTTTTCCTTAGCAAAGAGGTCTTTGGTGAACTTGAAGGGGTTTTTATAGAACCTTGTTCTTGTTTGTTCCTTGTTCCTACTGCATTTCCTTAAGTTCTCTGCTCTTCGCAAGGTTGCCAATCAACACTTAATGTCCCCCTGAAGTAGCATGAGCCCCTCCCTCTCTGGATCAGAGGCATTTTTCCACTGCTTCCTCAGCTGCCTTCTCTCCCTGACCAGCCTGTTGATCTATTGCTGCCTCCTGGATTTGGCTGGTGTTGATGTTATTTTGTCATTTCTCCTTATCTTCACTCCAAAGCACTCTTCTCCATAATGATAGATAATGTCACCCATCCTTTCCAGCTTTTTCTCTGCTGTGCCCACCTGTTGCTCCAGGATTTTTGTCAGGTCATTGTTGATTATCTCCCACTCTCTCTTCTCAACAGCTTTAGGCCATTTCACACACGGTCTGTGCCCTTTGATCTTTTCCTCCTTAGGAGGTCTCTGTGGTTGGGTGGGTTCCTCCACCAATCTTTCTGTGCTTGTATTATCCTCTTCAGTTACAAGAGTACTGATGCTCTGCAAACTTTGTTTTTTTTCCCCGTCGCTGTGCTTCAATCGACTGACTTGACTGGTTGCTTCGTAAGAAGTACTGGTCAATGCAACGCCCATGTCTCTGCTCTCTCAAGCACCTTCTCCTTCCCTGGTGGGTCCTCAACTCCCTGAATGATGTCATTTTCGCCCAGCCACAGGTGCACACTTGAAGTGAGTGTCCTGCTGCTGCTGTGGTTGTCTCATGTGCCATGTTCTTGCTCGTAGTCATCCATTCCTGGGTCTGTAACCATATTATCAGTCATCGAGACATCTTGCGCCCCCGCTCTCACTTTTTGGGGGTAAGTTCCTTTGTTCACTTTCTGTAGCATTTGGCAGGTGTCTCCAATAAACTTAAAACAGCATCAGTGATTGTCGCCATGGGTAGCTAGCCCATGACAGCCCCAGTGGGGACTATTCCCTCCAGTCAGCTGTCTCTACAAGCTGTCACACAAACTTTCCTATGTTGTCAGCTGTTCTTTTACAGCGTCACTGGACAAGTCCAGATACTCAAAATTATGAAACACAGGACACGATGGTAAACTGTCCTTTGTGCCAATGGTTGGTATATACATGAGGTTTGCCTTAATGTTGAGGGTGGCATGAGAGCTGTATCTCAGTCGTGGGAAAGCTGTAAATTGGGGCACATCATCAGTAGTGTTCCTTTGAATCAGGGGGTGTTTCGGCCTTTCAACACTAGACACCCTCATCAAAGGTGGCCAGCTACAGGGTGATCAAACCTGAGCTTGTGTCCCATTCACACTCATAAGATTGCCTAGTTGTTTGAGTGGAGAAACCCATGGGCCTATGCATGGCAGGGGGGGTCATTTTCCCTGAGTCAAGCCTAAAGCTGACTGCATACCTTGTACACCTTCCTCCTGGAGGGTCATAACCTGGATTCGCAAGTTAGGTATTGGGTGGGAGAATTTCACGTTAATGCCTTTTGAGCCAACAAGGGTCCTTTCGCTTAATCCATATCCACTGACTGCTTCTTTCGGCTGTTTCAGAAAGTGATTTGATTGTCTGTCGCAGAGTCTGTCCATGAATGCCTAGATCTTTCAGCAATCTGATGGTGGACGAAGACACAAAACCTCTACATCCCACTTCAACTGGATAAATTGTAGCTTTCCATCCATATTGTTGAGCGTCTGCTGCCAGTTCTGTGTAGCGCAGTGTCTTGAGCTCATAGGCCTCTTCTGTTGAACTCTCCCATGGGACTGTGAGCTCTATGATGTAAACAGATTTCACTGAAGAGGACAAGTTCTCCCGACAGCATCAAGCTTCATCAACACATTGACCCCAGAGGATCTTATGAAAAACTTTACATTATTTAACTCAAAGTCAACGAAAATCGAGCAGGACCAAAACATTTTACAGCTGATCGCTGTGAAAAATTTAAAGAGACGACGTTAAGTATAACTGCAGCAATGACAGTGTTCTTAATATTACAAAGCAAGTGTTTTGGTAAATGCCATTAATGTTTATTTTTTAATCATTGTATACCACTAGTCAACTAAATAAATATAAAATGGTAAAGATGAATGCACATTCATACATTGATTTAATAGATTTATAGCATTTTGAAATAAAAAACTGTCATGGATTTATTGCATTTATTGCAAAATAATTCTTTTTTATAATAAATCTTTAAAAATCAAGTTATGGATTTGAATCTTTTATGTTTTTATAACCTAAAGATGCTATGTGAAAGTTTGGAACAGAAAATAGTGGTTTTCATCTTGTCACTTTCTTGGTATAGAAAACACGTTTTTACCTAAATTGGTCAAAATAGATTTATTGCGTTTTGGAACCAAACTCTATATATATATATATAAATTATATAATTACACAAAAAAATAACGTGTTAAACATTTTAAACACATTTTTAACGCATTTTTCCGCACCACGGAACATTTCTCATTGGATGAATTTCGGCGGACCGAATATACTGGAGCACCAACTAGCGTTCATCATGTGTTAAATGTTCTGTGCGTTATTGGGATGGTGGAACATCAACTGGCCTATTTCTTCTATTAGAAAGAACTGAAGCTAGTCCAGAGAGAAATTAAATTCCAATCTTTATTTTGATGCGCTGTATTACGCTGTGTTATGCTGTGGTTTCTAAAGGAATAACAAAAATATAATAAATATACTTGCTGATACAAATACAACACAATTAAACACTGTTAATTATCTGAACATATGAAGAGTTTGGTTCCAAAACGCAATAAACGCCATTTTTGAAAAAAATGAGTTACTGCCAAAATCAGTATTATATCAGGTCAGTAGTTAAAAGTAAATTCTTAATTTTACGCAAAATCCAATATCCGCCGTGTTGTTCTGTCATCTTTTCTCTCTTTTTTCCCAAAATGCGACAAACGCCACTCCCACTTTTTTACAGAACGCAATAACTCCATTTCTGATATTACAGCCCACCGTTCACGCAATGTAAACAAACAATGGCGGACGCGCGTAGTCCACGGAGTCCTGGTTTTCCTCATCTACTTTGTACTACGTGATCAACAAACAAAACAAAATAATACTTTAATTGCATCGCTAAACCTGTGATGGTTTTCTGTGATGGGAAAGAAACGTAAGCCATCAGCATCTAACAATTTCCCTGAGAGGCACTCGGGAGACGGGTGCTTGTTCTCCCGACAGCATCAAGCTTCTCATGCTAACACATTGACCCCAGAGGATCTTATGAAAAACTTTCCATAATTTTACTCAAAGTCAACGAAAATCGAGCAGGACCAAAAACATTTTACAGTCGATCGCTGTGAAAGACGTTAAGCGAAGACGTCAAGTAACCGCAATGACAGTGATCTTAATATGACAAAGTAAGTGTTTTGATTAATAACATTAATGTTTATATTTTTAATTAGTGTGTACAACTAGTCAACTAAATGAATATAACATGGCAATGAATGCACATTTATATAGGCTATTGATTCAATAGATTTATAGCATTTTGAATAAAAACTTGTCATGGATTTATTGCATTTTGTGGAAAAAATAATCCGTTTTAATAATAAATCTTTGAAAATCAACTTATGGATTTGAATTTTTTATGTTTTTATAACCTACAGATGCTGTGTGAAAGTTTGTAACAGAAAATAGTTGTTTTCATCTTGTCACTTTCTTGGTATAGAAAACACGTTTTTACCAAAATTTGTCAAAATGGATTTATTGCGTTTTGGAACCAAACTCTTCATATATTCACGAAAGGTTTAAACTTACAGCAGTAACAATATATCAAATATAAACTGCAAGCAACAGGTTGAATACGGCAGTATTTAAGAGAGTCTGCTGCTGCCACTACTGCAGCTTGTTAGCGGTGTCAGGTTACAAATGAGCGTCTGGCTGAGCACCGCGATGCACCATTATAAGATTTGCAAAAATGCAGTTAAATATAAATTTGAACAAATATGGCATAAACCTTTACTTAAGAGATCGACATACATATTAAATTGGAAATAAACCTTTGAATTATCAAGTTGTGGATTACAGCTGCCTTTCCAACGTTATTATGAAAACTTTAATGAGGTAACTTACCCAAATAAAGTAACATTCTCTCAAACATATTTACAATACTGACAGATGTCACTTACTTGAATATACATACACGCACAGCAACACCACAAAGAAAGAAACTTTACGTTTGAAATTATAGCAGGAGGAGATTCCGTGTATCTTCGTTGATGAAACTGCTGAACTGAAACCTTTGCGCATGCGCCAGACAAGATCAACAGGTGTAACTTGCGCATGCGCGCGGGCATTTTGTACAGCCGCCCCACAAATTTACACTAGAAATTTGTAAGTTCGCAAAATGTCCTAACTGTGCTACAGATGCTATGACTTAATCTTTAGGCATCTCAGGTAGAACAATGAGTTTGGCAACTGGACGGACATATGTATTGCCCTTAATGGATACCTCAGCCGTTCTTATTGTGCCATCGTCACTTGGCAGAACTCTGGTTATTTTACCCACAGGCCACTTGGCTCTGGGAAGTTGAGTGTCCATAATCAATACAACCTGACCAACAGTTAGGTTTTGTGTAACATTCTGCCACTTCTGTCGAAGCTGAAGGCTGGGTAGGTAGTTCCTGAGAAATTGAGTCCAGAAATGATCAGCGATCACCTGGCTGTGTCTGTAGCGTCGACGTCCAAGTAAGTTACTGGGTCCATACACAGCTTGAGGTAGGGAAGCATCCCGCCGCCCCATAAGCAGCAAATTGGGAGTAACTGGATCCGGATCTGCTACATCAGATGACACGTAACCCAGAGGCTTTGAATTTAGTATACCTTCCACTTCAGTTAACACTGTGGTAAGAACCTCTTCTGATAGAATATGATCCTTTACAACAACCTGTAGGGAAGCCTTGACAGATTTTATTTCCCTCTCCCATGCTCCACCGAAGTGAGATGCATGTGGTGGATTGAATTTGAAGGAAATTTTTTGTTTTGCCAGTTGCTCTTGGAGGGATGGCTGCATTTCAGTAAAGGATTCGGACAGCTCACGTTCTCCACCCCGGAAGTTAGTGCCTCTGTCACTGATAACCTCAAAGGGTTTTCCTCTCCTAGCTATGAAGCGTCTGAGGGCCAACAAAAAGGAATCTGTATCCATGTTGCACAGCAAATCAAGATGCACACATCTTGTAGTGAGGCATTTGAATATTATTCCCCATCTCTTTTCTTGACGCCTGACAATTTTTACAATGTAGGGGCCGAAACAATCAACCCCAGTTGACCAGAATGGAGGTTGGTTAATTCGTAGACAGGAAATAGGCAGATCTGCCATTTTGGGTGTAGCAGGTTTGCCTCGCCATTTCTTACATTCAACACACTGTCTCTGATGCTTCTTAACTGCTTGGCGCCCCCTGAGAACCCAATAGGTACGTCTTAATTCTGCAAAGACTCTCTCTGATCCTGCATGCATCAGACGGTTATCGAAATCTTGAATTAAGAGTTTTGTAATGGGGTTTTCTGGTGCCAACACAATGGGGTGAATGGTGTCCTCTGGTATTGTTAGGGCTTTGCGTAATCTACCACCAACTCTAATCAGATCAAGGTCTGGATCCCAATTTGGAACAAGGGAACTTAATCGACTGTTTGAATGCACAGGTTTATTCACTTTGAGGGCATGCACTTCATCAGGAAAACTTTCTATTTGTGCGCGTTTGAGGACATCTATTTCAGCTTTTATTCTTTCTGCTGCAGACATAGAGTCCATTGCCGCCCCGTGCAAAGACTGGAAGGTAGCCATGACAAGATCATCCCATGTTTTGCAGTCATCGACATTAGGTGAAGATGTGTTACTGACTGAGACATTACCACAGAATGCAGATTTACGGAGTTCCTCTGCAACTTCAACTGACACTGAAGGGTGAATTGGCCAATGATCTTGAGTCTGATGCAGAAAGGCAGGGCCTAGATTCCATCTGCTTGTGTGGGACAGATCTGCGAGGGTCTTACCTCGAGTGATATCGTCGGCAGGATTTTTATCTGAATCCACGTATTTCCAGTTATCATATCCAACCAGGTCTTGAATCTCAGCTACTCGCGTACCTACAAACACCTTGTAGGTACATGACTCAGACTGGATCCAGTGTAATACAGTTGTTGAGTCTGACCACATGATTGTCTGTCTAATATCAAAGGTAATCTCTGTGTTCAGGGCTTTGGCAAGCTGAGCTCCAGATAGTGCGGCACAAAGTTCAAGGCGTGGTATAGATAGCTGCTTTTTTGGCGCCACCCTAGACCTAGCCATGATGAATGCAACTTGGACTTCATTACCATTCTCCACTCGCAGATAAGCTACAGAGCCGTACGCCTTTTCCGAGGCATCACAGAAAACATGCAAATCAAATATGGAAGATGGGTCATGGCACATTGGAGTGTAACATCGAGGTAGTGCTATTGTTTGTAAGTCAGGCAGTTCTCTCTCCCAGGCCAACCATTCTGTGTTGAGGTCATCTGGTATAGGCTCGTCCCAACCTTTAACCCTTTTCCATAACATTTGCACCATAATTTTGGCCCTTGTGAAAGGAATGACATATCCAAGCGGATCATACTGGCTTGCCAGAATCCGATAAACATTCCTCATTGTAGTTTCACCTTCCGTTGAAATTAGTCTGTGTTTATAGCCCAAAGTGTCCTTTGAACAATGCCACATTAAGCCAAGTGTTGACTCTTGTGGATCGGTTTTATTTGCTGACAGCCACAGTTCACAGCTCTCTGATTTTGCTTCTGCAGGTAGATGAGAAATCACATCTGGGATGTTGCTGGCCCACTGCCTTATTTCAAAGCCACCAGTTGCTAATAATGCTCTCATTTTGTCTATGAGCTCCTTAGCTTGTTGCTTAGACTGAAGAGACTGTAAGCAATTGTCCACATAAAAGGAGTGCTGGATGGACTCAGCTACATCTTCATTGCCCTCAGTGTTGTCTCTAATGTGTCTTTGGAGGGCATATGTAGCGCAGCATGGACTACAGGAGGTCCCGAATGGTAACACTCGCCATTCATAGACATCAGGTGTGCATTCCCTTTTCATGTCTCTCCAAAGAAAGCGGAGCAGTGGTTGGTCTTCAGGCAGCAATCTGATCTGGTGAAACATGGCTCGTATGTCTCCACTTATGGCAACAGCATGCTCTCTGAATCTCAGTAAGACTCCAAGAAGTGGTGGACTTAGATTTGGGCCAGGTAGCAAATTGTCATTCAGGTTCATTTGATTGTAACTAAATGAGCAATTAAACACTACTCGAGCTTTGCCATTGTGATGCACAATGTGGTGGGGAACATACCATGACTCACAGGAACTGGCTGCTTCCTCACTGGTTAGTCTTACTGCATAACCTGCATCCTCAAGTTTGTGTATCTCCTTGTTATACACATTTGCCAGATCTGGTTTATTGATTAGGCGACGTTCTGTGGCTCTTAATAGAGACATGACAGCATTGGGTGATGCTTGGAATTTAGATGCTCCCTTGCATAGTAATGGGGTAGCATAGCGATTTACACCATCAACTGTAATCCGTACTGTTTTCTCTTCCAAGATTGCAAGTGCAGCCTTATCTTGTTTGGAGCGGATGACTTCTTTCTCATTTCTTTGTGGCAGTATGTCAAGCTGCCACAATCGTTCAACATGCTGATGTAACTGTTGTGTAGGAGAAAGGAAGCTGGTGTGGAGACATGTGCTTACATTTGAAGGTTGCTGAAGAAATGTTGTAGGTCCTTGAACAGTCCAGCCCAATTTTGTGTGTACAGCTATAGGGCTGCCAAGAGGGCCTATGCGGATAGGAGAGTTTGGTGTGATAAGCTGTGGGTAATCTGATCCAATGAGTAGTAACGGCTGCATTTTGGAAAACCCTTTTAATGCAATGTCTCTTAAATGTCCAAATTTCCTTTTCAGTAGGTCCACAGGGCAAGACTGCTCAGCAAGTCTTCAAAGGAGACTGTGGTTCCTTTCAGCTGAACAAGATCATGCCTTATTATTCTAAGAGTCAGTGTTTCCTCAGGTCCTTTCAAACCCAAATGCTTGACTGCTGCAGGCAGTATGATTGTTCTTTCAGAACCATCATCTAGTACGGCATGTGTGTCCATGAACTTTTTACCACTGCAAAGCCTTACTGGGACAACTTTTAGCATCACTCTGCCTGAATGACTGGTCTGGTCTAAATAAACCTGAGAAGTGGTTGTGCTTACTGCGAGTATGCTTTGGTTTTCCATGGAGACAACAACTTCATGCAGAACAGGCAGGTGGAGTCCTCCACATGTAGAGCAAGTTCTCTTGAGTGTGCAGTTGTCCTGTTTGTGACCACGACCACATCTCCAGCATTTATTGTGCTCCGTAATCCAGTTTCTCTTTTGAGTGAGGCTCATATTGCAGAAGGCTGTACAAGCATTAAGATAATGTTCATGGTTGTTGCAGAATGGACAAAAGGGCTTAAACCGGCTACGTCCTTTATCTGTGGGTGCCATTTTAGCATCAGCTGATGAGCTAGAATGTAGAGTGGTGGCTTTAGGCTGTTCACTGCTTGTGAGTATTGTGGCTGCATTGGCTTTAAAATGGAAAAGAGGTTTCTGCTCTTTTCGAGGAAACTCTGCTTGTACTGCCCCTGTTACACATCTAGATATTTGAATTGCCTGAGATTTCCTCTCCAACCATTCAGCAAACTCTGGCAATGTGTACGTTCTGGAACTGCCACTTACAATGATGTGTTGGTTGAGACAATGCTCAATGAATGAGTCTCTTAAACTGACAGGCAATTTGGTAAGTAATGTGTCAACATGAGAACCACATTGCAATTCATATCTAGAAGGCCCATCCATAGTGTTCAACATGCCTACAAGTGTGTTAACAGCTGGAGCAAAGTCCTCAAATCCTTGAGCATCGCCTGGTCGAATGACTGGTGCATTCAGAATAGCTCTCAGCTCGCTTTGAATTAACTGTCTTGGTTGACCATATCTCTGCTCCAGAGCCAGCATTGCTCGGGTGTATGGAGATGGGCTGTTGACATACCTCTTAGCAACCTGATAAGCAGCAGGTAACTGTAAATGATCAAAAAGCACCTGGTACTTATAATCCTCAGTTAAATGTCTGTGAGGGCCAAGCATGCTATCGAGTCCTTTCTTAAGCATAATAAAATCACTTTCCTTTCCTGAGGAAAAGACTGCCAGCTTTGGTTTGGGTATACCATAGGATGAAGCAATGGCCATTTCCATTAATCCAGATACCATAGGATTAGTAGGATAATACTGTGGCTTAGGAGGTGGATACAGAGGTTGTGGCTGATAAGGACGTTGAGGTTGCAGCGGTGGTAATGGCTGATAAGGACGTTGAGGTTGCAGCACTGGCTGAGCTGGTACAGGTTGAATGGGAGCTGGTATGGGTGGTTGATACGGTGGCTGCAATGGGAGAGGTGCAGGCTGCAGCGGAATAGGCTGAAGTTGTGGTTGCGCCTGATGGCGGGTCGAGTCGACAGCGACTGGTCGAAACTGTGGCCATGAGCCTGATCTTGGGAGTTCGGCAGACTGTCTTTGAGGCTGCGCCCTAGGCACAGAAGCTGGACGTGCTACATAAGATGAATGCAGTGTTGGCAACACACTTGGTTGTGACTGCTGTGGAATAGAAGGCTCATGTTCAAATGTCTCTTCATAATGTGAAGACGATGCTACAGTCCCGGGGGGCTCTACTTCAGGATTACCGACTGTATTATGGGAAAGTCTCTGCTCGTAATGCCTGTAAATAGGAGACCTAGATTGAGGGGTCTGTCTAACACTGTCCATTCTAATTTGAAGCTCTCTCATCTCACTGCTTAAATCTCTCCATCGCGCCTCCAAATGATGTAGCTCATCCCCTGGTACAGGAGAGCTATAGCCCCTATAAGGTTTCTGGCTCATGTGGGTTCCTACAGCGACATCTGCTGGTAAAGAATGGAATTGATGTGGAGGTGGATATTCAAGCACATAATCCTCCAAGTAGGTGGGCACCCGCCGGGTGCGACTTGGACGAGGATCTGCCCTTTGTTCTCCCTCATAGAAATCTCTGGATGTAGCCATAGCGCAGATGATGCTCCTATCCGGCTCGAAGGACCAATTTGTTAAATGTTCTGTGCGTTATTGGGATGGTGGAACATCAACTGGCCTATTTCTTCTATTAGAAAGAACTGAAGCTAGTCCAGAGAGAAATTAAATTCCAATCTTTATTTTGATGCGCTGTATTACGCTGTGTTATGCTGTGGTTTCTAAAGGAATAACAAAAATATAATAAATATATTTGCTGATACAAATACAACACAATTAAACACTGTTAATTATCTGAACATATATTCACGAAAGGTTTAAACTTACAGCAGTAACAATATATCAAATATAAACTGCAAGCAACAGGTTGAATACGGCAGTATTTAAGAGAGTCTGCTGCTGCCACTACTGCAGCTTGTTAGCGGTGTCAGGTTACAAATGAGCGTCTGGCTGAGCACCGCGATGCACCATTATAAGATTTGCAAAAATGCAGTTAAATATAAATTTGAACAAATATGGCATAAACCTTTACTTAAGAGATCGACATACATATTAAATTGGAAATAAACCTTTGAATTATCAAGTTGTGGATTACAGCTGCCTTTCCAACGTTATTATGAAAACTTTAATGAGGTAACTTACCCAAATAAAGTAACATTCTCTCAAACATATTTACAATACTGACAGATGTCACTTACTTGAATATACATACACGCACAGCAACACCACAAAGAAAGAAACTTTACGTTTGAAATTATAGCAGGAGGAGATTCCGTGTATCTTCGTTGATGAAACTGCTGAACTGAAACCTTTGCGCATGCGCCAGACAAGATCAACAGGTTGAACTTGCGCATGCACGCGGGCATTTTGTACATCATGGCTTCAGACAACAACAAACATGAACGAAGAGGCTGATGAGATCGCTTTGGTTGGCCCCGTGGATGGGAATTTTTTTTAATAACAAAATGAACGGATGGAAGCGTCGTTAAGCGCATGGTTGTGTGTAAGCTATGCAACAAGGAATTCACATATCACCGCAGCACATCGAGCCTCAAGTATCATCTCAATGCAAAACATATAGCAGCTAGCGTGGACGTTAGCCAGACTCCGAGTACAACGACTTGGTTGAACAAAAATAAACAATATTTTGTTGCTTAACCCTAAGAGCCCTAAGGTCATTTTTACAATGTATTGTCCGTCTGGTTTTATTTTCTTAAAAAGCTTGTAAAACATCAACCCTGTTGTGCACAGACAATCTACAAACATCTTTTTTTTCAGGACAAGTTGGACTGTCAGAATATGTGTGTTGTATTGATGTCACATGAATGTAAAATAAATTATGGGACCATAAAGACAAATAAAAAAATAAAACAGAAATTGAATCAATTATATATTTATTGTAATCACACACAAAATAATAAAAGCTAAGCATTTTTCCTCTGTAAAACAGTTGTCTCATGTCTTTGGAGTCCTTGAGCACAGAAATGAACATTATAAATTATACAGATCAAAAACTATTTACATTTTTACAAAAAAAGTCCAGGCGTTTTCATGACATTTATTAATGCCAAGCCTCAAGCATCATGCGTGATGACGGACACGTGCGTGATGACGCACACAAACAGAAAGCATCAGTGGACATTGTAGCATTTAGCTAGCGGTAAACCCGATAGAAAAATCGATAAATTATGGACATCAAGTGGATATATCTAGGATGTAAGAGTTTGGATGCATTGCTATACAACTCCGAAAAGAGGGACAAGTTTCAGGCTGGATAAAAAACCTTCTGAAAAAGCTAGAAAGACACCAAATATATCCCCAGGATGGCTAACTCCTCAGCTATTAGCAGAAAAAAACAGTAAGAAGCTACGTTTTACGGTTATTAAATTATTTAAATGAATCAGAGGTGCCGTTTTCAATCGTCAACGATTGATTAGGTTTCTGAGGGTTAAGCTTATGTATTCAGTCATTATTCATGGTATACTAAAAATCCATGTGAAAAAATAACTTCTCAATGTTCTCAGGTGAAATATTTATATGTGATTAAAATCTGATTAATTTCGATTAATTTTTTCAATTCAATTTTATTTATATAGCGCTTTTCACAATAGTTAATTGTTTCAAAGCAGCTTTACATTAATAGAAGCAGTGAAAAGCACAGAAAAACGTCTCGGTTACGTATGTAACCCACATTCCCTGAAGGAAGGGAACGGAGACGTCACGTCGTGACCGACAAATTGGGAACTCGCTTAGAATCTGCTTTGTATACTACTAAAACGCCAATGAACTTGGCATTGAGATATTTGCATAATGCTGGCGCATTACGTAACCGAGACGTTCCCTTTCAGTCGGTCATTACGACCTCACGTCGTGACCGACGAATTGGGAATCCCTACCAAAACGCCACTGAGGCCTGACCTCTTCCAGTGTCTGCGTAAAGCCCTCCGGTTCCACTTAAGGATAAGGAGAATTAGGTTTTAAGGCAGAAGGCCGGGCACTAGATGTTCCTTTAACCCCACGGCTAGTAGGATTAACCCCACGGAAAAATACTCACAAAGGAACCCGGTGGGACGCAATGTGGATGCCCGAGCCAAACACAGGTTCGCGAGGATGCAGCTAGTGAGAGGCTGGGAGCGGATGCTCCGCAACATCAGGCTGCCAAGGCAGCAGAGGAAGGCAAATCAAATTATTACGCATTTTTGTCTTGATGGCCTTCCATACTGAGCTCAGTTTGGAGCAGCAGTCGGAGGCTGCAAGCCGACCTGCGAGTCTGTGCTTCCCCTAACGAGGAAAGAACACGAGAGGAGACAGGCTCGACACGAACACTGTAAAATCTAATGAACGTGTTAGATGTCGCCCAACCATCAGCTCTGCAGATGTCTGTTAGCGAGGAACCACGAGCGAGTGCCCAAGATGAGGCAACACTTCTAGTAGAGTGAGCTCTCAAATTAAATGGACAAGGAATGCCCTGCAGATTATAAGCAAGGGCGATAGGCACGAATCGTCGATGGAGAATGCATGAATGTCACCTACCCTCTTAACAGAGGCCAATGCGAGCAGGGTCAGAGTTTTCATAGATAAAAACTTCAGACTCACAGACTGCAAAGGCTCGAATGGGTGTCCCTGCAGGGCTTTCAGCACCATGGACAGGTCCCAAGGAGGAATAGAGGGAGGGCGCGAGGGGTTTAGCCTATGAGCTAGTGATGGTCAACCCGGATCTTTTTAAGGATTCGGGTTATTCTGAGTCACTCACTAATATGATCCGGGTTGTGCGAGTCACTGGAGTCACTTGAATCACTTGGTCAAAATCTCCCAGTTCCAATCGCTAATACTAATGCAACTCATATCACGCATGCAGCTACGAGTCTACGACTCCTTTGCTCGCAAAAAAGGGCTCATGTGACCTGAGGAACTTGTAAAAAAACATGCATGTCCGTGGTAACATTATCAATAACATAATTGTAAAAGTTCGGTGTGTGTGTTTAGTTTCATTTCATAACGACAAATATATCAACACCACGTTTAAAAGATGTGAGGCTTTGTTGAATTGGGACGTGAGAGGAACGTGTCCTGTTTCAGATTGACTTACAAGATCCACGATAGGCTTCGGTTAATGCAGCCACACACTCACTCATCCGCGTAAGAACATGATCTTGTGAGTGAGTCCCAGACAGAGCCGCTCGCCCGCTCCTGCACGGGTCCTGTGAGTGAACCACTCACGTCCCTCTGAGTGACTCAGTCAACAAGAGGAGCCGTGTACGTCTGTCAGTGGCGGATCTTTACAGCAGCACTGCTGCAACAGTCCTCGTATTTAAATTTTTTAAACATTTGCAGCTTCTACCCAAAACATTGTGCCAGTCAAATATTGCAACAGATTAGCCTACATGAGTCAGTGGGTTAATAACACGAGCAAGGCTCGTTTCTCCTAGTCCAGGATTCAAGCTCCATGAGTTGAGTCATTCTCTGTGTGAATCCCCGAGCCGCCGACCAACTCATTGTCGCGCGCACGCATCCCTTTGTACTCGGACTCGGAGCTGCAGAAAATTACGAGTGTGCTTTTGGCTCACTCTGTACCCCCAGTCGACATTAGGTGATGTAAATTAACTCGTTGTTGCAAGTTATAGAACATATGGCAGCTTATGTAGAGTTATGTGTTGTAATTCTGTTGTAAACATTTGAAGAGCTTTGTGTTTGATCCAATTTCTCATTTTTAAAGCAAAGTCTGAGAGGACTCAACTGACTCTGGTTAATGGTCACTAAGGACTCATGGTTCTCGAGTCATTTTAGGGATCGGGTTAAATGATCCGAGTTTCGAGTGACTCGCTCATCACTACTATGAGCGCCTCTTAAAAACCTAATAACTAAGTCGTGCTGGCCAACTGATCTGCCGTTAATAAGTGAGTGATGAGCAGAAATAGCAGCCATATCAACTTTAGTGGTGGAGGGTGACAGCCTACCTTCTAACCGGTGTTGAAGGTATGTAAGCACGATATTAATGGGACATTCTCGGGGGTCCTCGCGTTGCGAAGAGCACCAATTGATGAAAAAGTTCCATTTAAGCGCGTAAACCCGTCTTGTGAACGGAGCTTGAACCGCGGTGATGGTGTTAGATACCGCTGGCGATAAATCACCTAAACCTTGTGTGCGCTCAACGACCATACGTGGAGATCCCACAGGTCGAGGCGTGGGTGCCATAATGTGCCCCCTCCTTGAGAAAGAAGGTCCTTCCCTAGGGGAATCTGCCAGGGAGGGGCTGTCGCGAGGAGCATCAGTTCTGGAAACCAATTCCTGGTCGCCCAGTAAGGTGCAACCAGTAGATGGCTCTCCTCGTCCAGCCTGACTTTGCACAGTGACTGTGCGATTAAACTCACTGGTGGAAATGCGTATTTGCGCATCCCCCGCGGCCAGCTGTGTGCCAACACATCCACGCCGAGGCTGCCCTCGGTTAGTGAATAAAACAGGCGACAGTGGGTATCATTCGGTGACGCAAATAGATCTATCTGCGCACGACCAAACTTCTTCCAAATTAGCTGGACCGTCTGGGGGTAAAGTCGCCATTCGCCAGGGCGCGCGGCTCGGGAAAGCGCGTCTGCCGCTGTATTGAGCGAACCCGTAATGTGAATGGCACGAAGGGACCTCAGATGCTTCTGACTCCAAAGAAGGAGATGACGGGCGAGATGCGACATGTGACGAGAGCGCAAACCGCCTTGACGGTTGATATACGCAATGGTCGCAGTGTTGTCGGTGCGTACTAGTACATCCTTCCTTCGCAGCTCCGTAGCGAAGCGTACGAGTCCCAGATATACAGCCCACAACTCGCGGCAATTGATATGGCAGTGAAGCTGGGGTGCTGTCCACACCCCCGAGGCTGCAAGCCCGTCGTACGTGGCTCACCACCCCGTGTTGGATGCATCTGTGTGTACAACAGCATGCCAAGAGATCTGTTTCATGGAAACCCCTGCTCTCAGAAACGCAGGGTCTGACCACGGGGTGAATGTTAGACGACACGCAGGTGTAATGGTTACACGATGGATGCCGGCGTGCCATGCTCTCCTCGGGACTTGATCGTGAAGCCAAACGCTGAAGCGGTTTCATATGGAGCAGCCCGAGCGATGTCACAGCTGCGCCTGCTGCCATATGTCCCAGGAGTTTCTGAAATAGTTTCAGAGGGACCGCGTTCTTCCCTCGAAATGAACCGAGGCAAGTCAGAATCGACTGGACGCGCGTTTCTGTTAAACGTGCCGATAAATCGATTGAGTCCAGTTCCATCCCGAGAAAAGAGATCCTCTGCGTGGGGCAGAGTTTGCTCTTTTCCCAGTTGACCCGAAGACCCAGACGGGCGAGATGCCGAAGCGTTAAGTCTCTGTGCTCGCAAAGTGTCCGCCGAGAATGCGCTATTATAAGCCAATCGTCGAGGTAAGCCAGACAGCCCGAATGGTAGTACTTTGTATTGGTATGCCCCCCCTCGAACGCGAAGCGCAGAAACGGTCTGTGGCGAGGGAGAATGGACACATGAAAGTACGCATCTTTCAGATCTATTGCTGCAAACCAATCTTGGGGGCGTATTGACTGAAATATCAGTTTCAGTGTTAACATTCTGAAGGATAATTTTTGGAGAGTCCGGTTCAGAACGTGCAAATACAAGATCGGTCGTAACCCACAGCCCTTCTTTGGAACTATGAAATACGGGCTGTAAAACCCTGAGCTCATCTCGGCTGGAGGCACCGGCTCGATCGCGTCCTTCGCCAGGAGGACATCGAGTTCTGCACGCAGTACATGTGCATCGGACGCTTTCACTGTAGTGAAACGAATGCCCAAGAATTTGGGTGTGTGCCGGTTGACTTGAATTTCGTAGCCGAGGCGGATCATGCGTAATAACCAACGGGATGGGCTGGTAAGCTAAAGCCAAGCTTCCAGAGACCGGGCAAGGGGAATTAACGGCACTACCGGAGAGCTCGCGGTGGGGCAGCGAAGCGAGACAGGTGAGACTGCCGGTGGCGCGTCTGCTGTGACAGCATAAGCATCTACAGTATGTGCCACTGAACTGAGCCTGCTGAGGATGCTGGTGGTCCGGTCTCCTCAGTGGAGAGCTTGGACTCCTCAGAACACCCGCTGGCGATGGAGGAGAGGGAGGATGAGCAGATGAATGCCCGCTCACGGCTCTCTCAATCCTCTGAAGACCTGGAGAGGGAAGTGGAATGCACTCTTATGTGTGGTTATGTGGGTACCGGCTGGACAGCTGGTGGAACAAAAAGAAACCAAAGATTTTCCACCCGGCCCTCCTCCGGGGGAGGGAGTGGTGTCTTCAACGTCTCCCGAAGAGTGATCCTCTCTAACTCTGGGTTGCCTGACTCGGGGCCGCTTGAACCTCCGTTTGCCACGGGTAGCGGGCTGAGCGGGCGGGGCGAGCTGCTGACGACCGGTTCCCCTGCGCTGCCAAAATGGGGTCCGAGGAGGGGGAACAGAGGTGGCCGCCGCAGGACACCCTCAGCGAGAGGCAGACTGAGGAGCCGGCGTTGGTGGACCAGGGCAGCTCTCTTCCGCCGGGGCACGACTTAGGATATCACCTCAGTCTGCGTCGTAGAGCTGAACGACTCCCGGACTCGCCGAAGAGGCCGGTCTGTGAGACAGGAGCATTCAGGAAGTTGTATGCGTCTGTCGCGTTAGCCAGACACAGCCGAAGGTGGCGTTCTTGGACCATTGTGGTGGACATCGCACGACCGAGGGCCGTGGCCTCCCTCGCGCAGATCTCAAGGCCTTCGCTTGGACCTGCACACCATGGCATGCAATGGATGGCATGCAATGGATGCCACCTCTCCACAGGCTTCGACTCCAAGCCCGCGAAGGAAGAGTCGACCGGTCCTTCCAGGAGGCAGCAGGGGCCGGACACAGTTGCATCGCGACCCCCCACTCACCAAAAGGAAGCTGACATAACCCTTAGCGGCTTCACCAGCGAGGGAGATGAGGGGTGAAGGCTGAACGGCCGTAGACGGCCGCAAATACCATGTTTGAGTCAGCTCTTTGTGCCCACGGGAAAGGCACAGGAGGTGAGGACTGAGAGGCCCGAGCAGCTCCAAAGTTCCAATCATGCATACGGGACGGTTCGGGCGGAGGGGGGATTAACCCCTCCAACTCCACCGCTTCCGCCGCTTGAGCGGGCACGGCCGCTATCTCCAGGATGATTCCGCCTCGGAGAAAAAAGGGGGCTCCCCTCTGATGCTGCTGAAGTGAAGGGACCAGAAGGAGGTCAATGGATTTGGCAGAAATCGTAGAACACGACTCTGCGGTCTCCATCGAGAAGGCTGGGAGGCAGAGGACGCATCCCCCGACCGGCTCAGCATAGTGATGCAAAGAGCGTCCTGCGAGCGCTTCGCAGCCACACCATGGCGGTGTTCAGCACTGCAAAGACGCGGACGTCGTTCCCGTAGAAACGACAGTCGTCTCCGCAATCCAAGAGGGTTATGCTCTCACAGAGAGAACAAAAACTCTCCACGAACGCATTCTCGAAGTGCCCGATACCCAAGCACAAAGACAGCGCTCGTGATTGTCTCTGGAATCCCTGTACTTCTGCATCCAAGATTGACGGAGGAAAAGCTATCCTGAAAAGGACGCTGATCTCCGAATATACGAGAGAGTGGCTGTCTTTAAAAAGACACAGAGCTCTCACGTATCACTCTTACAGGGAAATCACTCTATAGGTGCTCAGCTGGTGATGCGCACAGGGAGAGGCAATGCACACACTGAAACTCAAAATAATAAAGAAGAGCAGTGGAACTGCGGCATCCGCTGTGGTAGTACTGCTTGTCAAATCAACTTCAGCAATCGTTCCCAGAAGAGCAGAGAGTAGCTTTTCAGTAGCAGATATTGCCAGTTTTCGAAGCGAAAAAGCTAATTTCCATATTTGCACCTGCGGCTTATATACGCACATGGCGGGGCGGCGCCAGCATTATGCAAATATCTCAATGGCAAGTTCATTGGCGTTTTAGTAGTATACGAAGCAGATTGGTCCCTCTAAGCGAGTTCCCAATTTGTCGGTCATGACGTGACATTGTAGTGACCGACTGAAAGGGAACGACAGATAGCACAACAAAATACACGATAGCATAAGCAGTTAAATTTGCTGCAGCTATGACTCAACATTATAGTTAAGTTAAGCCCAAGAAGGCTGCCTCCCCGGGGTAAAAAAAACCCTAGGAGAAAAAAAACCCCGGGCTTTTTAGCCGAGGAAATAAAAAAAAGTCCTAGGAGGGAAAAACCCTTGGGAGATATTATATATATATATATATATATATATATATATATATATATATATATATATATATATATATATATATATACACACACACACACACACACACACACACACACACACACACATATAAACGGATAAGGAGATTAAGCGGAGATTAATCGGGTTCTGCCGTTGATCGTTGGTCAGGCATCAGCTGGGCATCACGTTGAAGGACGGCCAATAGATCAGAGGTGTGCCGACTTTCACATCTACCGGAACAGGGTCTCTTTGTCTCATTGTCCTCGGGGTCGAGGACTAGACAGGGAGAGAAAAACAAAATCATATTAGCGTAGGGGCCGTTCACATGTAATGCAAGTGTCACACAGTGATGTGGTTTAAATCAGCTTAGTTCCAGACAGACTAACTATTGCGGCTTAATTACATTATCCACAGTTGAGGATTTTGCTAATTGGGGGCCCAATGCGAAGGTATATATGGTAACTAAGGGTCACCTTCCAATCTTTAAGAGAAAACTATTTAATGCAAATCATTTTGAAGTGTTCATGCAGATAAGGTTTTTATTTATTTATTTGGTTGGTCTGTGTTATGACCGTGAGTGCTTTGTTCCGTAAAGATAACTATTGCGAGTTAAGTACCTTTACTAATTTTTATTTATATAGCGCTTTTCACAATTGGTGATTGTTTCAAAGCAGCTTTACATTAATAGAAGCAGTGGAAAGCACAGAAAAACGACAGATAGCACAACATAATACACGATAGCACAAGCAGCTAAATTTGATGCGGCTATGAATCAACATTATAAGCGTGCGTATTGCTAATGTAACGTAAAGAAGAGGGTGCTAAGTTAAGCCCAAGAGGGCTGCCTCCCCGGGTTGAAAAACCCCCTAGGAGAAAAAAAACCCCAGGCTCAGCCGGGGAAGTAAAAAAAAGTCATAGGAGGGAAAAACCCTTGGGAGGTACATTTATATATACATTGAAACGATTAAGGAGATTAGGCGGAGGTTAAGCGGGTTCTGCCGGTGGTCGTTGGTCATGCATCAGCTGGGCATCACGTTGAAGGTCTGCCGGTGGGTCAGAGGTGTGCCGACTTTCACATTTACCGGAACTGGGTCTGTTTGTCTCATTGTCCTCGGAGAGAAGGACGAGACATAAAGAAAGAAAAACAAAACCCAATTAGCGTAGGGGCCATTCATATGTATACACATGTACATATACACAAACATATATCCATATATATCCATATATATCCACACATACCTATATATACATATATACATATGTATATACTAGGGCTGTCAATAGATTAAAATATTTAATCGCAGTTAATCGCATGATTTCATGAGTTAACTCGCGATTAATCGCAAATTAATCGCACATTTTTATCTGTTCTAAATTTACCTAAATGTAACACTTTTTAAGATTTTAATGCTCTAATCAGCATGGATTTGGATAATATATATGCTATATGCAAATGTATGTCTACAACAGCCTGTTTACATTTTCAACAGAACCATCAGCCATAGTTTTAGAAATGTTTTTGCCTTTAGAAGACCTTGTTCTTTCTCCATTTCTGTTTGCTGCTGCATCATTTGTGACCTGTGCTGGCAAATTGAGTTGGGATGAGCAAATTTTCAAAAATGTGTCATTTATATTTTAACATTCTCTATTAAAAAACTTCAAAACAATTGGACCAATTGTTGGAATCTGACAAAGCATGACAGAAATACCTGTTAATGCAGAGCAAAAACAATATCAATATCCATATATGTTTTTCTTTTCTTGTTTAATTTTGACATTGAGACAGACCACTTTAAGACTGTAGGATAATGCAAGGGTTTAATATAAATGACACAACAGATACTTTTCCTTAACAGTTAACCAAACATTCACTTCAGATATAACAGATTATAGGTCATACCTGCGTGAATTCTTGTCAAAACAGATATTTTTAAACCTGTAAATTTGTGTTAGATGTCTATATATATCGAGCCCAGTCTCCTGAAGATGCGTATAAATAGCACGAAGTGTCACGCACTCGCGCGTTTGTGTGCATGCGCTTCAGACGTCTGTGTCAGACATCGCTTTTGAGCCTTGTCACTCTTAATAACTCTTTTAACATCAATCAGATCCCGAACTTTATCTCTCTTAATAATTATTTTAACATCAAGAAAGTCCTGCAGTCTATTTTCTATAATTTCTGAATGCTTTTTAAAA
The DNA here is from genome assembly GCF_027580225.2 of Misgurnus anguillicaudatus. Lineage (NCBI taxonomy): Eukaryota > Metazoa > Chordata > Actinopteri > Cypriniformes > Cobitidae > Misgurnus > Misgurnus anguillicaudatus. The sequence continues at coordinate 1,844,194 of NC_073344.2, forward strand.
CGAAACTAAAAAGTGAAAGAAGACGCATCTTTGCTTTATATGGATTTGGGACGGTACACCTCACAGAAAACGTGCAGATAAAGAAAACTGCACGTGCAGAAAACGTGCATTTTAGAGGTTTAATGACCATTTAGAGCATTGGATTCGCTAGACGAGAGCTTAATGTTCTTATTTTTATGAAAAGCTCCGACTCATCTAGACAGCGCCAGTCACTTGCTGCGTCTCAATTCATCCAGCTGTGGGTCAAACAGAAATTGCGTGTTGCGTTACTCGCGCGTTAATAAAATTAGTGCCGTTAAAATGAATTTGCGTTAACGCGTTATTAACGCGTTTATTTTGACAGCCCTAGTATATACATACACATACACACACATACACATATATACATATTTATACATACACACACATACATACACATACATATACACACATGTACACATACGTATTGAAGATACAACGTCATCCTAGTGAAAGACTCTGCACAGTTTGGTTTAGGGAGAACGAGAAAAATGCACGGGATGGCGAATGTTTTGGAAATGGGTGCAGTGACACCCTTTTAAGGACTGAAGTCCCGCCCCCGACTAGTGGGCTTAACACCACAAATCTATACCCATCGTGCTTTATTGAAATCCGGACGAGCAAGGGAGTAAAGGGGAGACGGTGACGTTACTGCGCCAGCCATCTCCCTGATGCCTGTCTGGGCTTCACAGTACTCCCCTACTCGACTCTGAAACCTCAGGAGAAGGGCCGAGCAAGTGATAACATAATGCCATACATAACTTTCACTCACTCCTCTGCGCTTGGCAATTAATGGCCCGATTCAGGGATTTATTGGTGTAGTTTTGAAGTTTTGGCCTTGTATTGTGGTTTGTATGTGCACAGAGTGGCGTTTCTTTTCCTTGTATGTAGCCTTTTCTATTTTATACGTGACATTTGTTTTTAAAAGTTTATGCCCGGCTCATGGTTTGCTGCACATATGTAAACGAGTAAGGAGAGATTAAACATTTTTCTTAAGAATATTAATAGCATTTACCATGCTTTGAAGTGTTGACGAAAATTAGGATTTAGTTTATTTATTTATTAGGTTGTTCAAGCTATCTATTGTGAGATGAGTACCATTAATAAAACAATTATGTGAATGCCTTGTTAAAGAGAAAAGTTTTAAGTCTAGATTTAAAGGTATCTATTGTGTCTGATTCTCGGACAACGGTTGGCAAATCATTCCAGAGCTTAGGGGCTAAGTAGGAAAAGGATCTTCCACCTTTAAACACTTTTGATATTTTAGGGATAACTAAGAGACCAGAATTTTGCGAACGCAGTGCACGTGATGGATTGTATTCTGATAGTAATTCTCTAAGACATGAGGGTGCTAGGCCATTTAAGGCTTTGTAGTTGATAAGTGATATTTTAAATTGTATGCGATAATTAACTGGTAGCCAGTGTAAAGATGCCAGAATTGGACTTATGTGGTCATACTTCTTAGATCGCGTAAGCAGTCTTGCAGAAGCGTTTTGAACTAGCTGCAGCTTGTTTACCTGATTTGCATGGCATCCCCCAAGTAGCGAGTTACAATAGTCTATTCTAGAGGTCATAAAAGCATGGATAAGCTTCTCTGCGTCAGATGTAGACAGCATGTGGCGAATTTTTGAGATATTTCTAAGATGGAAGAATGCTGTGCGGCAGACGTTGCCGATATGACTATCGAAGGATAAGTTGCTGTCGAACATCACACCTAAGTTCCTAACCGAGGAAGATGGCACCACAGTGCAGCCATCTATGTGCAACTTGTAATCTGACATATTATGTTTGTAGCGATTCGGTTCAATAATAAGCATCTCTGTCTTATTGGAGTTGAGCTTAAGAAAGTTATGTGCCATCCAGTCACTAACATCGCTAATGCAGTCTGCTAGCTTAGAAAACGTGTGTGTTTCGCTGGGATGTGAGGAGATGTAAAGCTGGGTGTCATCCGCATAGCAGTGAAAACTTATGTTATGTTTCCTGATAATGTCTCCTAGGGGTAACATATATAACGAGAACAGGATAGGACCTAAAACTGATCCCTGCGGTACACCATATTTGACCAGGGAGTGATATGACTCTTCCTCATTTACATAAACAAAGTGATAGCGATTGGTTAGATACGACCTAAACCAGGCTAACGCCTGACCACTGATACCAACATAGTTTTCTAGTCTATTGAGTAAGATTGTGTGATCTATTGTGTCAAAGGCTGCGCTAAGGTCTAGTAATATAAGGATTGAGATTTCACCACGATCGGATGTTAACATGAGGTCATTTGTAACTCTAAGCAGCGCTGTCTCTGTGCTATGGTGGGGCCTGAATCCTGATTGGAACTTTTCATACGTACTATTATTTGTCAAGAATGTGCGTAACTGGCTTGCCACTACCTTTTCTAATATTTTCGAAAGAAAAGGGAGATTTGAGATTGGTCTAAAGTTATTAAGCTCTCCCTGATCAAGCTGTGGTTTTTTAATCAGCGGTTTAATAACTGCTAGCTTGAAAGCTGTTGGAACGTATCCTATTTCTAGCGATGAGTTAAAGATTTGTAGTACCGGGGTTGACACTACAGGGAATACCTCTTTAAGTAGTTTTGTGGGAACGGGGTCTAATATACAGGACGATGATTTGGATGATGTGACTAGTTTAGAGAGCTCATCTATTGTAGTAGGTTTAAATGAATCAAGATGTTCATATGGTAATCTAGTGTTTAGTGAACTAATGGGTAGAGTGATGGCTGCTTGGGTAGTTACGATGTTTTCCCTAATAGCCGTAATTTTGTTAGAAAAGAAGTTCATGAAATCGTTACTATTGTGTTGAAGTTTACTATTGGTTTCTGTTTGTTCTTTGTTTCTTGTCAGTTTTGCGACTGTGCTAAAGAGGAAGTGAGGGTTGTTATGATTTTCTTTAATAATTGTACTGAGATAGGTTGATCTGGCCGTTTTTATAGCCTGTCTGTAGTGTTTAACACTATCTGTCCATGCTGCACGCCATACCTCTAACTTTGTGCTTCTATAATTTCTTTCCATTTTTCTAGCTGCCTTTTTAAGAGCAGCGGTGTGATGGTCATACCATGGAGCTGGCGGTTTTTCTTTGATTTTCTTTTTTCGAATGGGAGCAACGGCATCCAGTGTGTTAGAACAGACATTGTTCAGGTTTTCTATTACAGTATCTAGATCGTCACAGTTATCTGCTACATGTTTCATTTGGGACAGGTCTGGAATAGTGCTAATAAAGCTATCTTTAGTGGTGGAAATTATTGTTCTGGCTAGTCGGTAGGATGTTGTGGATTGAGTGATCCTATCTAGAAGTACAGTGTATGACACAAGGTAATGGTCAGAAACTGCATCACTCTGAGGTGATATTTCGATGTCATTAATATTAAGTCCGAGTGACAGAATTAAGTCTAATGTGTGCTTACGAGTATGCGTGGGCCCTGACACGTTTTGTTTAATACCGAGAGAATTTAGAACATCCATAAACGCACGTCCTAATGCATCTTTTGAGTTATCCACATGAATATTAAAATCACCAACGATAAGAGCTTTATCTACAGTGACTGTAAGCTCAGATAGGAAGTCTGCTATTTCTTTAAGAAAATCTGTGTGGTGGCCTGGAGGCCTATATATGGTAGCTAAAATGAACGAAAGCCGTTTGTTGTTGCGATCAGTTATTTCCATATTTAACAGTATTATTTCAAACGAATTAAATTTTAGGTTGGATTTATGGTTTACTTTGAATATTTTATTGTATATTGTAGCTACACCACCCCCTCTCCCTATTAGACGATGAACATGTTTATAATAATAGTCTTGTGGGGTGGATTCGTTTAAACTAATGTAGTCGTCTGCTTTAAGCCAGGTTTCTGTTAAACAGAGTGCATCTAAGTTTTGGTCATTAATTATTTCATTAACAATAGGTTCTTTATTGGTAAGCGATCTAATGTTAAGAAGGCCGAATTTTAACATTTGAGGTTCATCTGGTAATGTATTGTTTTCTAATTTTATGTTAATCAAATTTGTACGTGATGTGGCAAGCGGTGCTCTGTATTTGCTTGTTCGGGGAACAGATACAGTTGAAATGTGTTGCTATTCTGGTGAGATCGACTCGAAGTGCTGGGATATATGTGATCTTGACATATCATGCCAGCTGACAGATGGACGGTTAAGCTGATCCGTCTTTTTTCTGACCTGGGCCCTGGATAGTCAGACTATATCAGAATTAAGACTATTAATCAGATTTTTGGTAAGTACAGCACTTCCTTCTGATGTCGGATGAAGGCCATCTCGGGTTAGGAGGAATGGTCTCCCCCAGAAATGTTTCCAATTGTCTATAAACCCTACATTATGCTGAGGGCACCACTTTGACATCCAGCCATTGAGAGACACTAATCTACTATGTGTTTCATCTCCCCGGTTGGCGGGGAGGGGACCAGAGCATGTTACATTGTCTGACATTGTTTTTGCAATTTCACACATCTCCTTAATATTATCTTTGGTGATTTCCGACTGTCGGAGTCTGGTGTCATTTGTGCCGGCGTGAATAACAATCTTAAAAAACTTCCGCTTAGCATTAGCCAGCACTTTAAGTTTGGATCTAATGTCAGACGTTCTGGCTCCCGGTATACAGTCGACTAGGGTGTTTGGTGCCTCAATGTTAGTGTCCCTGAGTATAGAATCTCCAATGACCAGGGCACTTTTAACAGGTGTTTCAGCTGATGTACTCCTTAGGGGATCGAATCTGTTAGAAATTACCGTAACGTTATGGGTCTTAGATGGACCCCGTATATGACTATGCCGCCTGACAGTCACCCAGTTAGACCGCCGATTTGACTCTGATGTCGGAACCGAGCCATGTGTATATTGATAAACACTATGCGCGCTCGATACAGTATTTGTAGTGTTTACATTAGCATCTGATGTCGGAACCGAGCCATTAGTCTTTTCGCTCGATACAGTATTTACAACAGTAACATTAGCGGTTTTGCTATCCTCAACCAGCGTTCGGATGCGCGATTCTAGTTCAGCAACCTTCTCAGTTAATCTTAATACTTCAATACACTTAGTGCATGTAAACCCCTCTATGCTAACAGCAGAAGCTAAACTATACATGTGGCAAGTAGTACATGTTACAATAACAAGCGGAGTCTTACCGCTTTCATGCTGGGCGATGGCGTCTTCGTTTACCCGAGCGCGCTCCGCGGAGCTGCATCGCGTGGGGTGTTCGGTTGTGACACGCCTCCTTAGTCGCCTGCGAACATCTGGGTCCAAGGTGATGTGGGGCATGCTGAATCTGCGAAACCCGGGCAGCGGCTCCTCCACAGCTTCCCAATCGCTTTCATGTTGGGCAATGGCGTCTCCGTTCACTCGTTCATGGTCCGTGAAGCTGCATCGCGTGGAGTGCTTGTTTGCTGCACGCCTGGGTCGCGTGTTGACGTCCGGAGACAGGGTGAGGTGGGCGCGGTAGCTCGCGTTGGATCTGCTTAAACCGATCAACTCCTCCACAGCTTCCCGCTCAGGCGAGGACAGGTCAGAAAAGCATATATCAGATGAATCCGCCATTAGATCGGAAAATGCTAGCTTCAGTCGGCAGCGTTTGTTGACGCTAGTGGGCTATATGCTAACACTGGGTGTTTATTAGTGATAAATAGTTTCACGTGGTAGTACTGCTCAATAATCGTCACGGTAAAGTATTCCTAGGTAAAACTAATAAGTTATATTATATAAATAGGAATAAGATAGTAAAAAAAGGTTTTTAGATGAAGAACTCGACGGAGCTCCGATGCACGATCTCCGATGCACGATCTGTTCAGCGTGATCTGTTCAGCGTGATGTTCTCCTACTCTCCTAGACAAATTATGTGAATGCTTTGTTGAAGAGAAAAGTTTTAAGTCTAGATTTAAAATGATCGACTGTGTCTGATTCTCGGACATCGGTTGGTAAATCATTACAGAGCTTAGGGGCTAAGTAGGAAAAGGATTTTCCACTTTTCAAAACTTTTGATATAGGGATAATCAATAGACCAGAATTTTGCGACCCAAGTGTGTGTGATGGATTGTATTCTGATAGTAATTCTCTAAGATATGAGGGTGCTAGGCCATTTAAAGCTTTGTAGGTGATTAGTGATATTTTAAATTGTATGCGATGTTTAACTGGTAGCCAGTGTAAAGATGCCAGAATTGGGCTTATGTGGTCATACTTCTTAGATCGAGTAAGTACACTTGCAGAAGCGTTTTGAACTAGCTGAAGCTTGTTTACCTGATTTGCATGGCATCCCCCGAGTAGTGAGTTACAATAGTCTATTCTAGAGGTCATTAAAGCATGGATAAGCTTCTCTGCTGCGTCAGATGTAGACAGTATATGGCGTATTTTTGAGATATTTCTAAGATGGAAGAATGCTGTGCGGCAGACGTTGGCGATATGACGTTGGTTGATAAGTTGCTGTCGAACATCACACCTAAGTTCCTAACCGTGGAAGATGGCACCACAGTGCAGCCATCTATGTGCAACTTGTAATCTGACATATTATGCTTGTAGCGATTCGGTTCAATAATAAGTATCTCTGTCTTATTGGAGTTGAGCTTAAGAAAGTTATGTGCCATCCAGTCACTAACATCGCTAATGCAGTCTGTTGGCTTAGAAAATGTGTGTGTTTCGCTGGGATGTGAGGAGATGTAAAGCTGGGTATGCGCATAGCAGTGAAAACTTATGTTATGTTTCCTGATAATGTCTCCTAGGTGTAACATATATATATTGAGAACAGGATAGGACCTAAAACTGATCCCTGCGGTACACCGTATTTAACCAGGGAGTGATATGACTCTTCCTCATTTACATAAACGAAGTGATAGCGATTGGTTAGATACGACCTAAACCAGGCTAGCGCCTGACCACTGATACCAACATAGTTTTCTAGTCTATTGAGTAAGATCGGATGTTAATAGGAGGTCTAAGCAGCGCTGTCTCTGTGCTATGGTGGGGCCTGAATCCTGATCGGAACTTTTTATATGTACTATTATTTGTCAAGAATGTGCGTAACTGGCTTGCCACTACCTTTTCTAATATTTTCGAAAGAAAAGGGAGATTTGAGATTGGTCTAAAGTTATTAAGCTCTCCCTGATCAAACTGTGTTTTTTTAATCAGCGGTTTAATAACTGCTAGTTTGAAAGCTGTTGGAACATATGTGACCCGTCACGGAAACCAGGGACACAAGTCCAGTGCTGGGCAGTAGCTTCACTACAAGTAGCTTCACTACAAGTAGCGAAGCTAGTAGTTTAACTACATTTTTCAGTAGCTTGGTGGTAGCTTAGCTGCTTTCTAAATCAAATAGCTTTTCAGTAGCTAAGCTCTTTTTTTTTCCAAACATTTCTGAAGTCGTCCTGAATTTGAGAATAAGCGCGTCATTTGAATCGACACTGGATATCGTTTGTTCCGTATTTTCAAGTTGTGCAGCTTTCATTCACACAAAACATTACCACTCGCATTCTGTAAAGACTCGTGCTCTACCTCTGATTGGGTTATGTCATCAAGCCAAGCTAATATAAAAACATGTAATAAATATTACAATTGAAATTATTAATAGAATGTGCTTTGGCGGGACCTCACAGACTCTGTGCAGGCTACCTGCTGCCTGCGGGCCCACGTTGGAGACCCTTGTGTTAAGATATGTCAGGGCCAGGGGTTTTTAAATAAAGGCAGCTCAAACATTTTATTCTGGGAGTAGGATAAGTCCAGCAAACAGCCCCAAAATGTGAAGTACCTAGGCCTACATTATGCTTGTATTGCCTATAATTACCAAAATGATAAATTGAAACTGAATAAATAATTACATAATAAAACTGGTTAAAAATAAAAAAGTAGCTTGGATGTAGCAAGCTACTATTGATGTAGCTTAGCTTGCTACATTTCCCAGGGGGGTAGCTTCAGTGTAGTGAAGCTTCATTTAATGTGAAGTAACTGGTAGCTTAGCTCACTACATTTTCCAAGTAGCTTGCCCAGCACTGCACAAGTCGGCAGCACAAGTTTCGAGAAAATGAGAAACAAAGGTTTTTTTTTTCAAAATTTGTGATTTTCGTTTTATTGCAGAATCTGTTAGTTGAGATCACGAAGAAGCCTCTCCATGTTTGAGATAGCAGTTTATGTATATTTAAAAGCATACATTTTGCGGTTAAAATAGGCTTGTTTTTCCAGAGATTCTAGTGTGCAGCGGGGGGCGTCATTGTCTGTGTGTATATGTACATACTGGATAAGCTTGTGTTTTCGCCTCCGCCCCCAAAGGGAACAGCGTGACTACTAAATAAGGATAGTTTGCCCAAAACTGAAAATAATGTCGTTAATGACTTACCCTTATGTCATTCTAAACTCGGAAGACCTCCATTCATCTTCGGAACACAGTTTAAGATGTTTTAACATTAGATTTAGTCCGAGAGCTTTCCGTCTCCTCCATTGAAAATCTATGTACGGTTTCCATGTCCAGAAAGGTAATAAAAACATTATCAAAGTAGCCCATGTGACATCAGTGGGTCAGTAACATTGTGTTGAAGCATCGAAAATACAGTTTGGTCCAAAAATAGCAAGAATTACGACTTTATTCAGCATTGTCTTCTCTTCCGGCTCGAGCGTGAAGTCACGTGACTGTAGTGACGTGGCTGCTCTGTCCCTTAGACATGTTTGCTTAGTTTTATTTATTTTTTTCAAACTTACAGCGTGCGTCTCCCCAGACTGTACATGAAGCTCGGGCGCACAAAACAAAAGAAATATAAAAGAAGCTGGGGCGGAACAAATAACAGTCAGCTGCATCGTACGTCAGCCGTGTCACTGACTTTATGGGGTGCCGCAGTCGGATGACGTCATCCGACTGCGGCGCCCCATAAAGTCAGTGACGCGGCTGACGTACGATGCGGCTGACTGTTATTTGTCCAAACACAGAAGTTACACAGAGATCGTTGTATTCTTTATATAATTGGCTACATGTTTTGTCTATCAATATTTTCCATGAAGTCATTGGCTGATGGAGGAACGAGCGAGTGATTGGTAACATCTCTTAAGGACTTCACGTTTTCAACGGTGCTGTTTTTGGATTATCTATTATTTTAAATACAAACTTTGAAGGCGGGTTCATGTGTTTAACGGAACGTAAATACCGGAGTGTAATCTGATATACCCTTACATGTTACGATGTAAATAGTCCTCAGATTGTATATTATATTGTATTACCAGAAGTTCATGCGAAATAGACTATATATCTATATTTCACGGATTATACGCATTTGTGGACAAAAATCATTGGATGATTCACACATCTGAAACAAACTGGATTCGACTTGTGATCCCCACAAAGGTAACGTTAAAAGTCCTGTTTATTTTTGCATTTTGTCATTCGGACTTCTGTAATAAAATACTATATGCTGCTAGAACATCTGTATCTCAAAACGGCTTTACAGGGGGTATGGCTTAGCTAAATGAGATGTAAATGAGCCCTATTGTCTCTCCAGCCAGGGAAAGTGTTAACTTTTCTCTTTCTCAAATTTCTCAGCATTCTCTTTCTTGAATGTGTTACATTCAAATGGCCACAACTTCTCCAAATCTTATCAGATTTCCATGTGTTACACATCGTTGGAAAGCTTAGAATCTGCACTTTCAGAATCTATGAATAACTCAAAATGCCCCAGATCCGACTTGTGTCCCTACTTTCCGTGACTGGTCACATATCCTATTTCTAGCGATGAGTTAAAGATATTTAGAACTGGGGTTGACCCTACAGGGGTTGACCTCTTTAAGTAGTTTTGTGGGAACGGGGTCTAATATACAGGACGATGATTTGGATGATGTGACTAGTTTAGAGAGCTCATCTATTGTAGTAGGTTTAAATGAATCAAGATTTTCGTATGGTAATCTAGTGTTAAGTGAACTAATGGGTAGAGTGGTGGCTGCTTGGGTTGCTACGATGTTTTCCCTAATAGCCGTAATTTTGTTAGAAAAGAAGTTCATGAAATCGTTACTATTGTGTTGAAGTTTACTATTGGTTTCTGTTTGTTCTTTGTTTCTAGTCAGTTTCTCAACTGTACTAAAGAGGAAACGAGGGTTATTTTGATTCTCATTTATAAGCTTGCTGAGATAGGTAGATCTGGCGATTTAAATTAATTACAAAGCCTCTAATTAATTAGATTAATTTTTTTAATTGAGTCCCGGCCTAATATATTACTATATTACTAATATGATACTTGAGGCTTGATGTGCTGCGGTGATATGTGAATTCCTTGTTGCATAGCTTACACACAACCATGCTCTTATCGACGCTTCCATCCGTTCTTTTTTATTAAAAAAATCCCATCTACGGGGCCAACCAAAGCGATCGGGGACACACTCTTGTTCTGCTCATTAGCAAGGGTCTAAAGATTTCATCCACTGTAATCAAGGATGAAGCGCTATCTGACCATTTCTGTGTTTACTTTGATTTATTGATCTGTCCTGCCACTGATGCTAGATCTGTCTATGTCAAAAAAAGGTTTATAAATGAGAACACCAGTGAGCTATTTATGAATGCTATATCAATGTTGCCAAACATATCAGCAGACACTGTTGATGTTCTCCTTGAAAACTTTAACATAAAAGTTAAAGATGCTATTGATGGTATAGCTCCAGTAAAAGTCAGGGTGATCACTGGCAGAGGTAAAGCACCCTGGAGAAACACAACAGCAGTACAGCGCATGAAAAGAACATGCAGAAAAGCTGAATGTATGTGGCGGAAAACAAAACTTGAAGTACATTATAGCATCTATAAGGACAGTCTTTGTGCTTTCAATGTAGAACTAGGCACAGCTAGACAGACCTTCTTTTCAAACATTATAAACAACAACATAAACAACACTCGCACTCTTTTTGCTACTGTTGAGAGACTAACAAACCCCCCCAAATCAAGTTCATAGTGAAATGCTCTCTGACAACAAATGCAATGAGTTTGCAACCTTTTTCTCTGAGAAGATCAGTAATATCAGAATGGCAATCAATACGGCCTCATATTGTACTGTGGTCAGTCAGATATCATTACAACAACCTCAGAAATTAGTCATTCTCTCAGAATTTGACACAATTGATATAAAAACCTTGGAAGAAACAGTACAACATCTTAAAGCACCAATAATGCAGCCTTGACATGCTCCCCACATCTTCTCTCAAAAAGGTACTTAACTGCTTAATAATAGTAAATACCTCTCTGATCACAGGCACTTTTCCAGAGTCATTAAAAACAGCAGTTGTTAAGCCTCTCCTAAGAGTAACCTAGACAAAACCATACTTAGCAACTACAGACCTATCTCAAATCTTCCGTTTATAAGCAAGATCATTGAAAAGGTTGTTTTCAATCAGCTAAACAAATTCTTAACCTCAAATGGCTATCTGGACAATTTTCAATCTGGTTTCTGTCAGCATCACAGCACAGAGACAGTGCTCATAAAGATAATAAATGATATTCGCTTAAACTCTGATTCAGGTAAAATATCAGTGCTGGTGCTACTAGATCTTAGTGCTGCCTTTGACACAGTAGATCACACCATACTCTTACATAGACTAGAAAACTGGGTAGGGCTCTCTGGGATGGTCCTCAAATAGTTTAAATCATACCTACAAGGAAGAGGTTACTATGTGAACATAGGTAACCATAAATCTGAGTGGACATCCATGACATGTGGAGTCCCACAGGGTTCAATTCTTGCACCGCTTCTGTTTAATTTGTATATGCTCACACTTGGTCAAATAATGCAAAATAACCAAATTGCTTACCACAGCTATGCAGATGACACCCAGATATACTTATCCCTGTCACCCAATGACTACAGCCTTATTGACTCTCTATGTAAATGCATTGATGAAATTAACTGTTGGATGCGTCAAAACTTCCTCCAGTTAAACAAAGAGAAAACTGAAGTCATTGTATTTGGAAATAAAGATGAAACTCTCAAAGTTAACACATACCTTGACTCTAGGGGTCTAAAGATACAAAATAAAGTCAGAAATCTTGGTGTAATTTTAAAGTCTGACCTCAATTTCAGTAGTCACGTGAAAGCAATAAGCAAATCAGCTTACTACCATCTCAGAAATATTACCAGAATTAGATGTTTTGTCTCAAGACAGGACTTAGAGAAACTTGTTCATGCTTTCATCACCAGCAGGGTGGATTATTGCAATGGACTCCTTACGGGGATCCCCAAAAAGACCATAAGAGAGCTACAGCTCATACAGCTGCTGCCAGAATTCTGACCAGAACCAAAAAATCTGAGCACATTACTCCAGTCCTCAGATCCTTACACTGGCTTCCTGTTACATTTAGAATAGATTTTAAAGTATTGTTACTCGTTTATAAATCACTTCGGACCCAAATACATGACAGATATGCTAACTGAATATAAACCTAACAGATTACTCAGATCATTAGGATCCGGTCAGTTAGAGATACCAAGGGTTCACTCAAAACAAGGTGCGTCAGCATTTAGTTATTATGCCACCTCTAGCTGGAATCAGCTTCCAGAAGAGATCAGATGTGCTTCAACACTAAACACTTTTAAATCTAGATTAAAAACACATCTGTTTAACTCTGCATTTACTGAATGAGCACTGTGCTGCTTCACACTGACTGCACGTTTAACTCAAGTCACTTTTACTCCTGTTTTATTCTTTTTAACATTTTAAACTGTTTTATTAAAATCACATTTATTTTCTTTAATTGTTATTTTAAATTCTCATGTATCTTTGTTTTTATTGTGATCTTATCGTGTTTTTACATTTTCTTTTTTATATATTGTTTTCTCATTTCTGTGTAAAGCACTTTGAATGACCACTGCCTTGCCTGCCTTGCCTTGCCAGTAGACCTGTTTGAGTCGCGACTCACTCGGATCTTTAACTCGGATCTTTAACCCGGATCTTTAAATTAACTCATGAGTCGTGAGTCTCTAGTGTCATTTACCCGGATCAGTTGAGTCCAACTACAATTCAATGTAAAACCATAAACAGCGCCACCACACACACAAACCTCTTTCAACATTATTGATGAGACTTCGCTCGCTCTACAGATCCACTCGTAACCGGCTGATCTGCGCGAGAACTGACCTGAGATTCTCACTCAGAGCCGGAAACATTGCAAACTCGAGAGACCCGCGGATCCACGTGAGCTGGAACTGACCCGAGATTCTCACTCAGAGCTGGAAACATTGCAAACTCGAGAGATCTGCGAATCTGACTCCAGAATCTTTCAACTCGTAACCGGCTGATCAGCGCGAACTGTCTCTCCGCCTCTGGGGGCTGCATAAGCAGGACACAGTTTTTTTCTATATTATTATGCTATTATAATTAGGCCTATTTTTTTTTAAATGGTCAACCATACACACCAAACCTAAAACCTATAAGCATGTTATCTCAGAAGTGAAAGGCTTTTGTTGTGGATTTGCTTTTGAGGAGACTTCAGTCGCTCTATAGATCCACTAACCAGCTCCGGCTAATCAACGCGAATCAGCCGGTTAGTGGATCTGTAGAGCGAGTCCCATGGTCTGCGAGTCTGCAATGTTTCCGGCTCTGAGAATCTCGAGTCGCGTGGATCAGCCGGTTACAAGTGGGTCTGTACTGAGTTTCCTTGGCGATTTAGCAATACTGACTCAAGTGATTCAAGTGACTCATACAACCCGGATCACTTTAGTGAGTGACTCACAATAACCCGGATCCTTAAAAGGAGTTGAGTTTGCCAGGCCTACTTGCCAGGTAAGCCACGGGCTAGTTGGTTAAATTAACACAGAAAAGATTTTTGCTTATACAAAACTGCATTTAAGGATTGTTTCTCGCTAAACCTGCAGTCAGGGCTCAAAATTAACTTTTTTATTTGGTAGCACTGGTGCTCCCAACTTTAAAGAGTTAGGAGCACCAGCAAAAATTTAAGCGCACTTATCCAAAAATTATGAAGCACCACAACTACAATGTATAAGTTAATAGATTTCTTTTATTAAAAATTAAACACCACAACTGGGCTTTACACATCCTATGGCCAGGATTTGATATTTGTTCTTTTTTTGCTGCATAGATTCCTAAAATAATACCCAAATTTTGTTTAAATATAGCAGCAATAACAATTTAACAATTACAGGTAACATAATTATGATTACAATAGAAAATCTAGCAAACACGTAAAACACTGATTAATTGTGACATTACAAAAGTGACCCTAATATAGAAGGCTAGAATATATTGGTATTGATAACTGCATTACTAGGATGCTATTACTACTAAATAGGTAATGTTTTTAAAAACATACCATCAGCATTGTCGTGTTCCACCTCAACATGGAATACAAGGATGTCTGTCAGATGTCCCTCAAACACGATGGGCACATACACCATCAAACACTATTTGATAGACAGGTCGGTGTCTCCATCAATAATGAACACATTTGTCACGACGCTTCTTGTGTTTTTGGCACTTTCGCCATGTTTAAGCAAGGTCTCACGCTTAAAATGTATGGATTCCGCCACCAACGCCGTTTTACCTGCAAACTTCGTTTCACAGGATTTACAGTAAACACAGTAACATCGAGCCATCGTCATAGCGGAGCCACTCCTTTAAGCCACTCTCTCCGAAAGGTTTAACGTTAAGCCTTATTTTCCGGTGGTGAAGTTGCATTTAAATCCGGACTGTTGTTATGAATTAATACAGTACACATTGGCTGTAGTCGGCCCGTTCTCTTCATGCTTGACGTTCGTCTTTTAACATTTTCGCGCTTTACGTACCAACGTAGCACGGCCACAAGGAATGATTTACATTCATATTAGCCAATCTGCGCTTTTCATTAAACGCAAGAACTTAATGGTGAAATTTGATTGGTTATGTAATGTAGGAGAGAACACTGAACCTGGAACAGCACACAGCATACACAATCTAAATCAAGTCACACCACAACAAAATAGGCAGTCGCAAAAATGCTCCCAAATATATTTTAAGGTTGCACAGATTAAATTTCGGTCGCATATGCGACCAAAACAGTCGCAATTTCGAGCCCTGTACAGTATACAGTCAGATCACAACACCTGAAATATAGCTTATGGCAGTGTTCTTCACTCCCAATCCTGGAGAGCCGGTGTCCTGCAGAGTTTAGCTCCAACCTTAATCAAACCTCTTAGAGTAAGAGGTAACTTAAGCTTTACCATTACCGGACCAATGACCTTAGGTATACTGGTATGGCCCAATGAAACGAGAAGCCAGCTTACGAAAAGGCTCATGGAGAGGTAAATCTTTGGTGGAAAGCCATACCATGGCCACACACATAAGTCGCCGATGATGGTCAGCCGCAGCTTTGGTTCATCTGGACTTCAGTAACAAAAAGGGTTTTAGCTCTCCTCTAGCTGTGTCTGCACCTGCACATAAAAGTTAAAGCAGACGGAACCGCTGCGTCAGGTTCCTGTGATGGGAAAAGAGGAGGTTGATAAACGACAGATAATTCAAGCTTCAGAACCATTTTTGCGTCAACCTCGTTAAGTTTGTGCATTTATTACTTTTGAACAAAGATAATTATCAAAATTCTGTTCAGTCATTTCTATGCAGCTCACTCCAAAGATCACCTGTGCCAAATCTCATAAGAATTGAACCACATTTGAAGGAGGAATAGCGAAAAAACGAAATACTGTACATTTCAAACAGACCACTACTGTAATGGGTGGAGTCTTACTGTAAAGTATCAAATTCAATAAGCGGGATGTGAGCAATCACGTGTACTAAGTAGAATTTTCATAGATCAAATGGTTCACTATTTAAAACAGTTTGAACATTGATTTTTTGCACTGCTGGTGGCGCTATAGAGTTACTGCTAGACACCCCATTTTCGGTCACATGACTATTTATGATCACCACTACAACTGTGCCAAATTTCATAATTTTCCTATGTACGGTTCATAGGGCTGCCATAGACGCCTATGGCTAAGAAACGGCATAATAATAATAAATATAGCTGCAAGCAGCAACACGGGGTCAAGCACCTTCGGCGCAATGCACACAAAGCACAGCAAGCACACAAAGCACAACAAGCTTACAAAGCACAGCAAGCACACAAAGCACAGAAAGCTCACAAAGCACACAAAGCACAGCAAGCTCACAAAGCACAGCAAGCACACAAAGCACAGCAAGCTCACAAAGCACAGCAAGGAAACAAACACAGCAAGCACAGCCAGCACACAAAGCACAGCAAGCACAGCAAGCTCACAAAGCACAGCAAGCTCATAAAGCACAGCAAGATCACAAAGCACATTAAGCTCACAAAGCACAGCAAGCTCACAAAGCACAGCAAGCTCACAAAGCACAGCAAGCACACAAAGCACAGCAAGCACACAAAGCACAGCAAGCTCACAAAGCACAGCAAGCTCACAAAGCACAGCAAGCACCATAAAGCGCATCAAACACGCAAGGCTCAGGAATCATAGAGCAGAACCACCACAATGCACCATCGACAGATGCGGCATGAGGTACGCAATCCATAGACATCAAGACCATAATTTTCTGACAAACAGTTCAGAAGTTATGGGCAAAAATAGCCTATTTCATTATCTCATGACCCATAGGTGGCGCTGTACTCTGACTTCCCAGGTACCTTCAGGACATCATGTCAAAGCTCCTTACTAATTTTTGCGCGGATATGTCCAATAGTTCAAAAAAAAATATAACAAATTATGTGAAATTTCAAAATGGCGGACAGGCGGTTCGGTCAAACCCGGCATAATACACATCGACAGATGCGGCATGAGGTAAGCAATCCATAGACATCAAGATCATAATTTTCTGACAAACAGTTCAGGCAAAAATAGCCTATTTTATTATCTCATGACCCATAGGTGGCGCTGTCACCAAATTGGGCATGAACCCCAAGTTCATGGTCCTCATGAAGTATACCAAATTTCATTTCAATTGATCAAAGAATGACCGAGCTACAGCTTCAGAACCATTTTTGCGTCATCCTCGTTAAGTTTGCGCATTTATTACTTTTGAACAAAGATAAATATCAAAATTCTGTTCGGTCATTTCGGTGCGGCTCACTCCAAAGTTTACCTGTGCCAAATTTCATAACAATTAAACCAAATTTGAAGGAGGAGTAACGAATAAACGGAATACTGTACATTTCAAAATGGCCGCTACTCTAATGGGTGGAGTTTTACTGTAAGGTATTAAAAACAACAAGCATGAGGAGAGCAATCACGTGTACTAAGTAGAATTTTCATAGATCAAGCGGATCAGCAGTTATAACCGTTTGAACATTGAATTTTTGCACTGCTGGTGGCGCTATAGAGTTAGTACTAGAGACCCCATTTTTGGTCACATGACTTTTTAAGACCACCACTACAACTGTGCCAAATTTCATCATTTTCCTATGTACGGTTCATAGGGCTGCCATAGACTCCCATTGGGGAAATATAATAATAATAATACTGACAATTCCAATAGGTGTCTCAGCACCTTCGGTGCTTGACCCCTAATAAATATAGCTGCAAGCAGTAACACAGGGTCAAGCACCTTCGGCGCAATGCACAGCAAGCACACAAAGCACAGCAAGTACACAATGCACAGCAAGCTCACAATGCACAGCAAGCACACAATGCACAGCAAGCACACAAAGCACAGCAAGCTCACAATGCACAGCAAGCACACAAAGCACACAAAGCACAGCAAGCTCACAATGCACAGCAAGCACACAAAGCACAGCAAGCACACAAAGCACAGCAAGCACACAAAGCACAGCAAGCTCACAAAGCACAGCAAGCTCACAAAGCACAACCAGCACACAAAGCACAACCAGCACACAAAGCACAGCAAACTCCCAAAGCACAGCAAGCACACAAAGCACAGCAAGCACATAAGCACAGCAACAACCACCACAATGCAGAGCAACAACAGCAGACATGGAAAAATAGAACACATGTGAACTACAGACAGGTTGAGAAGAATTGATGAGGAAGAACAAAACGTCATGACTCAGGTGGGATTCAAACCCAGGAACTCAGAATCTCAATGCACGTGGTTAACTAGATGCGCCACTCAGTTGACACAGTTCATGAGGCAGCAGACAAGAGATTAGAGAGCTGAAAGGATTAACATGTCAATCACCAAAGATGCAGGAAAGACACAGCAGAAGCAGAAATAACAGAAATACAATATACATGAGCTCAAGTGAGATTGAAGACAAGCAGATCATTCTGTATAGTGATGCTATACAATGTAATATACAGTCACATTAATTTACTATGACAAATAGACAACGTCACAGGCACGGTAAACTTTAGAGTGGTATTTCTAACAAAGAGAACAGAATATCAAAAATCTGTTCGGTCACATCTGTGCGGATTGCTCCAAACATTGTATGAGCAGAACCTGACATAAAATACACACAATTTGTAAAAGGAGTAGCGAAAAAATCATTTACCATATGCCTTACAATAACACATGAACATAATGTTGGAAAATGACAAACGAGGTATCGTTGCGATCGGCATAAAACAGTGAATCCAATTTCACAAAGAAAATGTATATCAGACAAAGTATTCAGAAGTTATAAGCAGTTCAATAAGAACTGTTATAGTTTATAATCCCTAGGTGGCGCTGTACTTTGACTTCCCAGGTACCTTCAGGACATCATGTCGAAGCTCCTTACCATTTTTTGCGCGGATATGTCCAATAGTTCAAAAAATATAACAATTTATGTGAAATTTCAAAATGGCGGACAGGCGGTTTGGTCAAACCCGTCATAACTCACATCGACAGATGCGGCATGAGGTAAGCAATCCATAGACATCAAGATCATAATTTTCTGACAAACAGTTCAGAAGTTATGGGCAAAAATAGCCTATTTTATTATCTCATGACCCATAGGTGGCGCTGTCACCCAATTTGGCATGGACCCCAAGTTCATGGTCCACATAAAGTGTACCAAATTTCATTTCAATTGATCAAAGAATGACCGAGCTACAGCTTCAGAACCATTTTTGAGTCAACCTCGTTAAGTTTGCGCATTTATTACTTTTGAACAAAGATAAATATCAAAATTCTGTTCAGTCATTTCTTTGCGGTTCACTCCAAAGATCATCTGTGCCAAATCTCATAAGAATTGAACCACATTTGAAGGAGGAGTAGCGAAAAACGAAATACTGTACATTTCAAAATGGCCGCTACTGTAATGGGAGGAGTCTTACTGTAAGGTATTAAAATCAATTAATGTGAGAAGGGCAATCACGTGTACTAAGTAGAATTTTCATAGTTTAAATGTATCACCAGTTATAAAAGTTCGAACTTTGAATTTTTGATCTGCTGGTGGCGCTATAGAGTTACTGCTAGAGACCCCATAATTGGTCACATGACTATTTAGGACCACCACTACAATTGTGCCAAATTTCATCATTCTACTACTTATGGTTCATAGGGCTGCCATAGACTCCCATTGGACAAGAGTAAGAATAATAATAATAAATATAGCTGCAAGCAGCAACTCTGGGCCAAGCACCATCAGCGCAATAATGAGCACCCAAAGCAAGCACAGCAAGCACACAAAACACAGCAAGCTCACAAATCACAGCAAGCTCACAAAGCACAGCAAGCACACAAAGCACAGCAAGCACACAAATCACAGCAGGCACACAAAGCACAGCAAGCTCACAAAGCACAGCAAGCTCACAAAGCACAACCAGCACACAAAGCAGAGCAAGCACACAAATCACAGCAAGCTCACAAAGCACAGCAAGCACACAAAGCACAGCAAGCACACAAAGCACAGCAAGCACACAAAGCACAACAAGAACACAAAGCACAGCAATTACACAAATCACAGCAGGCACACAAAGCACAGCAAGCTCACAAAGCACAGCAAGCACACAAAGCACAGCAAGCACACAAAGCACAGCAAGCACACAAAACACAGCAAGCACACAAAGCACAGCAAGCACACAAAGCACAGCAAGAACCAGCACAATGCAGAGCAACAACAGCAAACATGGAAAAATAGAACACATGTGAACTACAGACAGGTTGAGAAGAATTGATGAGGAAGAACAAAACGTCATGACTCAGGTGGGATTCGAACCCAGGAACTCAGAATCTCAATGCATGTGGTTTAACTAGATGCGCCACTCAGTTGACACAGTTCATGAGGCAGCAGACAAGAGATTAGAGAGCTGAAAGGATTAACATATGTCAATCACCAAAGATGCAGGAAAGACACAGCAGAAGCACCACAATGCAGAGCAACAACAGCAAACATGGAAAAATAGAACACATGTGAACTACAGACAGGTTGAGAAGAATTGATGAGGAAGAACAAAACGTCATGACTCAGGTGGGATTCGAACCCAAGAACTCAGAATCTCAATGCATGTGGTTTAACTAGATGCGCCACTCAGTTGACACAGTTCATGAGGCAGCAGAAAAAGATTAGATATCTGCAAGGATTGACATATGTCTATCACCAAAGATGCAGAATTGACACAGCAGAAGTAGAAATAACATAAATACAATGTACATGAGTTCAAGTGAAATTGAAGACAAGCAGATCATTATGTAAAGTAATGCTATACAATGTAATATACAGTCATATTAATTTACTATGGCAAATATACAACGTCACAGGCACGGCCAACTTTGGAGTGGTATTTCTAAGAAAGAGAACAGAATATCAAAAATCTGTTCAGTCATTTCTGTGCGGATTGCTCCAAACATTATACGAGCAGAACCTGGCAAAAAATAAACAAAATTTGTAAAAGGAGTAGCGGAAAAATCATCTACCAAATGCTTTACAATAATACATGAACAGAATTTTGGAAAATGACAAATGAGGTATCGTTGCAACCGGCATAAACCAGTGAATACAATTTCAGAAAGAAATTCATATCAGACAAAGTATTCCGAAGTTATAAGCAGTTCCATAAGAACTGTTATAGTTTATTACCCCTAGGTGGCGCTGTACTCTGACTTCCCAGGTACCTTCAGGACATCATGTCAAAGCTCCTTACCACTTTTTGCACGGATATGTGCAATAGTTCAAAAAATATAACAATTCATGTGAAATTTCAAAATGGCGGACAGGCGGTTTGGTCAAACCCGGCATAATACACATCAACAGATGCGGCATGAGCCAAGCAATCCATAGACATCAAGATCATAATTTTCTGACAAACAGTTCAAAAGTTATGGGCAAAAATAGCCTATTTTCATATCTCATGACCCATAGGTGGCGCTGTCACCAAATTTGATATGGACCCCCAGTTCATGGTCAACATGAAGTGTACCAAATTTCATTTCAATTGATCAAAGAATGACCGAGGTACAGCTTCAGAACCATTATTGCATCAACCTCGTTAAGTTCACGCATTTATTACTTTTGCATAAAGATAAATATCAAAATTCTGTTCGGTCATTTCTATGCAGCTCACTACAAAGATCATCTGTGACGAACTTCATAACAATTGAACCAAATTTGAATGAGGAGTAGCGAAAAAACAAACAACTGTACATTTCAAAATGGCTACTGTATTTGTAACTACTGTAATGGGAGGAGTCTTACTGTAAGGTATTAAAATCAATTAATGTGAGAAGGGCAATCACGTGTACTAAGTAGAATTTTCATAGTTCAAATGTATCATTAGTTATAACAGTTCGAACATTGAATTTTTGATCTGCTGGTGGCGCTATAGAGTTACTGCTAGAGACCCCATTATTGGTCACATGACTATTTAGGACCACCACTACAATTGTGCCAAATTTCATCATTCTACTACTTATGGTTCATAGGGCTGCCATAGACTCCCATTGGACAAGAGTAAGAATAAATATAGCTGCAAGCAGCGATACGGGGCCAAGCACAATCAGCGCAATGAGCTCCCAAAGCACAGCAAGAAAGATACAACTTATCAATCACTCAGGGCGCATTGAGCACCCAAGGTGCATCAAGAACACAAGGCTCAGCAAAGAACCCAAAGCGTAGCAATGACAGAGCAGAACCACCGCAGTGCAGAGCAGCAACAGAAAACATGGCAAAAATAGAACATATGTGAACTACAGACAGGTCAAAAAGAATAGGTGAGAAAGAACAAAACTATAATAGAAGAAATTAACACCTGGCTCAGGTGGGATTCGAACCCATGAACTCAGGATCTCTATGCAAACGACTTAACAGATGCGCCACTCAGTAGACACAGCTCAAGGAGCAGCAGAAAAGAGCTTACATGCCATACAAAGAATTCAGAAGTTATAAGCAGTTCTATAAGAACTGTTATAGTTTATACCCCTAGGTGGCGCTGTTCTCTGATTTCCTCAGGACGTCATGCCGAAGCTCCCTACCGATTTTTGCGCCGATATATCCGATACTTCAAAAGTTATAGCAATTTATCACAGATTTCAAAATGGCGGACAGGCGGTTCGGTCAATCCCGGCATAATACATATCTGCAGATGCGGCATGAGCCAAGGAATCCGTAGACACCAAGATCATAATTTTCTGACAAACGATTCAGAAGTTATGCGCAAAAATAGCCTTTTTTCCTATCTCATGACCCATAGGTGGCGCTGTCACCAAATTTGGCATGGACCTCCATTTCATGGTCGACATAAAGCGTACCAAATTTCATCTCGATTGATCAAAGAATGACCGAGATACAGCCTCAGAACCAATTTTGCGTCAATTTCGTTAAGTTCACGCATTAATTACTTTTGAATAAAGAAAAATATCAAAATTCTGTTCAGTCATTTCTATGCGGCTCACTCCAAAGATCACATGTGCCAAATCTCATAAGAATTGAACCAAATTTGAAGGAGGAGTAGCGAAAAAACGAAATACTGTACATTTCAAAATGGCCGATACTGTAATGGGTGGAGTCTTACTGTAAGGTATTAAAAACAATAAGCATGAGGAGAGCAATCACGTGTACTAAGTAGAATTTTCATAGAGCAAATGAATCACCAGTTATAACCATTTGAACATTGAATTTTTGAGATGATGGTGGCGCTATAGAGTTACTGCTAGAGACCCCATTTTTGGCCAAATGACTATTTATGACCACCACTACAACTGTGCCAAATTTCATCATTTTCCTATATACGGTTCATAGGGCTGCCATAGACTCCCATTGGGGAAGATTAAGATTAAGAAGAATAATAAATAATACTAACAGAAACAATAGGTGCCACAGCACCATAGGTGCTTGGCCCCTAAATATAGCTGCAAGCAGCAATTGCGGGGTCAAGCACCTTCAGCGCAATGAGCACCCAAAGCACAGCAAAAACCACACGACGCAGCAAATGCGCAAAGCACAGAAAGCGTGCAATACAGAGCTCGAACTCGAAGCAGAGCAAATGCAGAGCAGAACCACTGCAGTGCGGAGCAACAACAGAAAAGATTTCAAAAATATAACACATGTGGAAAACCAGACAGGTCGAGAAGAACGTGTTAAAGGGAACACAAAAGGAAATCTCAATAAGTGAAAGTAAGAGCTGGGATTTGAACCCATGACCTCATGTTCCCAAAGCACAGCACTAACCGCATGCGCCACTGAGTAAACGATTAAACTGCTGAGTTGGTGTGTCCAAGCTATAGAATACAGCTTTACAGCTATAAACATTGATATCCAGCAATTACCAAAGTGTAGAAATGATAACAGAGAGCACAAATAACTGAAATACAATGTATAGTATGAAAATCACAAAACTTAAGTGAGAAAAAAAGTTAAGACAAAAAACCACTGCACATGGGATTTGAACCCATGAACCCAGGTTCTCAAAGCACAGCACTAACCGCATGCGCCACTGAGGAATCATGGGTTGAAAGGCTGTGGAAAAGAGGCTTCAAAACTGCAAACATTGACATGCCAATCACTGAAAGGGCAGAAATAACACAACAAAGCAAAAATAAACAGAAATACAAAGTGTAGGGCAATCAGATAACTTAAATGGCACTGAATTCGTGAAGAACATTTTGTACAATAATGAACAACATGGGCAAATTTTGTCAGATTCTTTTTAATATGACAAAGGGACAGCATGACAGGCATGATCCGCTTTACAGAGGTATTTCTCAAAAATTTGACACTCAGCAGATAAATTTGTTCAGTCACGTCTGTGCGGATTGCTCCAAACATTATACAAGCAGAACCTGGAATAAAATAAACAAAATTTGTAAAAGGAGTAGCGAAAAAATCATTTACCATATGCCTTACAATAACACATGAACAGAATGATGGAAAATGACAAACAAGGTATTGTTGCGATCGGCAAAAACCAGTAAATAAAATTTCACAAAGAAAATGTATATCAGACAAAGTATTCTGAAGATATAAGCAGTTCTATAAGAACTGTTATAGTTTATAACCCCTAGGTGGCGCTGTACTCTGACTACCCAGGTACCTTCAGGACATCATGCCGAAGCTCCCTGACTATTTTTGCACGAATATGTCCAATAGTTCAAAAGATATAACAATTTATGATCAATTTCAAAATGGCAAACAGGTGGTGTGGTCAAACCCGACATAATACATATCGACAGATTCGGCATGAGCCAAGGAATCCGTAAACACCAACATCATAATTTTCTGACAAACAATTCAGTAGTTATGGGCAAAAAAAGCCATTTTTCATATCTCATGACCCATAGGTGGCGCTGTCACCAAATTTGGCACGGACCCCCAGTTTATGGTCGACATGACGTGTACGAAATTTCATTTCAATTGATGAAAAAATGACAGAGATACAGCCTCAGAACTTTTTTTGTGTCAACCTCATTAAGTTTGCGCATTTATTACTTTTGAACAAAGATAAATATCAAAATTCTGTTCGGTCATTTCTGTGCGGCTCACTCCAAAGTTCACCTGTGCCAAATTTTATAACAATTGAAACAAATTTGAAGGAGGAGTAGCGAATAAACGGAATACTGTACATTTCAAAATGGCCACTACTGTAATGGGTGGAGTTTTACTGTAAGGTATTAAAAACAACAAGCATGAGAAGAGCAATCACGTGTACTAAGTAGAATTTTCATAGATCAAGCGGATCACCAGTTATAACCATTTGAACATTGAATTTTTGCACTGCTGGTGGCGCTATAGAGTTGGTACTAGAGACCCCATTTTTGGTCACATGACTTTTTAAGACCACCACTACAACTGTGCCAAATTTCATCATTTTCCTATGTACGGGTCATAGGGCTGCCATAGACGCCTATGGCTAAGAAGAGGAAGCAGAATAATAATAATAATAAATATAGCTGCAAGCAGCAACTCGGGGCCAAGCACCTTCAGCGCAATAATGAACACCCAAAGCAAGCACAGCAAGCACACAAAACACAGCAAGCTCACAAATCACAGCAAGCTCACAAAGCACAGCAAGCTCACCAAGCACACAAAGCACAGCCAGCACACAAAGCACAGCAGGCACACAAAAGCACAGCAAGCTCACAATGCACAGCAAGCTCACCAAGCAAAGCAAGCACACAAAGCACAGCAAGCTCACAAAGCCCTTGTGAAAAAAAAAGTGTGCTTAAGTGTACTTTTATAAAGTGTACTTATTACATAAATAATACACTTTAAGTATATACACTTAAGTGTGAATTAAATGCCATCTTTTCGGCGCACTGAATGCACATTAAGTATAATTAATTTCACATATATCATATATTAAGTTGAAATGAAATGTAATAAGTTGCCATTAAGAGTGATTTTTTGGAACAACTTAATTGGTACTTTATTACAACTTTATGTCCACTTTCATAATTGCTTCTAGTGTTTTTAAAATATACTTAAAGTGCACTACACAATATAATGACATGAAATTAATGTGATTTAAAATGCAATTTAATGTCTGTTAACAATAGTCTTAAGTGTGAACTGAATGCAATGGTTTCAGCGCACTGAATGCACATTAAATGCAATTAATTTCAAATATATCATATATTAAGTTGAAATAAAATGTAATAAGTTGCCATTAAGAGTGATTTTTTTGAACAATTTAATTGGTACTTTATTACAACTTTATATCTACTTTCATAATTGCTTCTAGTGTTTTTACAATATACTTAAAGTACACTACACAATATAATAACATGCAATTAATGTGATTTAAAAATGCACTTTAATGTCTGTTAACAATACTCTTAAGTGTGAATTGAATGCAATGGTTTCAGCGCACTGAATGCACATTAAATGCAATTAATTTCCAATACATGATATATTAAGTTGAAATAAAATGTAATAAGTTGCCATTAAGAGTGATTTTTTGGAACAACTTAATTGGTACTTTATTACAACTTTATATCTACTTTCATAATTGCTTCTAGTGTTTTTACAATATACTTAAAGTGCACTGTTCAATCTACTGTCAATCTACTGCAAATAATGTGAAATTAAAAATAAGTTGATGTATATTAACAGTACATTTAATTACTCATTAAATGTAATGTTTCAAATACAAGTTTGCCAAATATATAAAATTAAATTCAATCAGTTGAACTGTGATTTCAGTGCAGTGAAGTGATTTCAATGCATCTTTCTACAGTATGTACTTTAACTACTTCTATTGTATGTGAAATATGGTTATGTACTTCTCAAAATACTGAAAAACAAATCTAGTAATATGTATTAAATATGTATTCATTTCAGTTTAATGCATTGCAAACAAACAAAAACCACAATGCTTACACTGACAATAAAACAGTTTGGTAGTCAAATTATGAATCAGATTTTTTGTTTTGCAAAAGTACATTTAATAAATTAATTATGAGTTGTATATGTCCAAACAAAAAACAAAAAATCATTTTAATATTGTTAAATTGGAATCAAACCACTATCAATATTGAATAATTACATCCCTTAGAAAAAAATAAACTCAAAGTTATTATTTTTTAACATTTTAACAGACAACTAAAAAAGAACTGCATGAACTTTAAATTAACAAGTCTTTGGTAGGTCACATCAGTCTAATGATCATTTATTAAATGTGTTTAGAAATATTGCCATGAAAGTGTACTTTCTTTATGTAGCGAATATTAACTCACTTACTTATGGACCAGGCATAATAAGATGATCAGAAGGGTGCACGGTACAAAGGAGGAGGTAGCAGTGATAGTGAGCAACAAGCAGAGACAGAAGGTAAGTTGATTAATAAATTATTTTACTTTGAGTATTGAGAAACCTTTCTTTTTCTTTATTTTTCCTTAATCACAAAAAATGGTAAACAACAATGAAAATACAATTAACTATATATACTATGGGTGCACCCTCTAAATTACTTCTCATTTACAGAAATCACAGTCACAATCAATGTACAAGGATGGTACAAATTATATATGTAACACACTGAAATCAGTATTCAAGTTCAAAGTTCTTATCAATTGGAGTATTGATCAGTATTATCAGAATTGTGCTTCTGAAATGTTTCAGTTCAATAAAGTAAACAAACAAAATAAGGAAACAGTTTCTGAAATGTATCCTCTTACTTGTCTGAAGAAAAATATTTAAAATAGAAAACTGTCCTTTCCTCTAGATTCGTGATCCAATCAGGTCGAAATGGGAGGCTCGCCATCAATTAGGAAAATCCAGCTCAAGGAATGTTCATACGAAAGGAAAAAACATTCAATATTGTGTATCAATGACGATTACCAATGTACATAATACAGGAAACAAATAAAATACATACAGTTGTCATAATAAATGACAATTTAGACAAATACCTGTCCATTCACGTGTTTCTCTCTCTTTTTGTCTTTCACAGGCACGTGCAACCAAAATGGCGTCAGCGAACACAACACACCATGTGGTTTTACATAATCACACTGCAATGAACAATCCAACCCCTATAACATCACAATATAACACCATTTTGTCTCGTATGGATTAAACAAATAAAATGATATGACATTTAAAGTGTTGACATTCGTTTTTATGGGTAATTATAACATTGGTAATTATAACAAACTCACCAGGTCAAAATGAAAGCTCAAAAAGTGCTCAATCCACACAACCACACTGTATCATTGAATATATGCAAGTTAAATTCTGATTTCTTCAGTTTACATGAACTTAGGAGTCATATTTAATCAAATTAAACCCTCTCGCGTTAGATCGAGTGTCTCTGTCGCTCTGCATCTCTCCTCTGAACTGATGCGGCTTTCACATAGGATGCGGTGTGCGCTGCGCTGCGCTATGAAACCCATTCATTTCAATGGCTTGCGCCGCGCGAGGGCGGTTTTTTGTTGCGCCGAGCAAAGCGCGAGCGCAGCGGAGCGCAGCGTTGACCTTGCGCTCACGCCGCGGTCAAAGTTCAACATAGTTTAACTTTTGCGCTGCGCTCTGTGACGATTACCCGCGCGGCCAATAGAAACGGGGCATCCAAACAAGCAAAATGGACGAAAGCTTATACTCGGGATTCTAAGGGCTTTATAATACAAGTTTATGCTCCTACAGAGACATCGGAAGGAAAGCCGTCTCATGGAAACACGTAGCAATTCAATTTGGCATGTCAGGTGCGTTTTAAGTCAAGCAGCTTGTTGTAGGTATGCTTAAAGTTACGTGAAATGGAGACGAGCAACATCAGTCTCTGTATTCCTCGTCGACTATTTAACACAAATATAAACACTGTAGTAATTTATTGAAAACCCCGCCTACTTTGGTCTGGCCATCAGAGCACAAATCGCTTGGCTGCGCCGAACCCAGCGGCGAGCGCAGCGCACACCGCATCCTATGTGAAAGCCGCATGAGACGCGATCCGAAAGCAAAAAAGGGGCGGAGCTTACAATTAAACACTCACTGGTTTACTCATTTCAGATTTATAATTCAGATTGAATTATTCACATGTATTTCCTCATTTATAAAATAAAGGTAGATGTATGAATAGTCTCTATTATATTTAAGCACACTTTTAAAATAATAATATTTAATTATTTAACCAGGGTTACATTTAAGTAAAACTAAATTAGACAAAGTGCATTTTTAAAAAGTGTAATTAAGTATGTTAAGAAATATTGTGATGAAAGTGTACTTACTATAATTTAAGCTTAATTAGATATTAATACAAAGTGCATTTTTAAAAGTGCACTTAAGTGTGTTTATAAATATTATGATGAAAGTGTACTTACTATAAGTTAAAATTAATTAGATATTTATACAAAGTGCATTTTTAAAAAGTGTCCTTATGTGTGTTAGTGAAATATTATGATGAAAGTGTACTTACTATAAGTTCAAATTAATTAGATATTATTACAAAGTGCATTTTTAAAAGTGCACTTAAGTGTGTTTATAAATATTATAATAAAAATGTACTTTCTATAAGTTTAAATTAATTAGATATTATTACAAAGTGCATTTTTAAAAGTGCACTTAAGTGTGTTTATAAATATTATGATGAAAGTGTACTTTCTTTAAGTTAAGCTTAATTAGACATTATTAAAAAGTGCATTTTTAAATGTGCACTTAAGTGTGTTTATAAATATTATGATGAAAGTGTACTTACTATAAGTTAAAATTAAATACATATTATTACAAAGTGCAGTTGTAAAAAGTGCACTTAAGTGTGTTAATAAATAGTGTCATTAAAGTGTATTCCATTTAAGTATGCTTAAGTGGTCTTTAATTTATATTATATTATATTATCAGCAAGTGCACTTCTCAAAAAGTATACTTTTATTATTTTAAGCACACAAAAAGTATACTTTCAATACACTTAAGTACGCAAATTTTTCACAAGGGAGCACAGCAAGCTCAGAAAGCACAGCAAGCTCACAAAGCACAGCAAACACACAAAGCACAGTAAGCTCACAAAACACAGCAAGCACACAAAGCACATCAAATACACAAAGCACAGCAAGCTCAAAAAGCACAACAAGCTCACAAACCACAGCAAGCTCAGAAATCACAGCAAGCACACCAAGCATAGCAAGCACACCAAGCACAGCAAGCTATCAAAGCACAGCAAGCTCAATATGCACAGCAAGCTCACCCAAGCACAGCAAGCACAAAAAGCACAGCAAGCACACAAAGCACATTAAGCTCACAAAGCACAGCATGCTCACAAAGCACAGCAAGCTCACAAAGCACAGCAAGCTCACAAAGCACAGCAAGCACACAAAGCACAGCAAGCACACAAAGCACAGCAACCTCACAAAGCACAGCAGGCACACAAAGCACAGCAAGTACACAAAGCACAGCAAGCACACAAAGACAGCAAACTCACAAAGCACAGCAAGTACACAAAGCACAGCAAGCACACAAAGCACAGCAAGCTCACAAAGCACAGCAAGCACCATAAAGCGCATCAAACACGCAAGGCTCAGGAATCATAGAGCAGAACCAGCACAATGCAGAGCAACAACAGCAAACATGGAAAAATATAACATATGTGAACTACAGACAGGTTGAGAAGAATTGATGAGAAAGAACGAAACATAAATAGAAAAACCTAATATACGACTCAGGTGGGATTCGAACCCAAGATCTCAGAATCTCAATGCATGTGCTTTCCTGGATGCGCCACTCAGATGACACAGTTCATGGGGCAGCAGAAAAAGATTAGATATCTGCAAGGATTGACATATGTCAATCACCAAAGATGCAGAATTGACACAGCAGAAGTAGAAATAACATAAATACAATGTACATGAGTTCAAGTGAAATTGAAGACAAGCAGATCATTATGTATAGTAATGCTATACAATGTAATATACAGTCACATTAATTTACTATGACAAATAGACAACGTCACAGGCACGGTCAACTTTGGAGTGGTATTTCTAAGAAAGAGAACAGAATATCAAAAATCTGTTCAGTCATTTCTGTGCGGATTGCTCCAAACATTATACGAGCAGAACCTGGCAAAAAATAAACAAAATTTGTAAAAGGAGTAGCGGAAAAATCATCTACCAAATGCTTTACAATAATACATGAACAGAATGTTGGAAAATGACAAATGAGGTATCGTTGCAACCGGCATAAACCAGTGAATACAATTTCAGAAAGAAATTGATATCAGACAAAGTATTCCAAAGTTATAAAGGGTTCCATAAGAACTGTTATAGCTTATTACCCCCAGGTGGCGCTGTACTCTGACTTCCCAGGTACCTTCAGGACATCATGTCAAAGCTCCTTACCACTTTTAGCACGGATATGTCCAATAGTTCAAAAAATATAACAATTTATCTGAAATTTCAAAATGGCGGACAAGCGGTTTGGTCAAACCCGGCATAATGCACATCGACAGATGCGGCATGAGGTAAGCAATCAATAGACATCAAGATCATAATTTTCTGACAAACAGTTCAGAAGTTATGGGCAAAAATAGCCTATTTTCATATCTCATGACCCATAGGTGGCGCTGTCACCAAATTTGATATGGACCCCCAGTTCATGGTCAACATGAAGTGTACCAAATTTCATTTCAATTGATCAAAGAATGACCGAAGTACAGCTTCAGAACCATTATTGCTTCAACCTCGTTAAGTTCACGCATTTATTACTTTTGCATAAAGATAAATATCAAAAATCTGTTTGGTCATTTCTATGCAGCTCACTACAAAGATCATCTGTGACAAACTTCATAACAATTGAACCAAATTTGAATGAGGAGTAGCGAAAAAACAAACAACTGTACATTTCAAAATGGCCACTACTGTAATGGGAGGAGTCTTACTGTAAGGTATTAAAATCAATTAATGTGAGAAGGGCAATCACGTGTACTAAGTAGAATTTTCATAGTTCAAATGTATCATTAGTTATAACAGTTCGAACATTGAATTTTTGATCTGCTGGTGGCGCTATAGAGTTACTGCTAGAGACCCCATTATTGGTCACATGACTATTTAGGACCACCACTACAATTGTGCCAAATTTCATCATTCTACTACTTATGGTTCATAGGGCTGCCATAGACTCCCATTGGACAAGAGTAAGAATAATAATAATAATAATAATACTAACAACAATTGCAATAGGTGTCTCAGCACCTTCGGTGCTTGACCCCTAAATATAGCTGCAAGCAGCGATACGGGGCCAAGCACCATCAGCGCAATGCAAACGCAAACACAGCACAGCAAGCACACAAAGCACAGCAAGGTCACAATGCACAGCAAGCTCACAAAGCACAGAAAGCACACAAAGCACAGCAAGCACACAAAGCACAGCAAGTACTCAAAGCACAGCAAGCACACAAAGAACATTAAGCACCCAAAGCACAGCAAGAAACATACAATGTATCAATCACCCAGGGCGCATTGAGCACCCAAGGTGCATCAAGAACACAAGGCGCTGCAAAGAACCCAAAGCGTAGCAATCACAGAGCAGAACCACCGCAGTGCCAAGAAGCAACCGAAAACATGGCAAAAACTGAACATATGTGAACTACAGACAGGTCGAGAAGAATAGGTGAGAAAGAACAAAATGTAATAGAAACGATGAACACTTGCCTCAGGCGGGATTCGAACCCAATAACTCAGAATCTCATTGCGTGTGCCTTACCCGCCACGCCATTCAGTCGACACAGTTCAAGGAACAGCAGAAAAGAAATTACAGAGATGCAAGGATTGACATATGCCAATTACCAAAGATGTAGAAATGACACTGCAGAGCAGAAATAACAGAAATATAATGTATATGAGAATCAAAAAGCTCAAGTGAGATTGAAGACAAGAAAAACATTCTGTAGAGCAACGCTATAAAATGTAATATACAGTAATTAACTATGACAAATAGACAACATCACAGGCACGATCAACTTTACAGAGGTATTTCTCAAAAAATGCCTAGGTGCCAGAAAAATCTGTTCAGTCATTTCTGTGAGGATTGCTCCAAAGAACCTACGAGCAGAACCTGGCATAAAATAAACAAAATTTGTAAAAGGAGTAGCGAAAAGATAATTTACCATATGCCTTACAATAACACATTAATAGAATGTTGGAAAATAACAAATGAGGTATCGTTGCAATCGGCATAAACCAGTGAATTTAATTTCACAAAGAAAATTAATATTAGACAAAGTATTCAGAAGTTATAGGCAGTTCTATAAGAACTGTTATTGTTTATAACCCCTAGGTGGCGCCGTACTCTGACTTCCCAGGTACCTTCAGGACATCATGCCGAAGCTCCCTACCTATTTTTTCGCCGATATAGCCAATACTTCAAAAGTTATAGCAATTGTGACTCATTTCAAAATGGCAGACAAGCGGTCCGGTCAATCCCGGCATAATACACATCCACAGATGCGGCATGAGCCAAGGAATCCGTAGACACAACAATCATAATTTTCTGACAAACAATTCAGTAGTTATGGGCAAAAATAGCCTTTTTTCATATCTCATGACCCATAGGTGGCGCTGTCACCAAATTTGGCATGGACCCCAAGTTCATGGTCCACATGAAGTGTACCAAATTTCATTGCAATTGATCAAAGAATGACTGAGCTACAGCTTCAGAACCATTTTTGCGTCAACCTCGTTAAGTTTGCGCATTTATTACTTTTGAACAAAGATAAAAATCAAAATTCTGTTCGGTCATTTTTATGCGGCTCACTCCAAAGATCATCTGTGCCAAATCTCATAAGAATTGAACCACATTTGAAGGAGGAGTAGCGAAAAAACGAAATACTGTACATTTCAAAATGGCCGCTACTGTAATGGGTGGAGTCTTACTGTAAAGTATCAAATTCAATAAGCGGGATGAGAGCAATCACGTGTACTAAGTAGAATTTTCATAGATCAAATAGTTCACCAATTATAACAGTTTGAACATTGAATTTTTGGACTACTGGTGGCGCTATAGAGTTACTGCTAAAGACCCCATTTTTGGTCACATGACTATTTATGACCATCTCTACAACTGTGCCAAATTTCATCATTTTCCTATGTACGGTTCATAGGGCTGCCATAAACTCCCATTGGGGAAAAATAATAATAATAAATATAGCTGCAAGCAGCAACACGGGGTCAAGCACCTTCGGCGCAATGCACACAAAGCACAGCAATTACACAAATCACAGCAGGCACACAAAGCACAGCAAGCTCACAAAGCACAGCAAGCACACAAAGCACAGCAAGCACACAAAGCACAGCAAGCACACAATGCACAGCAAGCACACAAAGCACAGCAATAACACAAATCACAGCAGGCACACAAAGCACAGCAAGCTCACAAAGCACAGCAAGCACAAGCAGCACAGCAAGCTCACAATGCACAGCAAGCACACAAAGCACAGCAATTACACAAATCACAGCAGGCACACAAAGCACAGCAAGCTCACAAAGCACAGCAAGCACACAAAGCACAGCAATCACACAAAGCACAACAAGCACACAAAGCATAGCAAGAACACAAAGCACAGCAATTACACAAATCACAGCCGGCACACAAAGCACTGCAAGCTCACAAAGCACAGCAAGCACACAAAGCACAGCAAGCACACAAAGCACAGCAAACACAGCAATTACACAAATCACAGCAGGCACACAAAGCACAGCAAGCTCACAAAGCACACAAAGCACAGCAAGCACACAATGCATAGCAAGCTCACAAAGCACAGCAAGAACCACCATAATGCAGAGCAACAACAGCAAACATGGAAAAATAGAACACATGTGAACTACAGACAGGTTGAGAAGAATTGATGAGGAAGAACAAAACGTCATGACTCAGGTGGGATTTGAACCCAGGAACTCAGAATCTCAATGCATATGATTAACTAGATGCGCCACTCAGTTGACACAGTTCATGAAACAGCAGACAAGAGATTAGAGAGCTGAAAGGATTAACATATGTCAATCACCAAAGATGCAGGAAAGACACAGCAGAAGCACCACAATGCAGAGCAACAACAGCAAACATGGAAAAATAGAACACATGTGAACTACAGACAGGTTGAGAAGAATTGATGAGGAAGAACAAAACATCATGACTCAGGTGGGATTCGAACCCAGGAACTTAGAATCTAAATGCAATTGGTTAACTAGATGCCCCACTCAGTTTACACAGTTCATGAGGCAGCAGACAAGAGATTAGAGAGCTGAAAGGATTAACATGTCAATCACCAAAGATGCAGAATTGACACAGCAGAAGTAGAAATAACAGAAGTACAATGTACATTAGTTCAAGTAAAATTGAAGACAAGCAGATCATTATGTATAGTGATGCTATACAATGTAATATACAGTCACATTAATTTATTACTATGACAAATAGACAACGTCACAGGCACGGTAAACTTTAGAGTGGTATTTCTAAGAAAGAGAACAGAACATCAAAAATCTGTTCGGTCACATCTGTGCGGATTGCTCCAAACATTATACGAGCAGAACTTGACATAAAATACACAACATTTGTAAAAGGAGTAGTGAAAAAATCATTTACCATATGCCTTACAATAACACCTGAACATAATGTTGGAAAATGACAAACAAGGTATCGTTGCGATCGGCATAAAACAGTGAATACAATTTCACAAAGAAAATGTATATCAGACAATGTATTCAGAAGTTATAAGCAGTTCAATAAGAACTGTTATAGTTTATAACCCCTAGGTGGCGCTGTACTCTGACTTCCCATGTACCTTCAGGACATCATGTCGAAGCTCCTTACCATTTTTTGTGCGGATATGTCCAATAGTTAAAAAAATATAACAATTTATTTGAAATTTCAAAATGGCGGACAGGCGGTTTGGTCAAACCCGGCATAATACACATCGACAGATGCGGCATGAGGTAAGCAATCCATAGACATCAAGATCATAATTTTCTGACAAACAGTTCAGAAGTTATGGGCAATAATAGCCTATTTTTCTATCTCATGACCCATAGGTGGCGCTGTCACCAAATTTGGCATGGACCCCAAGTTCATGGTCCACATGAAGTGTACCACATTTCATTTCAATTGATCAAAGAATGACTGAGCTACATCTTCAGAACCATTTTTGTGTCAACCTCGTTAAGTTTGCGCATTTATTACTTTTGAACAAAGATCAATATCAAAATTCTGTTCGGTCATTTCTATGCGGCTCACTCCAAAGATCATCTGTGCCAAATCTCATAAGAATTGAACCGCATTTGAAGGAGGAGTAGCGAAAAAATGAAATACTGTACATTTCAAAATGGCCGCTACTGTAATGGGTGGAGTCTTACTGTAAAGTATCAAATTCAATAAGCACGATGAGAGCAATCACGGGTACTAAGTAGAATTTTCATAGATCAAATGGTTCACCAATTATAACAGTTTGAACATTGATTTTTTGGACTACTGGTGGCGCTATAGAGTTACTGCTAAAGACCCCATTTTTGGTCACATGACTATTTATGACCTCCTCTACATCTGTGCCAAATTTCATCATTTTCCTATGTACGGTTCATAGGGCTGCCATAGACTCCCATTGGGGAAAAATAATAATAATAAATATAGCTGCAAGCAGCGATACCGGGGTCAAGCCAAACATGGCAAAAAATGATTCATACGTGATGACTGTCATGATTTAAGATCTAAGTTTGCATTAGTTGTAGGAAAAAAATAGCAATTTTTTCGTATCTTGAGACCACTAGGTGGCGCTGTGCCGAAACAATAGATGGTACCTCAGGTCATGACTGTGATGACACATACCAAATTTGGTGTAAATACGATAAAGAGATGAAGAGATATAGCTTCAAATCTCTTGACCACTAGGGGGCACCGAAAAGTTTACAAGTCCTCTCAGAACATGTTGCTGATGAACCATACCAAGTTTCATAACAATACGCAATTGCGTTTCTGAAATACTTGAATTTAAAGAAAAAATTCAAAATGTCCGACACACAAAATGGCTGACCAAAACCATTTGGTATCGTTTGACTCGGCATGCCTCACGAAATCTAACAAAACTAGTCTCATAATTTTACATTCAGGTTTGCAGTAGTTATAAGCAAAAATAGACATATTTTATATCTCGTGACCAGTAGGGGGCAGTGTGACGAAATGGTGCATGCACCCTCAGGTCATCACTGTTATGACATATACCAAGTCTCATATTAATACGCAAAAGTTTTGCGAAGATACAGGCTCAAACACATTTTGGCGTGCTCGCCCTCACATTCTTTGATGCGTTATACGACAACGAATAGGTCTACCGAAAAGCTTTTGATAACTTTTTGTCTAGAGTGTCTCTAGATGATGCATACCAAAAATCAAGCCAATCACACGAGCGCTCTAGGAGGAGTTCGAAAAAGTAGGTGTTCAATATAATTCAAAATGGCCGACAGGAAGTACGTTTGACTCAGACATATTTGGTACAGTCGGACTCGGCATGAGCCAAGGAATCAATAAAGTGAAGTCTTATGTCAGTGTGGCAATTTAATCAAATGATATAAAGATTTTAAACAATTTATTTACATATCCTGACCACTAGGTGGCGCTGTCCTAAAGATTTATAGGTGCGCTCAGAACATGTCACCCATGAACCATGCCAAATTTCGTAACCATACGCCATTCGGTTTGTGAAATACTGAACTTAATGAGAAAATTCAAAATGGCCGACACCCAAAATGGCCGACCGAAAACCGTTAGGTATCGTTTGACTCGGCATGCCTCAAGGAATCTAACAAGACCACCTTCATGATTTTAGACTCAAGTTTGAAGTAGTTATAAGCGAAAATATGCATTTTTCGAATCTCGTGACCACTAGGTGGCGCTGTGACAAAACGTTGCAGGCACCCTCAGGTCATGACTGTAATGACATATACCAAGTTTCGTATCGATACAATAAAGTTTTGCGAAGATATGGCCTCACGTCCGTTTTGGCGTGCTCGCCGCCATATATGTTGTCAATTTATACGAGAACGCATTGGTCTATCAAAAAGCTTTTGATAACTTTTTGTCTGGGGTGTCTCTAGATGCTATATACCAAAGGACATGCAAATCGGACGGACGGTCTAGGAGGAGTTCGAAAAAGTAGGTTTTACGGAAAAATCAAAATGGCGGAAAGATTTGCATGACACAAATGACATCAACGTATGCAATTGAATCATCATGAGCCAAGGATTCAGAAGAAACAGGAATTTAGTTTCTAGGACTCACGGGTCAGAAGTTATGAGCATGAACATAAGTGGATTTTTGGACTGTTGGTGGCGCTAGAGGGTTTGAGTCAGACACACCAATGTTGCTATAGTAACTTCTAAGACCGTCCTCTACATGTGTGCCAAATTTCATAACTTTCCTATGTACGGTTCTATGGGCTGCCATTGACTTTAATGGCGGAAGAACAAGAAGAAGAATAATATATAATAATAAATATAGCTGCAAGCAGCGATACCGGGGTCAAGCCAAACATGGCAAAAAATTATTCATACGTGATGACTGTCATGATTTAAGATCTAAGTTTGCATTAGTTTTATGAAAAAAATAGCAATTTTTTGTATCTTGAGACCACTAGGTGGCGCGGTGCAGAAACAATAGATGGTGCCTCAGGTCATGACTGTGATGACACATACCAACTTTAGTGTAAATACAATAAAGCAATACAGAGATATAGCCTTAAATGACTTGACCACTAGGGGGCACTAACCAAACAATAAATTGTGACTCAGGTCTTGATTGTGATGACACCCACCAAATTTGGTGTAAATACAATAAAGAGATGCAGAGATATAGCCTTAAAGGACTTGACCACTAGGGGGCACTGACCAAAAAATTAATTGTGACTCAGGTCTTGATTGTGATGACACCCACCAAATTTGGTGTAAATATAATAAAGAGATGCAGAGATATAGCCTTAAATGACTTGACCACTAGGGGGCACTGACCAAAAAATAAATTGTGACTCAGGTCTTGATTGTGATGACACCCACCAAATTTGGTGTAAATACAATAAAGAGATGCAGAGATATAGCCTTAAATAATTTGACCACTAGGGGGCACTGACCAAAAAATAAATTGTGACTCAGGTCTTGATTGTGATGACACCCACCAAATTTGGTGTAAATACGATAAAGAGATGCAGAGATATAGCTTCAAATCTCTTGACCACTAGGGGGCACCGGAAAGTTTACAAGTCCTCCCAGAACATGTTGCTGATGAACCATACCAAGTTTCATAACAATACGCAATTGCGTTTCTGAAATACTTGAACTTAAAGAAAAATTCAAAATGGCCGACACACAAAATGGCCGACCAAAAACCATTTGGTATCGTTTGACTCGGCATGCCTCACGAAATCTAACAAGACCAGTCTCATAATTTTACATTCAAGTTTGCAGTAGTTATAAGCAAAAATAGACATTTTTTATATCTCGTGACCAGTAGGGGGCAGTGTTACGAAATGGTGCATGCACCCTCAGGTCATCACTGTTATGACATATACCAAGTCTCATATTAATACACAAAAGTTTTGCGAAGATACAGGCTCAAACACATTTTGGCGTGCTCGCCCTCGCATTCTTTGATGCGTTATACGACAACAAATAGGTCTACCGAAAAGCTTTTGATAACTTTTTGTCTAGAGTGTCTCTAGATGATGCATACCAAAAATCAAGCCAATCACACGAGCGCTCTAGGAGGAGTTCGAAAAAGTAGGTGTTCAATATAATTCAAAATGGCCGACAGGAAGTAGGTTTGACTCAGACATATTTGGTACGGTCGGACTCAGCATGAGCCAAGGAATGAATAGAGTGAAGTCTTATGTCATAGTGGCAATTTAATCAAATGATATAAACATTTTAAACAATTTATTTACATATCCTGACCACTAGGTGGCGCTGTCCTAAAGATTTATAGGTGCGCTCAGAACATGTCACTGATGAACCATGCCAAATTTCGTAGCGATAGGCCATTCTGTTTGTGAAATACTGAACTTAATGAGAAAATTCAAAATGGCCGACACCCAAAATGGCCGACCGAAAACCGTTTGGTATCGTTTGACTCGGCATGCCTCAAGGAATCTAACAAGACCACCTTCATGATTTTAGACTCAAGTTTGAAGTAGTTATAAGCGAAAATAGGCATTTTTCGAATCTCGTGACCACTAGGTGGCGCTGTGACGAAACGTTGCAGGCACCCTCAGTTCATGACTGTAATGACATATACCAAGTTTCGTGTCGATACACCAAAGTGTTGCGAAGTTACAGCCACACGTCCGTTTTGGCGTGCTTGCCGCCATATATGTTGTTAATTTATACGAGAACGCATTGGTCTATCAAAAAGCTTTTGATAACTTTTCGTCAGAGGTGTCTCTAGATGCTATATAGCAAAGGACATGCAAATCGGACAAACGCTCTAGGAGGAGTTCGAAAAAGTAGGTTTTACGGAAAATTCAAAATGGCGGAAAGATGTGCATGACACAAATGACATCAATGTGTGCAATTGAATCAACATGAGCCAAGGATTCAGAGGAAACAAGAATTTCGTTTCTAGGACTCACGGGTCAGAAGTTATGAGCATGAACATAAGTGGACTTTTGGACTGTTGGTGGCGCTAGAGAGTTTGAGTTAGACACACCAAAGTTGCTATAGTAGCTTCTGAGACTGTCCTCTACATGTATGCCAAATTTCATAACTTTCCTACGTACGGTTCTATGGGCTGCCATTGACTTCAATGGCGGAAGAGGAAGAATAATAATAATAATAATAAGAAAACTAACAATAACAATAGGGTTCTACGCCCCTTCGGGGCTTGACCCCTAATAATAATAATAAGAAAACTAACAATAACAATAGGGTTCTACGCCCCTTCGGGGCTTGACCCCTAATAATAAATATAGCTGCAAGCAGCAACTCGGGGCCAAGCACCTTCAGCGCAATAATGAGCACCCAAAGCAAGCACAGCAAGCACACAAAACACAGCAAGCTCACAAATCACAGCAAGCTCACAAAGCACAGCAAGCACACAAAGCACAGCAAGCACACAAATCACAGCAGGCACACAAAGCACAGCAAGCTCACAAAGCACAGCAAGCTCACAAAGCACAACCAGCACACAAAGCAGAGCAAGCACACAAATCACAGCAAGCTCACAAAGCACAGCAAGCACACAAAGCACAGCAAGCACACAAAGCACAGCAAGCACACAAAGCACAGCAAGAACACAAAGCACAGCAATTACACAAATCACAGCAGGCACACAAAGCACAGCAAGCTCACAAAGCACAGCAAGCACACAAAGCACAGCAAGCACACAAAGCACAGCAAGCACACAAAACACAGCAAGCACACAAAGCACAGCAAGCACACAAAGCACAGCAAGAACCAGCACAATGCAGAGCAACAACAGCAAACATGGAAAAATAGAACACATGTGAACTACAGACAGGTTGAGAAGAATTGATGAGGAAGAACAAAACATCATGACTCAGGTGGGATTCGAACCCAGGGACTCAGAATCTCAATGCATGTGGTTTAACTAGATGCGCCACTCAGTTGACACAGTTCATGAGGCAGCAGACAAGAGATTAGAGAGCTGAAAGGATTAACATATGTCAATCACCAAAGATGCAGGAAAGACACAGCAGAAGCACCACAATGCAGAGCAACAACAGCAAACATGGAAAAATAGAACACATGTGAACTACAGACAGGTTGAGAAGAATTGATGAGGAAGAACAAAACATCATGACTCAGGTGGGTTTCGAACCCAGGAAGTCAGAATCTCAATGCATGTGGTTTAACTAGATGCGCCACTCAGTTGACACAGTTCATGAGGCAGCAGACAAGAGATTAGAGAGCTGAAAGGATTAGCATATGTCAATCACCAAAGATGCAGGAAAGACACAGCAGAAGCACCACAATGCAGAGCAACAACAGCAAACATGGAAAAATAGAACACATGTGAACTACAGACAGGTTGGGAAGAATTGATGAGGAAGAACAAAACGTCAAGACGCAGGTGGGATTCGAACCCAGGAACTCAGAATCTCAATGCATGTGGTTTAACTAGATGCGCCACTCAGTTGACACAGTTCATGAGGCAGCAGACAAGAGGTTAGAGAGCTGAAAGGATTAACATATGTCAATCACCAAAGATGCAGGAAAGACACAGCAGAACCACCACAATGCAGAGCAACAACAGCAAACATGGAAAAATAGAACACATGTGAACTACAGACAGGTTGAGAAGAATTGATGAGGAAGAACAAAACGTCATGACTCAGGTGGGATTCGAACCCAGGAACTCAGAATCTCAATGCATGTGGTTTAACTAGATGCGCCACTCAGTTGACACAGTTCATGAGGCAGCAGAAAAAGATTAGATATCTGCAAGGATTGACATATGTCAATCACCAAAGATGCAGAATTGACACAGCAGAAGTAGAAATAACATAAATACAATGTACATGAGTTCAAGTGAAATTGAAGACAAGCAGATCAATATGTATAGTAATGCTATACAATGTAATATACAGTAATATTCATTTACTATGGCAAATAGACAACGTCACAGGCACTGTCAACTTTGGAGTGGTATTTCTAAGAAAGAGAACAGAATATCAAAAATCTGTTCAGTCATTTCTGTGCGGATTGCTCCAAACATTATACGAGCAGAACCTGGCAAAAAATAAACAAAATTTGTAAAAGGAGTAGCGGAAAAATCATCTACCAAATGCTTTACAATAATACATGAACAGAATTTTGGAAAATGACAAATGAGGTATCGTTGCAACCGGCATAAACCAGTGAATACAATTTCAGAAAGAAATTCATATCAGAAAAAGTATTCAGAAGTTATAAGCAGTTCCATAAGAACTGTTATAGTTTATTACCCCTAGGTGGCGCTGTTCTCTGACTTCCCAGGTACCTTCAGGACATCATGTCAAAGCTCCTTACCACTTTTTGCACGGATATGTGCAATAGTTCAAAAAATATAACAATTCATGTGAAATTTCAAAATGGCGGACAGGCGGTTTGGTCAAACCCGGCATAATACACATCGACAGATGCGGCATGAGCCAAGCAATCCA
Organism: Misgurnus anguillicaudatus; assembly: GCF_027580225.2. Lineage (NCBI taxonomy): Eukaryota > Metazoa > Chordata > Actinopteri > Cypriniformes > Cobitidae > Misgurnus > Misgurnus anguillicaudatus. The sequence goes on from NC_073344.2 coordinate 1,887,137, forward strand.
TAGACATCAAGATCATAATTTTCTGACAAACAGTTCAGAAGTTATGGGCAAAAATAGCCTATTTTCATATCTCATGACCCATAGGTGGCGCTGTCACCAAATTTGATATGGACCCCCAGTTCATGGTCAACATGAAGTGTACCAAATTTCATTCCAATTGATCAAAGAATGACCGAGGTACAGCTTCAGAACCATTATTGCATCAACCTTGTTAAGTTCACGCATTTATTACTTTTGCATAAACATAAATATCAAAATTCTGTTCGGTCATTTCTATGCAGCTCACTACAAAGATCATCTGTGACAAACTTCATAACAATTGAACCAAATTTGAATGAGGAGTAGCGAATAAACGGAATACTGTACATTTCAAAATGGCCACTACTGTAATGGGAGGAGTCTTACTGTAAGGTATTAAAATCAATTAATGTGAGAAGGGCAATCACGTGTACTAAGTAGAATTTTCATAGTTCAAATGTATCATTAGTTATAACAGTTCGAACATTGAATTTTTGATCTGCTGGTGGCGCTATAGAGTTACTGCTAGAGACCCCATTATTGGTCACATGACTATTTAGGACCACCACTACAATTGTGCCAAATTTCATCATTCTACTACTTATGGTTCATAGGGCTGCCATAGACTCCCATTGGACAAGAGTAAGAATAATAATAATAATAATACTAACAATAGCAATAGGTGTCTCAGCACCTTCGGTGCTTGACCCCTAATAATACTAACAAAAACAATAGGTGTCTCAGCACCTTCGGTGCTTGACCCCTAATAATACTAACAGAAACAATAGGTGTCTCAGCACCTTTGGTGCTTGACCCCTAAATATAGCTGCAAGCAGCAACACGGGGTCAAGCACCTTCAGCGCAATGCACACAAAGCACAGCAAGCACACAAAGCACAGCAAGCTCACAATGCACAGCAAGCACACAAAGCACAGCAAGCACAGCAAGCACACAAATCACAGCAGGCACACAAAGCACAGCAAGCTCACAAAGCACAGCAAGCACACAAAGCACAGCAAGCACACAAAGCATAGCAAGCTCACAAAGCACACAAAGCACAGCAAGCTCACAAAGCACAACCAGCACACAAAGCACAGCAAGCTCACAAAGCACAGCAAGCACACAAAGCACAGCAAGCACACAAAGCACAGCAAGCACACAAAGCACAGCAAGAAACAGCACAATGCAGAGCAACAAAAGCAAACATGGAAAAATAGAACACATGTGAACTACAGACAGGTTGAGAAGAATTGATGAGGAAGAACAAAACGTCATGATTCAGGTGGGATTCGAACCCAGGAACTCAGAATCTCAATGCATGTGGTTTAACTAGATGCGCCACTCAGTTGACACAGTTCATGAGGCAGCAGACAAGAGATTAGAGAGCTGAAAGGATTGACATATGTCAATCACCAAAGATGCAGGAAAGACACAGCAGAAGCACCACAATGCAGAGCAACAACAGCAAACATGGAAAAATAGAACACATGTGAACTACAGACAGGTTGAGAAGAATTGATGAGGAAGAACAAAACGTCATGACTCAGGTGGGATTTGAACCCAGGAACTCAGAATCTCAATGCATGTGGTTTAACTAGATGCCCCACTCAGTTGACACAGTTCATGAGGCAGCAGACAAGAGATTAGAGAGCTGAAAGGATTAACATATGTCAATCACCAAAGATGCAGGAAAGACACAGCAGAAGCACCACAATGCAGAGCAACAACAGCACACATGGAAAAATAGAACACATGTGAACTACAGACAGGTTGAGAAGAATTGATGAGGAAGAACAAAACGTCATGACTCAGGTGGGATTCGAACCCAGGAACTCAGAATCTCAATGCATGTGGTTTAACTAGATGCGCCACTCAGTTGACACAGTTCATGAGGCAGCAGACAAGAGATTAGAGAGCTGAAAGGATTAACATGTCAATCACCAAAGATGCAGAATTGACACAGCAGAAGTAGAAATAACAGAAATACAATGTACATGAGTTCAAGTGAAATTGAAGACAAGCAGACCATTATGTATAGTGATGCTATACAATGCAATATACAGTCACATTAATTTATTACTATGACAAATAGACAACGTCACAGGCACGGTAAACTTTAGAGTGGTATTTCTAAGAAAGAGAACAGAATATCAAAAATCTGTTCGGTCACATCTGTGCGGATTGCTCCAAACATTATACGAGCAGAACCTGACATAAAATACACAAAATTTGTAAAAGGAGTAGCGAAAAAATCATTTACCATATGCCTTACAATAACACCTGAACATAATGTTGGAAAATGACAAACAAGGTATCGTTGCGATCAGCATAAAACAGTGAATACAATTTCACAAAGAAAATGTATATCAGACAATGTATTCAGAAGTTATAAGCAGTTCAATAAGAACTGTTATAGTTTATAACCCCTAGGTGGCGCTGTACTCTGACTTCCCAGGTACCTTCAGGATATCATGTCGAAGGTCCTTACCATTTTTTGCGCGGATATGTCCAATAGTTCAAAAAATATAACAATTTATTTGAAATTTCAAAATGGCGGACAGGCGGTTTGGTCAAACACGGCATAATTCACATCGACAGATGCGGCATGAAGTGAGCAATCCATAGACATCAAGATCATAATTTTCTGACAAACAGTTCAGAAGTTATGGGCAAAAATAGCCTATTTTATTATCTCATGACCCATAGGTGGCGCTGTCACCAAATTTGGCATGGACCCCAAGTTCATGGTCCACATGAAGTGTACCAAATTTCATTGCAATTGATCAAAGAATGACCGAGCTACAGCTTCAGAACCATTTTTGCGTCAACCTCGTTAAGTTTGCGCA